>NW_028262313.1:19502633-19805663 GCF_047370975.1 Nipponia nippon
GCTGGGGTTGTTTAGCCTGGAGAAGAGGAGGCTGAGGGGAGACCTTCTTGCTCTCTACAGCTGCCTGAAAGGAGGTTGTAGCAAGGTGGGGGTTGGTCTCTTTTCCCCAGTAACAAGCGATAGGACGAGAGGAAATGGCCTCAAGCTGCGCCAGGGGAAATTTAGGTTGGATATCGGGAAAAACTTCTTCACCGAATGGGTAGTCAGGCACTGGCACAGGCTGCCCGGGGCAGTGGTTGAGTTCCCATCCCTGGAGGTATTTAAAAGATGGGTAGATGTGGTGCTCGAGGATGTGTTTTAGTGGTGGACTTGGCAGTGCTGGGTTAACAGTTGGACTCGATGATCTTAAAGGTCATTTCCAACCTTAACGGTTCTATGAAATAAAAAAATATAAATTCATTCCTAGCCTTTGCCTGTTCAGAGTTCAGTTCCAAAGTCTGTCCTGCTTTTTTGACACAGGTGTGCCAAATGCCACTGTCCTCTGCTTTAATCAGAGGGGAACTGTGGACCAAGTTAAGGACAACTTCTATTGAGTAGCTGACCAAACAAGCAGAGATGTGAGCATTGCATCTTTAATAAAAAAAACAGCACATGCCTTTCCCCCTTGACTAAACAATCATGCAATCAGTGTAAATGCAAGCCCTTCCATTATAATTATCCAGCACCTGCTCATCTTTAAGTGATTGTCTTGAGTAAGAGGGGAGGAATCTGTCTTAAAATGAGTTGTATTCCAGTGGCATGCAAGCCTCTGGGCAGCTGACTCAGCAGTTAGTGCTGAAGTCTATTCGCAAGGTTGGAAAAGCAGTGAGCAAAAGCTCATTTAAAAAACCAAACTAAGTAAAAAAAAAAAAAAATCCAAACCGACACCCTGCCTCTAAATTTATTAACATCTGACTTTTTTAAATTTTTTTTTAATGTACATTGCATTGTGGAAAAATTAAGCTACAAAACACTGGATTAAAAATACTGATAAATTTGTGAGGATGGCATGCACTAAACTCCTTCATATAATTAAATGGCAAAAGGAGCTGGTTCCCCAGCTTGCATACTTCTGGCTTTGACCAAAGGAAACAGACCATTATTTTGGCAGGCAGTTCTGCTTTTGATTCCTTGAGTGTGCAGTCTGTCTGAAAGGTCAGAAGCTTTCCGTAACACCCACAGCCATTGCTTTAACTGGTCACTGGGAGCTGGGGCCTGCTGCTGGAAGCTGAGGCAAAGCAGATGCCATGGCAAAGATGTGCTGCTTAACTTGAGGCAGGCGTGGAGTAGCAGTGTTTCGTAGACAGGATCAAGCAGGTGATAATTGCAAATTATTTAAGGGAGCTACACACCAGGAATATAAAGAAAATAGATGAGAATAGCTGAAGGGAAAATAGCTGTGCATACTTTTGTCAACAGTAGTTAGGTCAGAACAGCCTGAAAGGAAAAGGTAGTGCTATAGAGGACTTACGAATAGGCTGACTTATAAATATCCGATTTTAGATATGCTTTTGCAGTGATTGTTTCTAGATAAATAAGCTTAGTGGACTGTTACTGTCTTGATCTTTGTGCCCAGGGCTGAAATACTTAATTCTCATCCCACCATTAGACTTTCAATCCATTTGCTTTTATTGCAGTTTTCTATTTTAAAAACTAAGTTTCCTAATTCTCTTTATTGTCACGCTTGCTCCAGAAGTCACGTTCTGGTACTCTGTGGGTCACATGCTTTGGCTGCAGAGATGTTCATACTGTGCTTTCTCAAGCTGAGATTTAGGGACACCGGTTTTGGTAATGATCAGGAAACAAAAATGAAGTGTTCTAAGCACAAGTACCTCTTCAAAGGAAACAAATACGGATTCACTGTTTCTAAATATAATATAATAATTACCCGTAATATACTTAAGTTTAATGATAGCTGTCTCTTTCTGAGGGGAAAAACTTACACTTCATTTTCCTGTCCTGTCAAAAAGGACCAGGCTTTAGGAGGGACTGGCAGAGAAGTATTGCAACTGCACTCCTAGTAAACCTGGAACTGCTGAATGTCCCAGTGAACATTATTTTTCCAGAATTTGTGACACACTGAGATAGCCTTAACTGCTGTCCCTGTCACTGCATGCTGGGGAGGCAAATCTACTGTAGACGCTCTCTGGCTACAGCTACTGGCACAGTATAAATTGAGGATGTCCATAGGGGCAGGTTTAGGAGTAGGTTTTCCCTCCCTTGGTAGCTCTCACAAAGCATCTGTTGCTGAGGAGTATGGGAGAGAGAGAAATATGACAGGATATTTCAAGGCATTCTTTTCTGTGTTACTGTCTACATCCAAGTGATGCGGTGTCACAACAATCCTGAAGGTTATTTGTGTACATTAATTAAGATGGTCAGAGATGCTTTAGTGCTGGATGCTGTTATGATAACTCTGGGTTATGTACCTCACCTGTCTAGAGTTGTCATAGAGTTCATCCTTGTAGAGTATCTAGAAGACTGTTCTTATTAAGCAATACCCAGACTTATTTATACCAGTCTTCGCTTTGTGACTTCCAAAGCAAAGTCGGTATTAATGGACACTCAGACTTTGCAATGGTTTGGGTTGGGTCACTGCAAAGACTGTTGCTGAGACAGTATTGCTTCCTACAGTGCTGAGTCAACAACCAGATGTTAATTGCAGAGTTGATAGCAGGTGTTTTATAAAGATCTCCCTATGCTAATGACTTCCCCAAATGATAAGTTTTTCAGGATCAATGAAGCTGTTAAGGGTTATGGTCCTGAGAGTGGCAGATCGGCACAGAGCTGAGACTGTATTCATTGCTAGAAAAGATTAGAAAAACTATTTTAACCATTTATTTGCTTTCGGAATGAAGAACGAACAGTTTCTTCAGCTAAGGAAAAGAAGCCAAAAAAAAAAAAAGGCACAGAGAATGTAAATTCGGGGAGAAGAAATGGTGTGGGGTGTGTGTTTATTTTTTTGTGGTTTAAAATGGGTACCATTGCTATGACAGTTTCTTTCCGCTGTTGGTAATTCATAAAACCTGTTGCTGTCTTACTTACCTTTTTTCCATGCCCTGTATATCAAGTCCCTTCACTCTTTTACTGTGGTTAATTATTCTCAGAACATTTAAAGTTTTACTTCTCTTCTGTAACTTTGATTATACATATCTAAAGAGAATAAAACACAATAACACCCCCACACCACAAACCCAGTTCTTTCACATAGTGGACCTTTTCTTTGATTATTCTTATTCACTGACATAGCAGCATCTCTTTAACAGTGACTTTTGTGGTTCAAAATGTCTTAATTGACTTATTTACTTTACTAGCTATAGTGGTTGCTAGCTGTAGTATTCCAATAGCTGAAACACAGAAAAGTTGCTTAAGTAACCTGGAATAATAGGTTTCAGTGGCAATTTTCCACTTGAGAATTGACTCTCGGAGTTGACTTTCACCTTACCATTCAGGAACTCTTAAAATTAACTTAAAATGTGTATTACCAAACTTTCAGTAAGTATTCATAGTTTTAAAACTAATCTTCATTCTGTTAATATCCCTTTGTAGGGTAGGTATGGCATAAACTACATAGCCATATTCTCAAAGTGGTAATGGAATATATTGTTTGACTGCCTGGTTTGGCTATCATGTAATTTGAACCTTGCAAGGAGATCCTATATGTGATGCCATTATAGTTTTGACAGGAGTGGGAGCAGGCTGTGATTTTTTTTTTTTTTTTTTTCTCTTGAAAATATAATGTGAAGTATAAGCATACCTGATATTATTACTTTACGGTAGTATCATATAAAGAGAAAAAACTTGTCTCACCACAGACAGTTGGAAAGCATCACTACTTTCAAGAAGGAAAGGTGATCATTAGTTGTAACCATAACAAGCAAATGATGAAAGGTGAGGAACAGGAAAATGCGATTACAGTACATTTATCTAGATATTTAATTTAGATAGATTTGTGCATTTCTATAAAGGCAGAATTACAATAGATTTGCAGGTTAAGCCCATAAAATTATTTCTCAAAATATCTCCTAGGAAATTTCAATTATAAAATTATTTTTGTAAGTGATTTCCTGTGTGAGGCTACCCTATAAATGTGCCCCGTATGTTTACTCTAGCACTAAAAACCAAGAGAATGTTTAAATTTTCTCAGACTCCTTTTTAAAAACAGAATGGGTTAGCATTGTGTGACTTTTTTGACCTTTCATACTGTTTTTAAAACATCTGGAAAAAATTGGAATTGCTGGAAGATTGATTTACATTATTACAACTATGGTACTTCTGTGTTTCTTCGCATTGATTGTAATTTGATGCTAATGGTTCCATTGTGATCTGAGTACTGGTGTAATGTAAACTGTCACCAGTGACATTTTTATGCCCTGACAGCTTTGTTTCTAGTGTGTGGGTAATTGTAAATTAGGCTAATAGACTTTTTAGCTAGAAGAAAGAGACCTCTTGTTCACCTTGTTCTTGAATGTGTGTTAAATTAATGTGTATGGCAATTACTCATTTTGTTTAAATATGTAATATTTTACCCTTAATGTTGCACTTGTCACCGTCAATAAGTAATGATGTAACTTTATCTAGATTGCCGAGTGTCATGTTGCCTAACTGGCCCCCTCTTTTTTTTTTTCTTGTTATTTTCTTAAGTGAAAGCTTAAAGTAGTATGTATTCATACTTGCAAACCTACTCAATAGTGACTTCTACAACCTTTCTGAAAGCATGTTTCATCTATAATTAATCAGGCAACATAATTCACTATTCTAGATCTTTAACTACTCTATACTTTATAAAAGCAAGTAATCTTCAGTTGCACTAACATGGTAGATGTTCCTAAACGAATAATTGTTTGACCATGATTTTATAACTAGGATTTTCTCATTTTGCCCTGTGTGATCTTTGTCATGTTTGATGTGACAGGTTTTTTCACAATTTTCCCTATTAAAGATTCATAAAAGACTTTGAATTAAGGTTTTCTGCTAAGTATATAAATGAAAAGTGAATTGGAAATGTCTCAGCAGTTTATTAGATGCCTCTCTGGAATTTGTGTTTAGGTAAGATACATAAGACTATTTTGAGGAAAGAACGAATTATTTCAACTAACAAGTTTTAGGAATTAAATCGCTAGATAGTTTCCTGATGCAGTGGGAAAACTTGAGTGTTATTTCCCCCTCCCTTCATTCAGTTTATCCAAGAGAAAAACTGGTTTTCTTTCTATCAACAGCATCCAGGATTAGGTTTCCTGTTAATGTACCTGGATAAGGTAAGAAATATTTTACTAAAAAACCAGAACTACAGAAATTTAGACAGCTAGGGATTGTCCTACCACTGGTTTACAAACAGAGGACTGCCACCCCGCTATTACAAATATCTAGAGACTGGTTGTGTAATATGGTCTTAAGTATCTCAACTTTTGCATTTTTGTCATGTTTGAGAATCACTTGCTTTTAATATTCTTTCGGAATTTTAGAATATCTGAAGAGTAAAATACAGCGTTACCCGATAAAGAATGGATTACCATTTACAGATTTTAATTGTCCTGTGGAATAAAAAGGAAATGCATCCTCGTACTGTGTAGTAAAAATAGAGTTGAAATACTTTTAGGAAGAGTTAGTCCTAAAAGATGACTCAGATTGTGACTGTCCTCATTATAGTAGTTTTCTCTAATTATGGGAATTCAGCTTTCAGAGATAAGAACCCACTGAATAATTTCATGGTACGAAGGGATCAGTTATGCAAACTAACCAACCGTATTCTCTGTACGTATGATTGGGAAAGCTTTAGTTTTACTAATCATGTTTTTTTGTGGAAGGAATATGTACCTGTTAATAGACTCTTAAAAATCTTTCTTTATGCTCTTTTTGGAGCATAACAATAGCATGGCTATTTAAATAGATTAAATTAGTAACTCAAGCGAAGGTTAGGACTTCTTGCTAGGGTTTCCTTTTGTAGGCATTTTCAGATGTTTGGGCTGCGTACCAGTGTGGTGGGGTTCAGCTTTAGAGGCTCTGCTTTCAAAGCAGGAGAGAGGGGTGAAGACCCTATTAATTTTAATCCCTTGTATACAAAAATGCTGTAGTAGAAGAACAACTCCTTTACTGTATGTGAAGCCAAACAGTTGAAGTACTGTATTTTTCAGTCAAAGCCAGGATGTAAATACACCTCTTTAATCTGGCACTGTAAAATAAAAGGATGAATTCTTGAGTGCATAATTGGAGTTCCATGCTGCAGGAATTTGATGTAAGATTACTGTATCGTGACAAATGAATGTGTTTGTGGATAGATTATTTTGAAGGGAGTAACCTGATGTATGTATCTGCAGAATGGTTTAGAAGGACTAACTTCTGCTTGTCATTTCTGTGAGTGAGCACATTACCATTGGCCTCAGATACTGTAGTGTTATATTAACAAGAGTCGTTAATGAGTGACATAATGATGTCAGTAAAGAGGAGGTAGTGATCTATGTATTTATACGCATAATCACGTTTATGCAGTGAATGTAAATTTACATTTTAATTTATTTAAATTATTATTTTGTAGTAAAAGTACGAGGTTTGTACTAAAACGAACACAACTGATCACCGAGAGCTTTGAGTTAAGGAGTTTATAATCTGGACTACAAGATGATGTCTGTCAGAGTTGCATCTTTTGATGAGAGTACATGCAGGGCCCTTGAATAGTGTAAAGCCTGTGGTATTCCTCTGGCATGCCAGGACCAAGACTTATTGGATTCAGGTCGCTTGGGAATGCAGCCCAACACAGGTGGTAACCTCCATGTGAGGCTAAATACCAGCATGATAACACAAAGGATACGGGGAATGTAAAACTCAAACCTTTTATAGTGCTCAGTGTGCTGTTCTAGGTACTGTTACTGCTTTATGCGTGTATTGTCACAGAAAGTACTTTAACAGCTCCCATTCTAGAGGTGAGGAAGCTGATGTTTAAGAAATGAAAGATTAAATCTTATCCCTGAAGCACAATATATGTGTCTGGGTTTAAGCCTTTCAGAATCGTTTTCCTGCTTAAATCTTAAGCTATGCAGCAGAAGAGAGAATGAGTGGTATTAATTGCATATCAGAATATTTTTTCCTCTCTTTTTTCTATGTATTACTTCATGCTGTGCTCCTTTTATCAATATTTGGAAAACTTCAGTAGTGTGGGAGTCTGTCAGAAACTTCTAATTGCCCCTGTGGCTGTAGAATCATAGAATCGTTTAGGTTGGAAAAGACCTTTAAGATCAAGTCCAACCGTTGACCCAGCACCGCCAAGCCCACCACTAAACCATGTCCCTAGGTACCACATCTACCCATCTTTTAAATACCTCCAGGGATGGGGACTCCACCACTGCCCTGGGCAGCCTGTGCCAGTGCCTGACTGCCCTTACAGAAGATGTATGTGCCCCTGCTCCCTCAGCTGCGTGCTCCCTGTATCATCCCTTGCACAGCAGACTGGCAGTAGGCCCTGCCACTAATGCCACGTGCATTTTCTGCAGTTGTGTAAGCAGTTTACTTTAGGGTACTTCAGTTTGCTCCTTGGCTGTTTGCTGCGGGTGACTTTAGTATGAATTCTTAGTATTCCAAAAATAGTGTTTAGATTTCAAAACTCCCTGCCTGTGCCTAAATCATACACAAGCTTGCTTCCACCGGCCCTTTAGAACTTAAAGAATTTGAGTTATTCCTCGATGGAGCAGAATTCTTCACTGACAAAATGCTGCTGCATTTGTTAGTAACAGTGGAAAACAAGAATAAAAGCAGCAAAACAACAGTATTGCAAAATATAAGTCACTCTTATTTGCCTTGAGAAGACTGGAGATAAAGGGTTACATTTTGCTTGAACAGTAAAAGACAAATATACTCTGACATTAAAAATTAAATGATACTGAAAGAGGAAAGAAAAGTAGCTGGCAGATGGAATCTTTTTACTTTGTGATGGACCTGGCTTGTTGGCTCAAACTAAGATAGATGGAAAAGCTTTTTTTATAATGACATGGATGTGATGGATGGTAAGCACAATCAGCAGTTTTGACGAAGATCTACCATCAGCCAGGGTAGTATATGATCCCCGCGGGTTCAGAGCTTTCTGTGCAGTTCTGGAATTGGTGTCTGTCCTGCTGGGCAGATGTGGTCTCCAGCATGCCTGGCAGCTGTGTTGCCTGAGTCATGAAGGCATAGGGGAGCTCCTGGAATGCATGGCAGATCCCTTTCATTATATTGTGCTCTCTGAAATCGGGGTTGGTTTGCATGCGTAGTTTTTCTGGCTGTGGTGGAGACCTAAACCTAAAGCCGTGACTGTAGAAAGGACCCCTAATGCAGGGGAAACCAAACAGAAAGAATTTAAAGCATTAACAACTCATCAGGTTCAATCTTAACGTGAAAGACTGTTATTGCTTCTTCAAATAAAGTGACTATGGCTGAAAACACTAACTTGAAGCCTGATTTTCTTCAGTGAGTAGCTGAATGTTTTGCTATTTTTCCAGTCTTACCAGGATTTTAGTTCTAGCAGACTGGAATTCTAAGATTATTCTGTGATAGCTCAGTGTTTTTTCTGAGCTGAAGTAACCTGTTTAGGAGTGTATTTCTTTGTCATGAAAGATGGCACATTCTTGCATTTGTCTTCATTCACTTGCCTTTTAAAAACTTCAGCTAATGGATGACAAGTGATTAATATGAGTTCCTTTGATTTTGTTGAATAGGGCAGTAGATTTCTCTTTCTCAGTAAGCTGCTGAGATCCTGTCTCTGTGTTTTGAGTATCCTATTTGAACAATGGCATTTACGACTTCCAGCAGCATCTTTTTCTGTGGACTCAGTACATGGCAGGAAAGAGACGGCCATATAGACTATGGCGCAGTGTTTGCATTGGGAAATTATGAAGTGTTGCATGCTTTTTCCTGTTTCTTTCTTTCCTGCTTGCTTGTTAACTTTTAGAAAATAAAAAGATAATGATGAAACTAAGTTTTTAGTTATACGTTTGTGTAGACGGCACCTGCAGTCCGATATAGTGATGGGATAAGCGGAGAACATGACAAACTAAGTAGTTTAAAAGGCAGAAGTACAGGTGTGTAGGATTATCTGAAAATGGTCTGAGTTAGCAAAGGGCCTGAGTGACAAGTACTGTAGATGATAGCTGCAATTACCATCTGTGTAAGATTCGGCATTCTTTTTTTTTTTTTTTTCTTAGAAATACGTCGTACAAGTTCAGATCTACTCGTGGAAGCTTTGCTAGTGGAAGTTCAGTTCTGCTGAGCTGGAAGTGGTTCAGTAGAATTGAATTCAATGAATGGTAGTGAAGGCTCTTGGCATTTAATCTCTTTGCTCACAAAATAGATCTGGATGTTAAAGGCATTGAGGGCAGTTATCTTGGGTGAGTCCTGCATGAGTTGTTCTGGTCCATTTTCTCATTCACACTTTGGTTCCCATTAAGATGATTTATCTTACAGGGAGGGTCTTAAACTCTAGAATAAAACTCTACTCTGGAATCATAGCATAATACCATGTCTTCTGGCTCCCAAACATTAACGTAGCTGTATTCAAAAGTACATGAAGTAGCTCTGATTTTTGTTTTTGATATAGACAGTCTCCTAGTCAACAGAAGCGGTGGATTTGACTTTGTTGAATTAGTTTAGGAATTTTAAGATGTATAGCAATGTCAGGGTAAGTATGCTTGGTTGTATTGCAGGTTATCACATAATTTTCCCTTGCTGATGTGAGGATTACCCCATCACTGTGAGTAACTTCCATATTGGTGAAGATAACTGTGGACTGATCAGAGCGTTCTTTAAGGTGGTTTCAGATTTGACACACAAATGTGATATACTGGTCGTGGTGTTCTGTCACTACACCTGTCAGATGCCTTTCATCTTAGCCTGTTCAGAGAGGCAGGATTTCAGAGGTCTCAGGTTTTTTTGCTGTACACTCAGTATTACTCAGTGACTCAATAAATCTCTATAGTCGAGTACACAATGATTATCTTTCTACTCTAGCTTACTGCAATGTTCTCTCTCTATTTCCATTTTCCATGACTTGGTGGTACAGAGCTGATCTCGCATCACAGGCAGGGGGTTAATATCTTGTAGTGATCTGGCAGGACACAATGTCAGTAATTGTCGTTGATGGATTGACCAGCTCCATCACTTTCCCTTTCTTGGTGTGCCAGAGCTGTTCTCAAAGCTTGCTTCCTCTGTTTCTGTACTACCTGTCCTGAAGAAAAATGGACAACTTAATTACCCATGACAAACTATCGTGCACCTTTCAGAAGCACTGGTGTATCGTAATGTGTGTTGTTTTTTTTTTTTTAAAGTCATTGCTAATATCAGGAGTTTCTTTGTCGATGTACAGTATTTCTGAATGAATTGCACCCTCCAAACATTTTGTCATACAAACTCAGTAAAAGATATTCTTTATATTGTTTATCTATTGAGTACTATCTTTCTAACTTGCAAATCTAGCAAAATATAATAAAATACAATAGTGTTAACTGTGCAGTTGTTAGGGTTTTCAGATTTTCTAGGTGTAGTTGCAACTGTGTCATTGCTAGTTGTTTTGGCAAGCGGTTTAAGGACCGAGACAGTGGTAGTGTTGAGAAGGTGGTCAGAGAAACATCCAGATGTTTGCCAGAAGTGTTCACAAGCGGCTGCTGTTCCAGAAGAGTTATATTTGCAAGAAGACATAGCATGTCTTGAAAAACGAATGGAGTTTGCAAGAACAACAGCTTGAAGTGATTCAGTAGTTCCCTTACTATGGGAGTCCCAACTGAAACAATTTCCTGTAAGACTTGGTTGAGCCACTACTGTGAAATTGTCCTTTAATACTAGATGAGATGCAGCAAATGTGAATATCTTTCTGGCTTTATTGTTTAGGTTTCACTGTTTGTAAAGATGAAATATCTTCCAAATGTCCATCGTAAATTTTTATAATAGAGTTGTAGAAAGAAGACAAAATCTGTGCCAAGCAGTCTTGAACAGCATACTACTAATACACTTAAGACATTTCTCCTAGGAAATTTGAGCTCTGTAATAGAAAGCATGTTTTCAGATTAATCTAAATGACTGTATTATTAGAGTGCAATGGAATACTCTCAGCCAATCAAGAATACTTTTTTCCCCAATCAGTCTGTGGAGTGAAAAGCAGATGCATTATCTGGTTCCTGTTGATGGGAACCAGGGGGAGAATAATCAGCCAGGAGTTATCCAGTAACCATATGGATGGTATGCAGATAAGAATGGAAGACAGCGCAGTGTGTTCCCCTCTCATTTATACTCATTGCAGCCTGAGTTGCATAGAAGGGTTCTGAGGAACAGCAGTGCTCTATGATACGTAGACTCGTCTGGGAATGGAGTGGCAGTACAATCATTACGGCCCACTGAGAAAACGTTTTGGTACAATGCTGCTAATGTCTAAACTTAACCTGAATTCATTAAGCAGATACGTGGTTTGTCCATAGGACAAGTATTAGCTAATGGCATTGAGTAGAGAAAGATCTAAAGTGCTTTTCTAAGAAAAGGTAATTAGAAGCTCAGTTCTAGTTTGCACTCATATCCCTTTCATCTTCTCCTGCGTTTTCAAAACCAAGTGGCATTTCAAGAGGAGAAAAAAGGAAGAACTTTCTTCTTCTCCCCGACTTGTTTTACAAGGAGAGGTCACCTGGCCAGTTAAGTGCTACATAGATTTTTGTACAGAGACCTATGTGACTGCTGGGAACCATCATGGGTTTAGAGTGAAGAAAAGTAGCCCTTTGCTGTGTTGTAAACTGCGGTTCCTGTCCTGCCAACACACAAAGGGTAAACTGGCATCTTGGTGCAGGTGATCTCACTCTGCTATGAGACGACAGTGAGGAAGGGTAGTAACTGTAGGCGTACATGTCGCTTGTTTCTACAGTATCTGTTGGTACTTGTCTGATTTTAGACCGGTTATCTGTGCCTTGCATAACTTTGCAGTAGGCTTGATGTAGTGAAGGGAAAGCCTCCTAGAACAGACGTACCACACACGATGAATTCTTGGGGGGGGGGGGGAGTTTTGCTCTTCATAGGACACAGCAGGTATTTTCTTCCTGCACAACTCACCTGCCCTTCTACTGTACTTACAAATTGTGCAGCCATAAAGTTAAATATGGTCCTTCTGGGCAGGAAGGAAGAATAGTCTAGAGAGGGAGTAGAATATTTATATAATGAATAAAGGCTGAAACATGTTGCAGGCTTTAATTAAGCCTCCAGAAACATTGTGTCAGAAGAAAGTAGATACCAACATGAACTGAGTACTGATCTACTATTCAGAGATCATAACCTTGGTCTAATTACATTATTAGTATATAAATTATTGCATGAATTATTTAAAATTAATATTACAGATATTAGTTGTCATTAATAACTTGGAGGTGCCTTTTTGTCACAGAAGAACAGATTAACATTATAATTACTGCATGAAAAATAGATATTGATGAAAAATTGCTGTTTGAGACATATCACTGTCATTACATGATGTATTTTTTCTATTCACTTTTCTCTGTTCATTATTCTGCATTTCTAATTATTGTCTTTGAGAAGAGCTGTTAGGTTTGTGATTTATTAGTAGATACATTGATATGGGATATTTTAGCACCTAAAAGAATACAGATGCTTGGTTACTTGTGGAAGGTAAAACAGAATAAACTCTGCAACAGCTTAATAAACTAACTTGTGAGTATTGCGGCTACAGTTTTGTGAATCTGTGCTGACTGTGAAATCGTGGTCTCAAATAAATGACTTGCCATTTGTTTTCTTCCTTTGAATTTTTTCCCCCCCCTTCATCTTCTTGAAGAAGGCGAGAAGAATCAGCAGCGTAATTAAAGCCGTGATACACATTGCAAGAAATTAGAGGTGTTGACATTTTACTTTAATTGTTCAGTGCCAACTGTTGGGGAATACTAGCTAGATAACAATTTAACACAGAAAAAGCTTCTCAGTTTGAGACCTTCAAAACAAATGTTGTGCCTGTGTTGTAATATTTCTGCAGAAACGCTAAAACCCCCTATTTGCTAGTGACCTCCTGAAACTGCTCAGAGATGAATAATAGCTATAGTTAAAAGCTCACTGAGGAGTGCCCTTGTAGACTGACTTTGGGAGTAGAAAGGTCTTTTGTGCTTGAATCAAAGAATCCTGATTTATCTTTGGTTAGATAAACATTTCGGCTCTAATAGCAAATATATAATAAGTCTTCTATAAAATGATTTTAGTGAAAGACAGTGAGACATCTTTCTGTGAGTGGCTTATCCACAAATTCTACTTACTTCTCGTTTACTGCCTGCTACTTTACTGTATTCCATATGTGGATGTCCTTTCAGATGTCCTCTATTCAGGAGCACCTCAGAGTCAGGCTGAATTTTCCTGCTGTGTAATTGTATGCTTTTCTTATCCTTCAGGCATTACGTACATCACTCTTAGGTGTTTGGGTGTGGGTTTTTCTTCTTTTTTTACTGCCACCAAGCAGTCATATTTCTGTTCATTCTGGATCATGTGAATGGCTCAAACTGATTATTTTCTAGCTTTATCACCAGAGGAACAAGAAGGTAACAGGAAAGCTATTCTGCTGCTCGTGGGAGGCTGCTGTTCTTAGCACAGCTCTTCTATGAAACTAATAAATTGCTGCTTACTGTTAAGCAGTTGCATCACTCATTAAAGATGCTTTTGTGGCTGATTCCTAAGAAAATGAGGACTGTACTTGTCCTAGTTTTAACAGAGGTTTGAGAGTTTTAACAACTCTGACAGGTTTCATTCTGTCACTGCAAGTCTTGTGTCTGATGATGATAATGAAGTTTGTAGGTACATAACAAGCAGCTAGTAGATTCAAACTGCTATTTTCAGCAGTTCACACATTTAATATATTTATTAAATGCTCAAGAAGGGAGGTTGTGCTTTTCTGGTACAGTGATGGATTGTTTTATGAAGGACTATACAAAGTTACTTTTCTGGCTGGCAGAGCTTCTGTTAAATTTATGTTTAATATGAAAAATGACTTACACTTTGAATAAGTGTCACTGAAATTAGTACAGTATTTAGCTTTAAAAAAAAAGCAAATCTAATATTTATTCTGTAATATTTATTTTTTTCTTTTTTTCCCACTGGTTGTTAAAGGAAAACTATGAATTAAGAACTTTACTGCTGCCTATACTATGTCAAATAGGCTAGGTGACATCTACAGCAGCAGATGAATTCTCTTTGAATTGCAGTGTATTTCCACTTTGTGTAATGGGCATTTTTCTTTAAGACTGCAGGATAGTTTTCTTATAGGGATGCAAGCATTATGTGGGGTTTTTCTTTGTGGGTTCTTTTGTTTTTACTTTATTTATACAAAAGATGGAAAGCGGGAACTGTCTGTCTTGTGGCTGTCATCAGGAGTTGTGCGCTGCGCAGTCACTTGATCAGCTTTTGATCGCGATCATCTTGTGATTAGGACTTTTTTTAGGTGGATCAGAAGTATGAATATGAATTGTTTTAATTTGAAGGTTTAATCCAAGTCTTTGGTATTTTGGCTAAGTTACCTGGAAAAGGATAACATCTCGTTTTCTGTAGAAGCAGTCACTGCTGCATCATCTGCTGAGCCTGTTATGATAGGTGTGTGTTTCACCGATCAGGAGGGAGGATTACCTTTTTTATTGATCCCAGCAGGGGATGCATGTTAGCAATGTTATAAACACTGACAAGAACTGGTTACTTCTGAGCGTGCACAAAAGGATAAACATAGCTACTTCGAATACTTACTGATGAAAATCATCTTCAGGCACCGTCCATAGTTGACTTAAAATTAGGTGCTTTGAGTTACCCTGTTAATGGCTTTGAGACTCCCTGGAAACTATTCTTAATTATCGGTTTTGGTGCCTGTGTGCCACTGTGGTTCTAAGTTTTAATATTTTTGAGTGCTTCAGTTCTTTGCCTATAAAATAAGCATAAAGTGATTTTTCTGAATTAGAGTAGTGCTGCCAGGTGCTGGGATACTACTGTACCAGATTCTGTGGAAGTGCTGTTCTGATATGTGCAAAGATGAATCAGACAATTTGCATTCTTTTCTTGCCTCTGCTATTCATCTGTTGCATGACTTTAAGCTATTTGTGACCTTAACCTATAAGTTTTCTGTGCCTTGCTATGCACACGTGTAGGCTTTTTCTTAAAACACAAATGTGCATGTGCACACACCCACATGCACCCACACACACCCACACACACACCCCCACACAACCACCCGATAAAGGTATTCATTCCTGGTAAAGAAATTTCCAGATCTCTGGGTGGAAAATACTATAGAAGGCAGAATGTGGGTGGGGGTGTCTAGAAACAGGAAAGAAAATCCAGAAAAATAAAAATACTTTTGCTTTCACCAAATCCGTTGTTTCGATAGTTCATCCACAAGCAAGCTGTCCATGCTCAAGTTGCTTTATGGGCTGAACCCTGTTTCTGGTTAAGTCTAATCCTGTTTCAGTGGAAATGTTTTTATGTGTATCAGTAGAAGCAGTTCAGGAGCACAGTCTTTCACTGGGCAGACATTTCTTACTGAACTTAGCAGTTGAATATCTCTGAATGCAATTGGTTAAGAATGGTCAAGCACTCTGGAATGCATTCTCAGAAAAATACCATGAAGTGGAAGTAGTTGCAGGCAGAAGTAGGAGCAGTCATTATCTTTCTGTGAATCCATTTCTGCCCAACATTTGACTAGACCAGCTGATTTTGGAATTACACTTAGGTTGTAGCAGTTCAGTGGCAAGCCACAAAATGTATCTACAAACCAAAATACTTGAGAGCAAATCCTTATAAATTAATAACAGGAGAAGGCAATTATCTGTATTGCTCTTTTGGGAAAGTGAAGATTCAGTTAACTGAAGAGCAATGTAATACTGAGGTGCAGCAGAAGTGTGTGTCTTCTGAAGAAGGGAATTGTATCCAAACAATCTAAAACAAACAAATCGTGTGCTACAACCTACTCTGTGCATGTACTTGCTTAAGACCAGTATATTCTTCCTTCTATTTGAGAGCTGAGTTTTACTGTTAGGGTTAATAGTACTCTAGCATTTAGGCATTTAATTCTGTTGATGTCAAAAGAAATTATGTACATAATGTCTCTGTCAATACAAGCTTTTTGCCTTTATCTTAGGCACATGTACCTTTCTGGTTTTTGTTTGTGTACAGATTTCTGTTTCCCATAATGACATGGACATTAAATGTAGGCTTTATTCTCAAAATAAACTATGTGGCTCTTTTAGCAGGAGCCGAGTTTGTTCTGGCTCTAGGAAAAGTTGCCCCTTTGCCATTTACTAGATTTGCAGGTCAGATCCTAGACTGGAAGGGAAAAAAAGGGGGAATTCCTTTTCTCATAAGGTGTTACAGATGGCACACATTTCTCTCAAACACAAGTTGAACTGGTAACGCTTCCATGCTCGTTTCCAGTTCCAGCACTTTAAAGATGAGCCCGCTCTGAAACGGTGAATATAGAAAGTCATCTAGCAGCACAGTGCATCATGTATGTGTAGTCATGTATACTTTATATATGCATGTGGCCAAGCTGTGCAACTCCTCTATGTGTTCGTATATAAAAAGTGGAAAAACTTACTTGCTCAGCATTTAAGAATAATAGATGTAAACTCTTTAGACACAAATAAAATGCTAATTTGTTTACATCAACTACATGCCTGAAGAGTTTATCGGTGCTAATTATTGTTGAGTCATTGGATTCATATGGACGTTTATAAGTTGATAACTTTTACTAGGAAAGTCTTTCATACATTTAAAATACAAGTGAGAGCACTCTCCTGCTTGTATGCCCTATACATTACTGTATTACATTCTGAATGATTTCTTCTGAAAAGATTTTTAATTACTCAGAAAATGTTGGCTTCCTTAATGATGAATGAAGACTTGCAAATTGTGACCCTCACCTGAAAATTAAAACAAAAGATGTCATTACTACTTCAAGAACACCAGTTTCTACTAATTTTGAAATAACTGGCAGAAAGTTGAGCGGCTCCATACCTTTTTTGCAAAGTGCCTCTGAATTATTTAGCTGTATCTGGGAAGTCAATAGACCTGCAAAAGCAGGAATATTCTAATGGAGGTGCTCTGAATCACAGCATGTAGGACTCTGTCACTGCCTTCCCATTGCTTTTCTCTACAAACAATATGCGAATTCAGCTATTCTCTAGGGAAATGACTAGAATCACTGGTGTTGGACTGTGGGGATTATTTATCTTATCACTCACGGTTTAGTCCTTTAAAACATGAGAACCATACTTCGTTTCTTTCTCTGCCTGAACGATTTTGAGCTGTTAATCTCTTCTGTTCATGACACTTCTGTGACCACCATGCTAGATGGTGTTCTCTCTCTTATTCTTGCCTGTTAATTCTTTTCTGCTTGGCATAAACAAACACTTATTGACAACAACAATCCTTTGCTCGCCAGATGAGTGTCTGAATCATCAGAAAATCATACCTGTTTTTTAATGCCATGAATATGTACCTATTTTAATACAAAGTGGAGCAGTGGTTTTCTGTTACAGAGAGGAGTCTCCCATCAGCACACCCCGGAGCCTGACATTATGAGGTCAGTTCAGCATATTTCAGAACCTGATTGCCTGTGTGAGAAATGTTGATCGAAATCTTTGCAATTAAGCAGGCAAAGGAAGAAAAGCCAGATTTAGCTCACAGTTGCTAAGAGTGTTCTAACTCTAGAGTTTGATCTCCTGGAAAGAAACAGAGCTATTCCACCCATTCTCTGTTTCAGCATTCATCTGTACTTACTTCTGCATTTTCTCTACTTTTAAGTGCTGACAGTGAATTGTTCCATTTCGAATAGAGTAATTTGCTTCTCATAACTATCATTTGTTTTGGCAAAATGAGCCAGAATAAGTTTTCTGTTAAATGTTATGGTTTTTATATACTGCTTTCAACTCAAACAGAAAATCAGTTATTGGATGCAACTTGCTATCAACCAAAAAGAACTGCCTTGAAGTTCTGGCTTTTGTGTGGGGCTGGGAGGGCAAGAAAGGAAAAGGCCAGATATTATTGGAGGATTTTCCCTTTTTGAGCTGATAGCATTGGTTGTACAGTTTTTGGGGTGTGTTGAGGTTGTTTTGTTTGTTTGCTTTTTTGTTTGTTTCTTTTGAAAATGTTGAGTTCTGCAGAAAACACTAAAACAGTGTTATACGATACAGTTTGCAGACTTGAGTAACTTTTAACATGATAACTTTTCTTATCTTTAGAGCTAGCAGAATATGAACAAAAGTTTTCACCAGTAACTTTTCCTACTGATGATGCGATAATAGTGTTCAATTTACTTAGCAGTTATGTGTGGATCATTGTTTTCTTGTACAGTGGTGGTCTTTGCTATAATCGTTGTCTGTTGAGATCATGTTTGCACTGCTAATGGAATGGTTTCTCTATAAAGATCTACAGAAGGCAGAAACCCTGTTGGGAAGAACTTAGCTGACACTTTGGCGTCTTCAACCATAGAGTACTGCATCATGCCAAAATCAATCATGGTCTGCTACAGCTGAGTCTTTACAATTTGCCAGAGGGCAAATAAAGAGTCCTAGTGCTAATGTACATCTGTTAGGAGCTGTAAGAACAGTAGTGACTGTGAAACTCAGTGGCTGAAATACTAAATGATGATTATTCCTGTAATGTGTTTTGTGACTCTTTGGAAGCTGTTAAAAAAACATGAATGATGCAGCATGTTCATCTTCTTTTGAGAAGTGTAGGAGAAGGCAGCATCCTTTCTTGTGTGCAACCTAGTGGGGGGGGGCGGGGGGGAGATAAGTGAGAAAATGTGTATAAATGTTTAAGAGGGAGGAGAACGCACAGAAAGACTTAAGGAATAAGTGAGGGGAAGGGTATGTGGGAGCGCAGTTGAGGCCTGGAATGTGACTGAACAGACAGCAGGTCAGAACTAATCCAAGTAGTGAAGAAGTACAAACAGAAGAAAATAAGACAGACTTTGGGATAAACACTCCCAAGAAATGGTAGTTATTCACTGAAAGTCCTTTTTTGCTGTTTTAAGCCTAAATGCATAGACAGGGTGGTTCCACCATTTTATCTAAAATAGAAAATAGCCTAAGAAGGAAATTTCCAAACCCAATTTTTTTTGTGTTCCCACTGAATACGAAATGTTATACTTGAGCTTGTGCTGCCAATCTTTAAGTTTCCCATTTGTGCAATTTTGATTATAATGTATTAGCAGTACCTTAAGAGATGCATCTGACTTTACCTGTCCAATTCTAGTAGCTCGAATACAGAAAGAGCATGGCTTCAAGAATTTTCTGTGTATGCAAAAGATGCTGGTGCTTTTTTGCAGGAATATACTGAAGTTAGCAGAAAACAGTTACTTATAAAGATGGCTATAGATAGCTTTGTAATATTTCTGTGGGGATTTCTTAGATGTGAGCTAAACAGTAGCAAGGAATAAAATTTTGTCAAGGGCATTTCTAGCACCAGATGCTCCAGAAAACAAGCACTGATATTTTATTTTTACATTTCAGCCTGCTTCTTTGTAAATGTGTTTTTCATTTTCAATATGGAGGAAAAAAAATTTTTTTTTTCTTCAGATCAAGTCACAGAAGTGACATGCAAACGTGCCCATGATAACTGAAGTATTTTAGGGGGTGGAAGACCTCTAGGATTGCAAGCCATAATTACTGAGAAAATTCTGTTCTTTCTGTGATCTATTCTACCAGTTTTTCTAGAAGTTAATTTCTTCTGTAGGCAATCAAGAATATTTAATTTTGAGAAAGTCTATTACTCCAGCTGTAAAATGCACTATGTTTTCACTGCACATAGTGGTTCAAGAGAAAATTGTGTTTCATTTTGTTCATTCTTTTTATCACAATAGTCTTTGATGTGCACAAGTGTAGAATACATGATAGCTGAGCAGCCATAGGATACTGGGTTCATCCAGAACAATCACCAGTGCTTTTCAGTCTGTTAATCCAGAAATATTGCTGGGTTCACTGTAAACGTTCCAGTGGAAATGAGCTTCCTTCCACTGTGTGCAAAGTTAGGTAACATTTCAGTATTCACTTGGCACAGCTTCTGAGTTGATGAGGATTCCTTACGCATTCCAGCTTTACTGTACTTTGCTGTAATTAAGACAGTTCTGATTATAAAACTAGTATCTGTATTGAAAGTGTCTCCAGACTCTTGGACTTCCTGGAATTACAGCAAATGCATATCCAGCTAAAATGAGCTCAAGGCGAGCAGACAGCATGGAGAAGCATACAGTACTTTCAAAGATTAATGCAGGATAATCAGGATAATTTTGTACTCCTCGTGTTTGGCCAGTATGAACTTTTCAGTGTAGCTTAAGGACTTTTAAGGATCCCTTTTGGCTTTGAATCTGAGGAAGTGACGGCTTTGTTAAGAAGGAGAGGGAGGACACATAGCTTAAAGCCTCTGAAGATGCAGGAGCTTACTCTTACCTACTGCTGACTTGACTGCTCACTCTGCTGGCTTCTCCCCGGCCTCTTGAATTTCTGTTCCCTGCTGAGTTACATAATGAACGTTCTCTGAGCTCCCACACTTTCCACATGCCTTCCCACACAGCCTCTTTCTTTTGCTAAAAACGGATGGAAGAATTCCGACTCGCTTGTTGAAAAGCTTCACACAATGCTGCTGAATCACATCTCAAAATAGGAACAAATCCTTCAAATTCTCTTAACAAAAACCCACAAAAAAACCAAACCAAAACAAACCAAAAACCAACAACAAGACAGCAAACCACCACAAAACGAATGAAAGAAAACACACCAAAAAACCCACATGCAAAAAAAACCCTGACCTGCCCTCCAACAGAATTGACAAGACATTGTAGAAGGGCAAACCAACTGTGAATCACCTCTAATTCTTGCAGCATCAATCTGAAAGAAAGCTTGTAAGTTAGCTGCCATTTTAAGAATAAAAATCAGTGATGTAGTTCACATAGCTGCCAGATGGCAGCAGCTAGCGGTGGACAAGTAGCACAGGTATTTGCTAGTCAGAAAAGTGCATAAAAACTCACTTTACAGTAAATGTAATAGTGAAAGCAGGAAAATTTCTGGTTGACTCTTGGATATTTGTCTCTCTGCATGGTTTACAGCTAGACCTGAGTGGAAGGAGGGTAAAGCCCGTTAGCAAGACCTTTTACTGGCCAAATTCCAGTAACTGTTATTTTGAAAATTGCCTTGCTATTTTGGGGACATCAGAGTCTTTACATTGCTGGGAATCAAGGCACAGCAGTCTGACAAGAATGTACTTTATAGCCAATTCTAAATATACTTAGAACACCAGTGCAAATTCACATTTTCAACTGACTCTCAAAGTGTGAAAGCTTATTAGAGCACATTTGAAGTGTAACAGGACCTTGCCAGACTAAAGTTGGAACCTGTAACCTTTATTTGATGGATACTTAATTTGCCAGGTGATATCAAAGTCTTCCCGTGTCTTAAGCATCACTTTATTCCGTATTTTTTCCCATAATAGAAACTGCCTAAATAGCAAGAACTTGGATATTTTAGGGATGTTCTATGGAAAACTGATGTGTGAGAGAAATGGAAGCTGGAAAGCAATCAACCTGGGTTCTTGCAGATTCTAGCAGCCTTGTCTTCTGGTCTTGCTTTTTAGCCCAGGAGCTTTCAATGGTTTCTTCTGATGAAATAAACTGCACATAGTCTCTTCATTTTTTTTACTTCATTTCCTCACTGTGATGAATAAGGCTTCTGGTTTACTCCTTGTGCCTTCAAGGTCCCTATTCTTGGGTCTGTCTTGGATCTTTCCCTACCCTGTATTTTACTTTCCAGGGAGTTTCATAGGTGGGTGTGCTTGCTTTTTTCTCTAGGAGAGACAATTTCTTCCCTCTCACAAGAACAAAGCAACTATACCAGGTAAACTGTAGGCATAACTCTTTGCTTTACAAAATAAGTAAGACACACTATGGAAACTGGGAGAAAAAAATAAATGTCATCCTACTGTACTGTTAAAATGCTGAAAACATTTTGTGGCTTTCTTTTTTTCCCCCTCAGTAAACTGTTCTCAGTTGGCACCCATCAGACTAATGTGGGAGGACTCAGTCCCTTGGAATCTGTCTGGAGTTCAGTCACTGCTCCTGTGTTTTTGCTTTCTGGGCAGACTCGTTGTATAAACCTTTTTGTTCTCTCCTGAGAAGCAATGTTCACAGTATAGTTGCATAGTTCCTGTGTCAGTATGAAGTCTTTTCATCTTGTGTGGTTATTTAGGTTTTTTGGGTTTCGTTGTTGTTGGTTTTTGGTTTTGTTTGTGGTTTGTTGGGTTTTTTTTCTGTTTTGTTATTTAATTTTTCCTTGCCGTAACCAGAGAGGGAGCTTAGTTTCTTTCCTTTCTAAGCATGCATTACACCAATAGACACACATGGCTTTCTGCATACCTCTCATCTTTCTTCGGTATATATATTTATACATGCTTCTAGCAGTATACATAAATAATGAACTATACGTGCACTTCCCTGCAGTAATTTTCTGGAAGCATTTTGGGAATTAGGTTCAGTTTTTCAAACTGAATTCCTTCTGTTTTCCCCTTCTTAGCTCTGAAACTCTCATTCTAAAGTTCTTTATATTTTTCACCCATGTTCTCAGGGTATTTTGAAGGGCTTCAGGAAGACCTGTCCTGCTGCTTGTAACTTTCCAAATGCCCACCCCACCCTGCCTGAGTTTTTCTTATTAAAGTTTTCATTAAGTCTCTGTCACATTTGTCAACTCGGTGTGTATGGAGGAAATGGGACCTTTAAATCACCCAGGATATGGGTTGTTTGGTTTGTGGGGTTTTTTTATACAAACTGTTTCATTTTGTAGCTAGGATACTATATGCAAAGAATAGTTGCAACATCTTAGTCCCCACTTGTTGCATAGGCAGACAGGTAGTTCTTCTTTATGATCCTCCTCTGAGTGATTAACGTACAGGAGGAATTGTTCTTCGTGACACTTGAATTATTTTCTTGGTCATCCTTAAATTCTGGTTGGTTACTGATGTTCCTTTTCATTACTTTAAGGGTTTTGCTTATTTCCCCGCAGTATGACCTATTTTTTTCATTGATAGTTGAGACGAAGCTTTTCATGGTTTACAACAGTGCAAGCAGTTAAAAGCACTGTGACTGACTCACCCGCTGGCTACATCTTAACGAGTTTACACAAAATCAGAGTCCAGTTGTACACTGTGTTTGTTATCAACTACAATGAGAAGATGATAAGGAAAGAATGGCCCAGAGGGTAGGAATTGCATATGCTATCATGGTTGGTGGTAAAAACATCGATAACATTTGAGTTTTGTTTCTAAGTTTAAAGGCAAACTCATAGTTTTGGGGTGTTTTTTATGTTCAAATAAAAATCCCTACTGCTGTATAAGACTCTTATCAGATGTTTTTACTCTTTAATTGCAGCAATCTCTATGTAAGGGCTATCCAGTGTGCCATTCATCAGATGTGCTAACTGCCTGATCATTTTGTGAGTCATAGCGAAGCGTTGACCTGTGAATTCCAGACTCGTGCAATACGTGTTTTGCTTTTCTGGAATATCATGTGTATACACTCCTTGTTTTAATAAAAATCGGTAGAAAATCTACCCTGACTTTGACTATTTATATTTGTAACTTCTCTGTTAATTTTGGAACTCAGGAATACATTTTGTACCATTTAACATACTTCCTTTTGAGGGGGATAAAAAGTGATTATGCTCTTGAATTCTGGTTCCTTCTAACTCATTGACTGTGTAAGCCCTCTCATTATGGTACAATTAGCTGCTTAATGCATGATTCAGAGGAAGATCTCTTATGTAAGCCTTAATCTAGGAAACCCAACTAGAAAAAGGAGTACAACTCTGTTTGCTTCTCATCTCTAATATTGATTACTGAGTCTGATTGCATTTGGCAGTAATTTTTGACTACCACCTAGGAGTGATCAGTGTAGTAAGTTGGCCATTGGCAGGGTGTTTAAGAGCCTCCTGTGGCTTGTTTGCCTAATCCAGGTGTCTGCCAATTTACATCCCCAAAGGAAAAAAGCCCTTGCCTTTACCACTGAAGCACTCTGTCAGGCAGACAAAAAACCCTTTCATTATGAGACTTGAGTACAAGACTAGCAGGAAGAAAGACAATGAGAGATGGCTGCAAAGCTTTGTCCATCTTTCATGTTGCTGGCCTATAGTATTCTGGGTATCCTTGCCATCTACCTACTGTCTATTTATCAGGAATCCCAAAAGTACATTTGCACAGCAGCAGGTATGTGTCAGTCTCAGCTGTCATGGTCTGTCCATAGATTTCCTCCTGCAAGAATTACTTTGTTGTGGTAGAAAAAAACAATAATTATTTTAACATACCGGAGTGTCTTTGTACAAACTTAACTATGACTTGTAGTGTCTCTACCTCATCTTTTGTCTTTAATATTGGCTTCTCATAGCATTGATAAAACACTATCTCATGGAAATGTTTGCATCTTCCCTGCTGCCCCCCCCCCCCCATTTTACTTCCATGCTGTTAGTTCTTCTTCAGGTGTAATGGTAAGATTTGATTAGCTGAAGCAAAACCACCATGTATGTGTTAAATGGAGCCCAGGACCAACCCCAGCCTAACACAGCACAGCTGTTTGAGATGCTGGCTCCAGAGGGTTCATGCCATGCTGCCCTGCAGGGAAGGGACCTTCTGTCAGTGCAGGTAGAGATCTAAGAAACCCGCATGCCAGGCTGAATACGCTAAACTCCTGGTGCTTGTTGCTGTTGGTTTTTTGTTTTCACTGAAGTCAGTATTCTGATGTATATTTTATTTATGGCATCAGGGAAAAGCACAATAGCTCTATTAATCACATCTTCCCCCTTTAAAAAGCACCTGTGCTCTTATAATATGGAAGGAGTCTCTTTCATTTTGGATTAAGAATTAATACAGTGCTGTGTTCTCTGTATAACGTGATTTAGATTCAAAGACCACTGAATGCCTTACTATATATTTTAAGACATAGACCGATTAGTTTTCCAGTGCAGGTCCGTTAACAAGGTTCTGGTGGCACAAGGTAGTGCTACAGTGTAGATGTTGAACGATAATTGTTGTGTCAGGAGATCCCAGTAGACCCCAGTCTGTGCTGTGAATTTTCTATCTGTGATGAGCAAGAGAAGCATGGCAAGACTAGTGCTGCCGTGCTCCAGCAATACCTGGGTAAACAAACAGTCATCAGGGCTCATAATAAGCAGTTGTGGATCAGAGCAGGACTGAGAAGTGAACATACTGTTGATAATCCTGAGAACTGAAAAGTGCAGGAACTCCATTCTCTGGTCTGATAAGGAGCATAGTGTAGCTGGAGCCGAAGTGTAACTATAAAGGTAGCATTAGAAAACAATAGACAAATCAAATAAGTCTTTACTGGAGAAGTTGCTTGTTTCTCACGTGTGTGGACGCATGGGTATCCAAAGCTAGGTGTCAGTTCATATCTAACTTGCTCTGTTTCTACCCATTTTTATGTATTTTCTACAAGCTGTGTTACATACCTTTCTCAAGTAACTACCTTTTACATACATTGCAGTATCTTATTTTGTGGTGCATGCTTCTTAGCTTTTTCTCATTTTATTTCCTGTAGCTCTATCTGCGTAGTAATTTGACAACTCTCTGTGCAGTTGGTATGCCAGTGTAGTAATCTCCAAAATGCCGGAAGAGCCGACTCCACATTACAAGGAGCAGTATTTTTGTTACTGTTCTCCCGTAATGCTTTAAGGAAGGTCTTGGTAATAAAAGGAAAATAGTGAAACATTTACTGTTTTACATAAAACTATCAATATAAAATATCTCTGAAAAAAACCAAACCAAAAAACTTTGAATTATGTTGTTGGTTTCGTGAAGCATAACGAATGCAAAGCTTCCCATTCCTCTGAGGTCTGATTTTTGCGCAAGACATTGGTTTGTCCAGAGGCCTCAAGCTGAGATTTGAGCCAACTAAAAATCTACGTAGTTGTTAAGGTAAAATAGTTTAGAATCAATTTTACATTTTATTACAAAGGAAGGAAAAATATCTTCTACTTTTCAGAAACATCTTTTATCCTTTCAAATGAATCTCAGAAGACAAGAAGTGATATGTGCTGTTACATAGAGACTTACTTCATTCACGTGCCTGTTGTGGGTGGAAGAAGCACCTGGTGGTTAATTCATTATTTCTAAAACAAAGATGATAGTTACTGTGAGTGGGACAGTCATGACATGCTGTATCAAGTCTCGTCCCTTTTTTAGAAAATTCCTTAAAACATAATCTGAAAACATGAAGAAAGGCCTCTTCCCAGCCTTCACTCTTACTTTAGAAAAATCCCAAGGTCCAAACCAAATGTAAGGCACAAACTTTTTAATTAGAAACACAGAGATAACTGAAATGTTTAATTTAACTTAATTTGATTGATTTTTTTTTTTACTCATTTTTACCATGCAGGATGTATTTGCAAAATTAATTTAATTGACTGTGAGGGTGAAAGGAGTTGAACTTGCAGTTTATTTTTGGTGTTCTCAGGAGGAAATTCTGTTTAAGCTTAGTAGCAATGATTCATGCTTTTGGAGTTAGGTCCTCAGCTTAAATTGGTATATCATTGATGTTTATATCCTGCGAGTTTCCCATCCTCTGTGTTTTGCATTCTGCTTAATTAAGCCTGGAGATGTAATAGCATACCTTTTAAAAAAAAAAAAAAAAAAAAAAAACAAACAAACCCGCAAACAAACAGGCTTGGAACCCAAGGGTAACCACATGTTGCAATTTAAAGGCTGAACTAGAGGAATCATTTGACTCAGTTATTGGATTGATGTTTTGCTACAGTTGCATCTGACTGCTTCTCCACAGGAATTTCTAGTCAGTGTACAGGACTGGGGTTTTATCTGTGAGGTTTCATGCTTTGTTAAAATCATATGTAATACTCACTTGTTACTTTGGATGCTTTCTGCAAAAAAATTGGGAGTCTGCTATTTATGAGCATGCCTTAAGCTGCAAATATATTGATCCAATAGATACTTTAGGTATGTCTAATGCAATTCTGCTATCCTATTAGAATATGGAAGGTAATTGGTTTTATATATATATATGTAAAATTCAGGTGGAAAATTATAAGAATAAAAATAGAAAATAGTGTACCTGTGACTGTGTCCCAAAATGAGAAATAGAGTTCTGTCTACCCAGAATTCATTCTGATAGCTGACAAGGGCTTTCTTACAGCCATCCTTTATTAACCTTTAGAAGGTTGCATAGGCTAAAATTTGTGAACTGCTGATTTAGGGCATCGTGATTTTTCAGTACCAAATTTTAATATGGTTCAAGCCAAAGACATTAGTGTTTGCACCATTTGTTATTTTATATTTATATACACTTTTGAATAATATAGCCTTAAATTTTTCTTTGGCTTATCCTGTTTTCTGTTTTTTAAGTGGAAATGATATTTCTTCTTTCTAAATGAGAATATGTACTACTTCATTTAAGTCTGTAACGAACATCAAAGACTTTGATAGAACATAGTACTATAAGTTCTTCTTGTCAAATTTCTTGTTACCAGTGCTAATGATGTGAGAGCAAAAAATAACAAAACACTAAAATGCTCTAAAAAGCCTAAAGCAGGATCTAGAAAACTTGCATTTTGAAAAGTCATTGTTCTATTAAATTATTTCATTCCTAGTTCATAGGTGATTCCAAAGCTTATTCCTAGTAATATGGAGAACTTGCTAGTTTTTTTTGTTCCTTGCTAGGTGCTTGTTTCCTTAGCCTCAGAATTCTGATTTCATTTGAACATGAAGGACTTCTCTGTTGCTTCAGGGCACTCTCAGCCCAAAGAAATCACTAGCTTTTTTGGCAGGCTGAATTCTGACTGCAGCCTACTGTGGGTAGAAAACCCTCCCGTCGCTGACCAGTAATCCAGTAACAGACATTATGCTAGGCAAGGTGCTTAATTTTCCTTCTCTAGGATGTTTTCTGAGCTGAATTCCACTGTTTCGCACACAAAATAGAGAAAGCTGCAGTAAGTAATAGTCAATTCCTAAACTTGTTAGCAGTGCCAGAAATTAAATTTCGGTCTATCGTTTGTAGTAGGCACAACTTTCTGTTCCAGCTTTGTGTCTGTTATAAAGCTTTCTCCAGCTTCTAAGGGCATCAGAAATTGCAGATCAGGTTACCCTGTTCTCTTGCAATATTAAGTTACTTGTGCTATCAAAAGTTCTTGTATTCCACTTAGACCAATTTCCCCATTAACTTACCTTACCAATCAGGTAGTAAGTAGACTCAGTGAATACAGTGTGGGCTGATCATCTGTTCAGGTTAAACCATGCATAGGGAAAGGATTGTGATGGAAGATGGAGCAAAGATGATCTACAGCTTATCAGTTCATGGCTTTCAGAAGTAATTCTGGCATTACTGTGGGTCAGAGTTGCTAGTGAACATGAAGTTTGACAGGTGTAGCTTCTGCAGGAGCTGAAACCACAGCCAGAGAGTAGCACAGCATTCCTGAGTGTCTCTCTCTCCCTTTGCCAAATAGATATTTTAGTCACTTATGTTGCCTCATTATCTCAGAAGACTCCACAACCTATATGGACTAATCATGAAGTGCTATAGTGCTAATACCTTGCTTCACAGCAGCAATCCCGTGTCTTAAGTCTCGGAGAACAGCAGTGTCTCACTCCTGTTACCTTAGTGAGTAGCTCCGATTCCGTACATATTGAAAATTATTCAGAAAAGGAGAATAGAATATGCTAAAACTTGTAGGCAGTGGTCATTTTTGTTGCAATAAAGGGGAGTTGAGAATGTACTTGCACTTCTAAATGCTAATCATTTTTGTTGCAGTAAAAAATTGAGTGGTATTAAATGATAGATTTTTAAGAGTGTCTGGAAGGAAGGACAAATAAGAAACTTCATCTCTCTGAATTTGCATAGCTCACTTCAAAAGGAAAATTGGTAAAACACAGATGTAAGTGCTAGGTGTTGCAAATGTGTAAAGGCCCTAATACCGTTACCCATACTTATTCCTGTGGAGTTTTGCAGGCATGAAAACTGAGCACTTCAAAATGGGCCTTTTTCCTTGTCTCCATGTATATGATAGCAAGTCTTTACAAGCTACAAGCTCCTCATATGGTGCTTTGACTGGTATTATGCTTTGCATATGTAATGTACTATGTTGGAAGTAAACAAATACATATGTCTTTAATTCCTAGTTTTAATATTCTCTCTCTTTTTGAATCTGCCCAGTTAGAGTACCTTATGGACCCCATCTGAATGTTACAGAAATGCTGCCTCTTTTCATACCTTTCTCATGTGTCAGTACAAACCACACAATGAATGGTACTGTGAAGTTGTGGTGAAATAGCTTATGTGAGAAAACGCTGTTGAATACAACTGTCAGTATCATGATAGGAATTTTCATCTCTACTTAACTAATCCATTTCATGCTGAGAAATAGTTCTTTCTTAGTCCATGCACCCTTCATGAGGTTTTTAACTGACTTTCAAAAACGGCTGCAGGTGGAGGACAGGCTTAGCTTGCCTGCTTTTCTCTGTATTTTGGAAAAAAAAGTTAACAGCTGTGCTCTGCTCCCAGGCCGGTGCGAAATGACCACAAGGTTGGATAAAACAGAAGACCGTGTTGCACGTGGCCTCTTTGCCTACTCCAGCGTGGTGGCAGCAGTTGCATGCAGGTAGCGGGTGAGGAGTCTTGTTCTCTGCTCTACTGATGCTCTCGTGTTAACGACTGGAGAGCCATAAAGTAGTGCTTATGGTATTTAATGCTGCAAAGCTTTGAAGTTGTTGTGCTTCCTCCCTATCACAGTTGCAAAGCTCTCTGTTACAAAGAGAAAAGGTGTAGAATCAATGCAAAACATATAATTATGTTGATAAATACTTAAAACTACACACAGTCTGCAGAACTAATAATAGATTTGAATATGAACTGTCAAGCTACTATATTGAGAAAAACCAGGCTGTTTCTTTAACTCTTGGCCTGCTGTAATCATTAATGGGTATATTTTGTGAAATTCTATTTGCTTTTTTGTCTGCCTTACAAAGATTTAACAAACAAACAAAAAACCCCAAAACATAGCGTTGTTAAATTTGATATATACTTGGGGGAGAACAGAAGTTGAAACAAAACTGAAATATTACTTATATGCTTAGGGATGAAATCCTGCTTGTTCTATCATGTCTCTAAACTTTTTGGTGAATGTGCAGCTGAAATTTTGCCCCTGGTAAAAGCTGCACAAGGAACAGAAGAATGTTACTGTGTGCTTGCTGTAGTGATGGAAAAAATAATCCGAAGCATCTGCAACTAAGTGTGCTGTGTGTGCTTTAATGCTGAGGCGTATGCCGTGCACAGTAGCTACCAAATGCAGAGGGGCTGGGGGGGGTCATGGGATGCTAGCATAGATTAGAATCTCTGAGATATTCCTTAGTGCCCTGGATAGCTTTATTATTTATCTTGCATCATTGGCGAGTTAGAGAAGCACAGAGTACTAGCTATTCCATGTGTATGTAGTACAGAGACACTGCCTTCTCAAAGGAGCTGAGGTTTCAGATCATGTCGGATAATTCTTTGCTTATGTGAGCGAAGTGCAGAGCACAGTTCTTTCTCAGTGATGAGAAAGAAAAGAATAGAATTAAATATGTATTTTGAGCAGATGATTCAAAACAGCAGGTTGTAATTTACCCTTATAGCTTCAGGATTAATGTGTGAAGAATCTTTGGAAAACAGATTTGATTTGCCTTTTTATACATTATTTTCCCCTCTGTGCTGCATTCTGTTTGGTGCCCAGTATGTTGTATCTAAAGCAGACCTTTTATTTCTAGTTCCTTGTCAGTTAATGTTTGTCTTTGGTCTGTGTCATCACAGTTGTTGCTGGGGTAGCAGATTATGATTTCTGCCATTAAATGATATCACTATTCTGGTTGCCAGAGCAAGAGGAGTTGCTGAATAGGACTTGTACTGTGCAGTGATTATCTTCAGCTTAAGGAACAAAAATACTAAGGTGACTATGTAGTCAAACACTACAGAGAAGACTTTCAGCTGTAGTTCAGGTTGTAGCTTTAACTTTTGTTTTGATTTTTACCTCCTAATTATACTTAAAAGATCAAGTTGCTGGAAGACCTCTGGAGGAGTTGCATTCCCCCCCCCGCCCTTTTTGGTTAAAAAAAAAACCCTCACACCCCCCCCCCAACCACACTGCAAAACCTCAACCACCCACAACACCCACAATCCAATTGTGTGTTTTCTAAAATAGCAAGTCTCAAACCCACCTGTAATCAGGCCTCTTTGTCATGTTTTAATGAGAAGTAGATTCAAAGTGAGAGGCAGGAGGTGAAAAGTCTACACTGGTTCATGAAGAAAATGAAACAAACAAAAAATCCCCAAACCCTCCTGTGGTACCTCAGCTGTTGTAGCTGACAATTAGTGTTAATCAACTGCCTTAGGATAAAAGATGGGGCAGAGTTTCTATGCCTGTTTGCTTCTCAACAGCCTTTTTAGTCCAGTGGGTACTGTTTGAATTTAATCTTTACTTGGGGGGCTGATCTCCGTGAAGATGGTGAAGGCCTTTGGAAAGGCTGGTGCAATGGTAGGAGTTTTTGCTCCGATGCATTCTATTGAACTGGGAAGTGTGTAAATGTCTTCCTTTGTTGTCCTTCTGTTTCCTCTTCTTCCTTCACTCTTTTCTCTCTGGACAATGTAATTTCAGGAAATAGACTATGCCTCCAGTTCTAATACAGGCAAGAAATTATAAAACCGGGCAGATAACTGTAATAAATGGGCTAGTTTGTTTATTCATGTCAAGTGAATCTTAATGTAACTTCTTCATACGGAACAATGACCTCAGAGAAAGAGTTCTGAAAGGTGCAGTAGTAGCAGATTTATAAGAATACTTACTAGGCGAAAGATCTAAATTTTAAATTAAATTCCTTTCTTTAAAATGTCACTGAGCCTTCTTTATTTCTGTCCGTGTTGGTGGTGGTACAGATTGATCTGAACCAAACTCTAACCTTTTTCTTCTGTTCGCTTTCCTCTCAGAATATTTGGCTTAAGATTTTGATAGGGGTCTGACAGTTGTAAATTAAGATGTTTTTCCTAATTGCTGTACTTAAAAATTTAGAGATTATTTTTGCCTACCAAATGTGTTTCAGTGCTATTTATTTCATACACTGAAACCTGTATCTCCTGTTATCTCAGTAGTCAAGCAGCATATCAGTACGTACACGCGGTTCATTGCTGCTATATCTAGAAATCTCAGATGTGCTATTAAACAATGTGACTAACAGCACTGGGCGAAGTTACCCTTTGTAAGTACCACACCGTGAGCACCAGTGGTCATATGAGGGATGTGGGAGCTAGGAACCAAAGAGACTGAGTGTCAGTGGTTGCTTTCAGGCAAAGGACAACTGCACTGTGCTTGAAACAGTGGAAAATTTATTTTGCTATATCCTGGGAAGCGTTACAATACCCCATAGCTTGCTGTTTAAAACTGAAAACAGAGCACAAAGCTCTGTGATCCTACTGATAACCATGAAAATGGGCAGTGTCTGTGTTGAAGGCCCACAGCTAGTAAACTGAAGGGAGACCATGTCATCAGGACAGAAAACATGAATTAAAATTACTATATTTCCTTCACAGGGAAGAGCCATCTGTAAGACAAACTCTTTGATCTGCAGTAGATATGAGAGGGCATATCTGTTCAATTGTGGCAATGTTTAAGTGCAAACAAAATCTGTGGTAGAAAAGAATAGCCTACTTCCAAGTGTTCATGCTTTGCAGATGGGCTAAAACAATAAACAGAATGCTGAACTGAGGATAATAGCCCCTGAAAGCATACTGAGATTGTAACTATTGACTGAACAGTGCTGAGTGTATCTACCAACCCAATTTTGTTCTTAAAGTATTTGCTGTTGCTTTACTTGTTTTGTTCCATTGAAACATCTATGTTGTGGAGAAAGGTTTGAAAATGCAGTGCAAACTATATGGTTCCAGCTGCTTACCTACTGTTGAAAATATTTTTTTAGTTGAACGCATTTGTTTCTGTCTATCATTTGATATTTTTACTCTAAGTGTAAAATAAACCTGTTGGTTTATTGTGAGTCCAGTACTCTTAATCAGATTCAGAGCTCTCCATATGATGCAACTTTGATTTCTTCAAAGCAGCATGTTATTTGACGTGAATATGAATAATAGAATTTCATGTTTTGCCAAGTTGAACTGTTTGCTAGGCTCAGGGGTATGAATCTCCTGTTGATGTATAGAAGCTGCAAGAAAGCCCATTTGGAGAACACGTGGCTTTGCAAGCACATGAGGCAGTTCTTAATTATGAGAGTTGGACAGGTAAATGAAGATTTGCCATCTTCTTGAATTTTTTCACCTTTGTTAATGCAGTGTTCTTTTTTTAAAAAAAAAAAAGTAAATTTGATAAGTCCTGTTTGGAAATGCAAGTCTCACTTAAATTTTTTTTTGTGGGTTTTTTTATTAACTTTGTGTAGAAAATATTTTTTAGTGTTCTTCATAAATTGTTTGCCTCACCCTCTTTTGAACACACAAATGTTTTTTAGGCAAAACAATGCTGCCTCTTTCAGGCAACGCAAGGTCCATTTACTGATGACATTATAGGAATTCATGGCACTTTCCCTCAGAATTAGTTTGAGACAAGGACTGCAACCGTTACTATGGTGGTGGTTGAAAAAATAGGTATTTTTAAAGCTAATAAACTAATTGAGAATGCGCACATTTAAGGTTAAAGTGGATTTCATTGCTAAGAGCTGTTATATTCTGTCAGATTTGATGTGACACATGCATCTTACTGTGGTTCACTAAGAACTGTAGGGAACCTGGGGCAACCCTTCATGCAAGTATTTTAGGCTATACAGCTAACCTGAAGCTACACAGAATTCATTTCACTTTCTTATTTTGTATCTGTTAAGATCATGTTAGATGATATATCACCTAAATAATTAGACTGCATATCTCCATGCTTTTAAATCTTTAACTATCCACCTAAGTTTGTCCGTTTCATTTAAAATGTTAAAATTGTCATGGTTACCTCTGTGATATCTCATTTGTGGTGAATGGTGAAGTCCCATGTAAACCACGGTTAGGAAAATATCCCCTGTAGTTCTGTGAGTGTTGCTGCATAATGTGTTTACAGGAGGAACACTGAATGTTCTTATGAGGAAACAACACAGCTACATTTAGGAAGGCTTTTAAGTATTTTGTGTTCTATATTCATATCTTTAATGAACACTTCAGATCTTTCAATAACCATTGTTTTTAAATTCAGGAGCAAATTTGTTTTAAATCATGCCATATTTATAGTTTCCTTTCAAAAAGCTTCTAACTTCCTTAACACTTGTACCTCTAAGCTAGGTGCCTTGAGCTGCCAAGAGAAGTGGCCATTTGCAAAACAAGAGTGAAGCTTCAGATGTCAGACTAAATAAAGTGGCAGCCTCAACCTCTTCTTTTGAGGGTGGAATCAGAGAGGAATGTAAACCAACCGTAGGGACTCAACTGCTTCCCTGTGTCAAAGGAATACTGTTTGGGTTTTTTTTTTTGTTATTGTAGTCTGTCAAGACAGTTGCTCAGTGCTCTGCCTTTCCTAAAGAATCCCACAAGTATCCCATGGGAACAGTGAGCTGTGACACCGCATACAGTCAGGTTTGCTCTGCTCTGGTAACTTGTTGCTATACTTCAAATTAAGTAGCAGTTTCATCAAACTTTATTACTATCTGTAAGATAGAATATTGGATTTATGATTTTTCTGCACAAGCAGGGCGTAGTCAGCTGTTACCTGCTTGAAGTCTCAAACTAATTTCCTCTTACTGTCAACACTTTTTTCACCTTCACATGTACTGTTGTTTGAGTTGTCGGCAGTATGAAAGCACCGTCATAGCAGTTGCCTTGGGTTTGAGTGCTAGCATTCAATAAATAAAACTATGAAGATTTTGGATTAATACTTCAGGAGAGATTGTGATGTTTGATAGTAATCTTTAGTATGTCTAAGTTACTAGTCTTAGAATTATCACACTATTCTAGTCTGGCACTTTAAAACTAAGACCACTTTACTCAGCAGGCTCTGACATGTTTCCAGTCCCTGCAAGATCTTCCTGCCTGCTGACATTAATCCCATGACAGAATTCATCCTCTTTTTTTCCCAACAATTCTTACAGAAATTATGAAATACCTCAACTACCCAAGATGCTTCTACTGGATTTTACAAAATCTTGTAAGAATATGTGTATCACTTATTCTTGTCTGTACTCATTCAACAGTGTACTGTCCGTTAGTAGAAGACTACAAAAACAATGGTGTTTGTGGTTGTCAATACCTCAGCACAAATCTCTTGCAACCAGTGTAGTTAACGGCTTGGGTAACCCTTTTCTTCATTTACTTATGCCTGAGGTATTTCTGTATTTGGAAGTAGTTTTGAATTTGTAGAATAGCATATGGGTCACTGTCTGGTTATTGTTTCCAGAGTTGATCAATGTTATCTATGCTTGAGATCAAAAGCGTACTTCCTTCAAGTGTTGACAAAAAAGACCCTGATGCTTGAAATTTCATTAATCATAATTCACACAGAAGTTAGGAAGTCATTCAGCAACTAATTAATTAAGGAAATGTCAGGTTTTACATGCATTAAGTCAGCTGATGTTAGATATACCAGCAATATCTATCAAAAGTGATAGCAGAAGGAAAAGGTATTTCGTTACAGGAAAGTGTTTTGTGGTGAGGGGATGCGCTGCTTAAATTTCAGTAAGTCTTTTAGACTTCATAGACTTAAATTGCCATGAGAAGTTAGAACAGAGCTTAACTTCATCTGTATTTTTGTATTCTGATTATTTATTTAAAGGAATGCCTATTCCAATCTAGCATGTCCATTGACAACTCTACATTCAATCAAAATGTGAAGAGTAGCGGCAAGTAAAAAAGCTTCCCTGGAATAAAGGTGCTGACGGCCAAAGTCCTTATCTCATGTAAATGGAAATGTTAAACCACTGTATTTGTGTCTTAGAACAGTCTTCCTTGAATCTGAGATGCTCCTTTCAAGGCCTGTAGTTTATACCATTAACACTGTTTGAGAGAATAAACTACAAAAACTCTGCAGGAGTTGTTTTTTTTTTTTTTAAGGGTCTGTTATTGAGTACTGCTTAATGATTTTCAGTTTATTGATCATTATTTGAATCCATGTAAACTTTGAGAATCTACAGAGTATGAAGCTCCCTGCTGCAGGATGTTGTGGATATGAAAGGTCTGCATGGGCTCTGTAAGAGACTGAAAAGGTTGAAATGAGAGCTAATATATGGACCATTTCTGGCTCAGACTCCATGAACACAAACGGAGCCCGAGGAGAAAAATTATATTCTTTGTCTTGTCCTAAAGTTCTTCTGTAGGTGTCTGCTTTATGCCACAGTGGGCAAAGAGGAGGGAGATGACAGTGCTACGAACTCTGTGGTGCTACAATGAACTTTGATTCAACGAAGTACAGCTGTTACTACTTTCTTAAGGCTAGGCAGAAAAAAAGAGAATGGTTCCTTTGCACAGCATAATGGTCTGCTGCTGGTTATTTTTTTTTATGGGGATCTTGAAATAAGCAAAAAAATTTTTTTTTTGTCTCCAGTAGCTATCTGAGCAATTGCAGGAAAACATATCTTGTAGTAATACATAAACATTATTTTGAAAACTACATTAGCCTTACAAGAGAAAATAGCATTTGTAATTGTTATCTCCTACAAAGCACGTGGAGAAGCACAGGGAAAATGCATCTTGCTGGATTATTGTTACATAATTATAAATGTGAATTTCTTTGTGATCTTTTGAACACAGAATATTACAGAAGTGTCAAAGGTGCTGCTGCATGATAGCTTTTGCCAGCAGATAAATGCATCCTGGTTATATTTAAGCCTAAGCAGTAACTAATAGCTCAGTGCATGTACGTATTTATGTATAATTTGTCCTCACTAGGTGCAGGTACTGGTGCGGAAATTTTCCCTGTTCTAAGAAAATTTAGGGACAAAACCTCCAAACCAAAACCCACTCTTTCCTCGTTGTCTTAGAAGTGGTGGCAGCTGAATGGTAGCAGTGTGACAGAATTTGAGGAGTGATGGGAGGGTGGTGATGACACCTCTCCTGACAGGATCTCTGGGGGCTGTTGGCTGTCAGCTGCTGAAGTTTCCCTCCCCTGTTACGCGGTGGTAAGGGAACACAGTGCTGCACTTCAGCTCACCCAGTTCTCAGTTTGGTTCCTGGTGCAATACCTGCCTGTATTGGAGGTAACAGGCTAACTCCTAGGAATAGCATGGAGCAGATAGCTGACTGTAGCAATTGTAAACTGCGACAAGATTTGCAAGAATCTGATTCTCAAAATCCATTTTTTCCTGCCATCTGGATTCTGTAACTAGTACATCTTGTCTGCTCTTGCTTCCTCTAGTGCGTGGCCTTGAGTGTATAGTGAGAAGTGCGGTCTCCCCAGTGAAACCCTTGGCACTTACTTCCGCTGGTTGCCTGTCTTCTTCAGATGGACAAAGCAGAATCTGGGACCTATTTGAGCACTTGGGCGAACCAGGGAAAATGTCATCTTTAGTGTGCACCATTTTTATTACCTACTGGTAATTTCCAGATAAAATGTCTTTAAGAAAATCTGTATTTTCTTCATCTCTGTTTTTCGGAATATTCCATAGTTGGTGATACTGTATCTGTGTTAGTAACTGCTTAGAGGTGTGGGGCCCTATGGGTGCATATGAGTGTTCTGAGAAGATGGGTGTTCATTGGAATGCTCTTTATAGATGTTTCTTCAGACATTTGTAAGGGAGGAATAGTAACGAACATTGTTTCTTTCAATAATTTCTCCTGCCACTTTCTAGATTTCAACCCTAATAAAATCATGTTCTGTGCAGATCTTTGAATATCGCTTTCTAGCCAAGATTGTCATGGCATTTACATCTGGAACTTGAAGCGGAGCTCTGAAAGTCTGTTAAGATTTATGAACCGGCTTTGCAGACCTGTGAAGTTTTTCTTGGCTAAGGTGCATTTTCTCCCATGTGAGAGATCAGGAGACTCTCTCAAGTCTTTTTCTTCCCCCACCCCCCTTATATCATATGTGACTGAAGAACTGAGTAAATGACAGACTTCAAAGTAATTTTTAAATAGCTTATTTCTTTAGATTTATCCGTTTTGGATTTCATGTGGAGATAGTTATCTCTCAACTTTGCAATGCCTGTGTTAGTGTGCTACTTTACAGGAATTTTGTATCGACAGTCTGAGGAAGCCTCAATGGAGTAATTACGCGAGAGACTCCATTTTAGAGAGACCATTGTGTGTATGAGTATGGTTTTTTTCGCAAACGTTTTCAACTTGTGCTAATATTTTAATGAAGGTGTATTGGGGAAAAGATGATGACAGAGGCAAACTTGAATACCTAACTATTTAATAAAATAGCAGAGATCTATGAAGAACTAAATCTCTACTTAAGAAGGACTTCATCAAAACCATTTTATTAAAGTTAGGTCTCGTAATTGCTTCCTCCCTCATTCTTCCCAATAAATGACTTGCCTTGTATGAAAGCGTTGGTGGGACTTCCTACTACTTTAAGAATGCAAATGCATGTTAAGCAAAGCTTATTAAAAAAAAAAAAGCTTTTTTCCATGTTTCTGCTGTTTAACACTATCTGTCTTTAACAGAAATCAAAAAGTTTTACTTGAAATTTGTACGATGTGGTGTTTCTTACAAACATTAGAAAAAGTGAGAAGTGAAAAAATAAACTGTTTAGCAGAGAGCATGGAGGGTTTGTTTCTTTGTTGAATTACTTCATGAGAAGCTTTAGTGTTTCCTGAGTGTATTGTGTATTTTTAAAATAAGCTTCAATCTTAAAAGTTATAATACACCCCGTTTCCCATTGTGGTGATGATTTGAGTTTGTATTTTAAAATCCCTGTTCTACTTGTCTGCTCTGAAACTCTCTGTATCTGTGTGTTTAAAGTGCAATGTGTTTCCATATAGGATATTTTAGCTTGAAATTTCATTTAACAATTAGCATTTTCTAATGTTATTTTCTAACTGCAGGAGCCAGGCAGTCAGCCTGTCTGACTTGCAGCGACAATTTTCAAGACTAATGAAGCCAATTATAATGTTAGTGTAAAACAAATTTAAAGTAAAAAGTATCTAGATCCTATATGAAAGTTAGTAAGCATTGATTACGTTTTACCTTTTCTGTTTTAGTTATCCATATGCATTTCTGTCTCTGAACTCTGATTTCTTTTATGTTTTTGCTGGTATCCTACTGTGGAAACAGACTAAAGATGGCCTGGGCATTCAGTTAAAAAGGAACACTGCCCCAAATGTATCTTCTGTCTAAACAAACAGATCATGTTGGCTTCGGAGACACATCATATAAAGGAATGTTAGAATTTTAAAAGGAAATAATAAAAAAATCCAGCAATGGGAGTGGGAACTGGCTTGCTTAACAAAATGAATCATGAGGCAAAATAAGTGGCTAGATTAAGGAATATGAGATAAATTTTGTTATACGATATGAAATTTCAAAAGGTTTTACAACAGAGAGTATTTTGGAACTAACAAATAACACTGATTCATACCAGCTCAGGGAAACAGGAGAACAAATCCCTGGAGCGTTTCGAAGTGAGAGTTTTCAAGCAAGAATAGATTAAGTGTGATGTTAGAAATCAGAGTGCAAATGCGTATGTGTTACCACTAATGCTCCGTGAGTTTTATTCAGTCATCAGGAGCCCTTTGCTCCCTTCTGCTGTGGGGATATTGAAATGCCAGATGCAATGGAAAAGGAATAGATGGTAAAGTCAGTACTCAAGTTCACAACAGTTCTGCCTTGATTTTATTTTGTTTGGTCACTGTGGGATTTCAAGACAGAACTGATAGATTGAAGAAACAGCTATGTTGTAAATGCTTCTTTCAAAAACGTGGGCTATTCACTTTTTTGAGATGTTTTTGTAACCGCTTTTCATGTGCCTTACCTAATGCCAGTTAACTTAAGTCAAAATAAATATTTCAAAACAGTTCATAAGGTTTATACCAGCTGTATACTGCAAGTGATTCCACAATGATAACTGTCAAGATTTTGACATTTGCTAAAACGTTCCCACATTGTATATTAGATGCACTGTAGCATTCTCTATGTATAGAAAAGCAAAAGCTGAAGCACAATGAATTTTGCTGTACAGTAACTGTAGAAAGTTCTGACTTGTGTTTACTGACAAGTAACGGATGTACAGAAGTTAAATGCCCCAAATCCTCAATTTAATTCCGTTTCAGTGCTGAATACATCAATACCAATGCATTTTTTGTTATAACGTTCCTGTCTTCTAGAATTTCTCATTTTCCAACATTTGCTGTAAATTAATATTGATGGATTTTGACATACTTATCTAAAGACTATTTGGGAGGAGGATCTACTGAAAAATCGGAGTTATTCTGTACAAGGTGCACGGGCCATAAATGCTAATCATTCTCCAGCAATTAACTTTTATTTTTCTGTTACTAATTCCTAAACGCAGTCTTTTCTGCTTTTGTCACTATCTCAACTCATTGTTTTGAATGATTCTTAAAATTGAACATCAACCTAATGGTTTGGAAAAATTTCAGACTTGAAATAAATACTTAGTATTGGATATAGGGACTGAAATATCATTGCGCTCAAATATTTAGAGATAGTATATACTTGGCCTGAAATCACAGGCAACGAAACCTGATTACTTTTCTTCAATTTCTTTGTTGTTATTAAAAATTACAGTATATTCTAAGTGCTTCAGCTTGATCTGGGAGTCTGTGCAGCGAATTGCATTGTGCAGCATAGGTACTCTCCAAACTAAATTATAACTCTGTATCTAACTGCCTCTTAAAGAATGTGTGCACTGTTTTATCTTTATAGAAACAACATTGCTGGAATTAAAATATCTACAAAAGGGTGACTAAAGTGGCTTAGCAGACCCAGCCCTTACAAGCTGGGGAAATGCGTAACTGGTCTTCAGTCTTAACTTTCTTCCCATGCATAGCAGCAAATAACCTGTAAATGAATAATAGAAACGTGGTTGGTATAGGAGTCTTGTAGAAGTCAAAACCATTTGAACAGGAAGGCAAAATGGGTCTGTTTGGAGGGATATTATTCCACAAGCTTGAGAAGTTATGAAAACTTGCAGTGCTTTGTGTCTGAACATGCCAGAGTGCATAAACAATATAAAAAGTTTATACTTCAGTGTAACTAGATAGTGGAAGATCAAATCTCCTATAGGGAATTTGCGTGCTGACACAATTACTGACACAATTTTAACCTCTTTTTAGGGACAGCACTATCAGATCCTGTGGCTGGCTCAGCCATCGGACTGCAGGCTCTTTCTCGTGTTGCAGACTGATGGTTGTAGTGTAGAAGCCCTTTCCCGGGTCTCGGTGTGCTTCTGCTTTGGAGAAAAGAATGGCCAGGAGCAGTTTTAATGGGAACTCTTCTTTCCTTGTAACCTCTTGACATTTTTTCTCGATCTTCTGACATCCCGTTGTGCTGTTGCTATACTACATACGTATCTGCACCTATAGGTAAACGGATGGGATATGGCCTGGGGGAGAGAGGGGCTTTTAAGAATGCAAATTGTATCTGCATGTGCTTTCTCTGCGATTTCAGAGTAGCAGCTTTGAGATACATAGTTCTAGGACGGGGGAATTGAATGGCTTTCACTTGGGGAGAAGTACTTTCAAATATGGGTCATTGATTCTTTATCTAAAGTTGCTATCCTATGGAGAAGAGAATTTGGGGTTCCAGTCCATTTATTTGCATGCAGGTACTTACATGAACAAAACCAGTCTTTAGAGTTCATGCTCATTACAATAATACAAAAAATTGAGGTACGTGAGGTAGGGCTTTTTCATGCTACGTTACAAATACTATTAAAAGACCTGTAAGAAGGAAGCTGACCACACTGCATTGGAGATTCTCTAAAAAGGCAAGTCCCTCTTTTCTGTATTTACTCCTTAAATAACATCAAAATAGCTAAAAAGAGAATGAGGCCATCTAGCAAGACAGCACCTTCCCATCTGTGTTGAAAATGTAAAAGGAAAATAATCCCTAAGTTGTTTCCAGTAGTTTTTTGAGCTTGCTTTTGTCTCAGAAGTCCCAACATATTATTAGGCTGTGGTGTTTCTCACCTCTAACAATAAGGCGCTCTGTTCAGAAAGCACTTTATCTGAAGCAGCTCCAAAAAAGTATCTTTCCTCCCACGGAGGCATTTTAGAAAATTCACCTGGTCTGATAAAAAAAACATTGGTGAGAATACTGGTAAATATCTGTTGTTGCTGGATGGACTGTAGAAAGGCTAAAAATGGTGTGTTTAAAAACTGAAAATCCTGAACACAAAAACAATAAGGTTGTTTTTTCATTTGTTTTTTTTTTTTTTTGTTGTTCGTTTCTTTCAAGTGCAGTACAAATCTGTATTTCTAGTAATCTGCAAATAGGATGAAAACCATCTATGTCAGACTTGGAGCTAAAAGCAGCACAGACCGATAAAGTGAGACAATGCATAGCAAAGGGAAGATTCCATCTGTTGCATTCAAATTTTGCGAAAAATTTGCAGAAGCAAGCAAGATCTGAAGTTTTTTTTTTACTTTTGAAAGGAAGCTCATTCACAGATGTAAGCAAGCAGAGTTCATTTTTCTTCATTTGACTGTCAGGAATTATCAATGATATTTCTAAATACATAGCTTTCCAACGCTTTGTTTTCAGCTTAGTTTTCTAAGGTGAGGGTACTCATTTAGTATGCGTGTGTAAAAGAAAAGCTTCTAATAGCTATTGAAGCTATGAACTGATTTCAACAGAACTAGGCAGAAGCACAGAGAGCACTTGAGTTTGAGATTCCTACAGATCTCATGAAAATAGATTTCTGTAGAGGAAACTCTCACTCAGGAAAGTGAGGGTAATGCCAAAGCTGGAACTTGCAAATAGTTGGTCACAGGCCAGTCCACATGAGAAGGGGTTTATGATTTGGAAGACATAGAATCAGCTTGAAATGAAGCTTGTGATCAGCCATAATCAAATCCACAGAGGAATAAGCTTTAATATGGGCCACAAGATCAGTACCAGTGGTGGTTGGCTCTACCTCTGTTCCTTGAGTAGGCAGAAAGCACCCAATCCAAATCCAACAGCTAAACACCACTGACTTCCCATTTACTGAGAGCGACCTGTCAGTCACCAGTTGAACTGTTTCAGTCCTAATCATTATTTTTCATAGTTCAACTAACAGTTTTTTATTGTTGGCTTTTTAGTAAGTGACCAGCAGTCAGCAGTATTTCTAGCTAACCTTTTATGCGAAGACTGCATGTGTGCAAAACTGCAGCAACTGAGAACTGCTTGCTGCAGCTGTGGTTCTTGCCTGTAAAAGTCTGAAGGCAGTTTCAATGTGATGGATTAGAATGGTTCCAAGAGAACACATAGTTCTGTTCCAAAACAAAAGTCTGCTGTTAGCAAGAGTGAAAAGCAGAGCACACACAAAAATTGTCATGTAATATTAGAATTATGGCTATGTATGGCCAGGTATTCTGCAAAGGAAAATAACAGTTGAGTTTACTAAGATACATGGGGTCATATTACTTATTACTTCAGCCAGTGTGATTTTTTAAAAATATTTTTGTTTTGTATATGCAGCAGTAGTAGTTATATCTGAAAATTTGCATCAGGTTCATGGAAATGTTGATCCTTTTGTGTGTGGGTGAAATGAAGCCTTAGGGGCTCCACAGAGATCAGAGCGCCATTTTGCTGAACAGAACAGACTTATGATTTACCTGTTTGTCCAGACAGCATGTGACAATGGCAAGAGACTCAAATCTCCAAATGGTTGTCTGGAAATGCCAGTTGCCCTAGTGTTTGGTCTGTATTTATAACAAAATGTATTCTTTAAAAGGCTCTGTTTAATAATCTATGTGTGTTGCTGAAGAAAATATGATTAACAGCATAAGTAAGCAAATCCAAACTAATTCCACTTTAGCTAGCATTAGTAAATATGTGATAATTGAGCAATGGAACTCCAGTGACCCATGTACAAATCCAGAGTCCTTGATGTGTTGTAAAGGCTGTGCTGAAATTTGGACTGCTGTGTCCTCACTGCACATGTTGCTTGTGCTTAAATTACGGGTTTAGAATATGACTCTTTCAAAGGAAATTAAACTGTCATGCACAAAAATAATGGTAATTACAGACAATTCTGGAACAATAGTTTGTAGAAGTGTAAGAGGGGGGAAAAACAATCTAACTAGTTTTAAAGTGTAGTTTGATCAGCTTATAGAAGTTCTAAGTAAAATGACTGCTTTTGCTAATGGTCCTGAGCTGCTGGTCCAGGTAGTCCCTTTCACTACTAATATTTGTGTCCTATAATCCACTGGTCTGCTCTGCGGGAATGTTACTGAGGGGAAAAATTGCTATGCAGTACCATTTTTTTTTGAGCTGTGCTGAAGTTATTCAGGAATCGGATCCGATTAGAAATGAAATACAGATGCTTCAAGAAGCCTTCAAATAGGAAGGGGAAAAAGAGATATTTTCATTAACAAGACCTAGCATGAAAAACTTGCACTATGACACAGGACTGAAAGTGGTAACTCATGAAATTTTAAGTACAGACTATCATTGATCTTTCTGAATCATGCTCTGATGAACTTGGCTTTGCATAATAGGCCTGCACTCAGAATTAAAGCTAAAACTCCCCCGCCCCTTGTGCTTGGCACACTACGCTGAGAGTCAAAGCGCAGGGTGATAAGGTAATGAAGCAAATACGGCTTATGAAATCATCACCCACATCATGTAGCGGGTGGGTAAATTACAAAGCATTTAGACTAATTTCTTTGGCATTTATAGTCAAAGATAGAGAGTAATGGTAACAGAGGGATTTTGTGAGAAGCAGTAGATCTCCTTATTGTCTTGTGTGAAACAAAGAGCATTCTAAAAGTATTAAGGGCATCCAAACCCTGTCTCTAACAGTAATATGTGCTATTAACAGTGCCCTTCATTAGTGGATGGACTTGCTGTGTGCAGTAGTTCTATTGCGGTCCAGCACCAAAAGGCTGTTGTCCAAGCTGATTACGGTTTTGTGGTCGTCCCCCCCCCCCCGTGTGTTATACTTCCCGTAAATGTGCTTTTAATTGTTTCCTTACTCTCTAATACCTGTTATGGAAATGCAACATAATTTGCATGTCTTTTCTGAACGCTCCAAATATTTTCCCTGATTTGTACCAATGGTCTTAAACAGATCTGATTGTTCTGCATTATGTGGGAAGTAACTCTCCTTCTGCAGTTCATAATCAAATAATTTGAGAAAAAAAAAAAAGAAAAAAGTTCTTCCTGTTTCTGTTCTATAACAAATACATATTAGACATCAGGTCTCACTCTGCAGATGAAAACAATGCACTCATAATTCAGGTAGGAAAAATAAGTATGTTGAATTTCGCTACCAATCTCCAGAGTAACTTAAACTTGCCATTTGCAGTAAAGCTGTGTTTTTTAATGGGTTTTGTTTTGGTTGGAAGCCCACAATACGCTGTGGTGCTTCTGAGATTGCTGTCTAGAACAAGGCAAAATACAGTTATGTTGGTAATTAATTTAAAGTGTTTTTTACATGCTTTGTATTTAAAATGTAAAAAAAAAAAAAGTGCCTTTAAATCTGCAAAAGTAGCCTCCTTTGCATTGACAAAAATCTCACTTGTCAGAATTGAGAATCTGATCAAAACTCAATTTCCTCATAATAGTTGCCAAGTTGTTGTACCTTATTAGTTTAAAATATGGCATGGTGATTGGAGAACATGGATGTCATTTTACTGTGAGGATGGCACCGGCTATAAACTGGAATTCACTTCCATACTAAATACGTGGATTATAAGCAGTATTCTAAACACACGCAAACACCAAGATTCAAGGGAGAGGAGAGAAAGATCATTAAGGTTATTCTACAAGGCATCCAAAGCTTCTTTAAATTCTTCAATATTCTATCTATTACAATTAAGTTGAACTTCAAAGAAGTTTTAAATAATTTGGCTATGGGTCATTAAGTTAACAATGTCACTGTGTTCTTGCTATCTCATTTACCTTAATTAGAGTGCACTTCTATAAACGATGGTAACGCTGTGTAACAAGCTGGATTTGATAGCCACTGCCAAAAGCTGGTTTTAAGGTGTTTTTATTTTGCTGGCTGTACCCTTGCTGAATAATAATCTATATCAAGTTATTCTTATAACAAGCTCATCATTGCTTTGGGATTTCATTTATGAGAGATATGCACTACGTAAATGTTTATATAGGAAAGAAATGAATGGATTGGGATACCTCAAGGGTGTAGCTTAAGAGGGTGATAATTAAGCTGGTACTGTGGTGGATGTCTAAATTTTTTCCCTTGGGAGAAATTCTGCATTCTTTCTAAGGAAAATTTTTGTCAGAAGAAATCTATTGTGAGTAGAAACCACTCAAAAATAAAATTACTTTGTTGTTCTCACCTTTCTCATGATTAGGGTCGATATACATGTATGAGGTTAGTATGACCAGGCAAGGTGCACTTTTTTTCTTCAGCCTCTGCAGAAAGCTGGGCTGATGAAAAATGTATTCTGAATTATCAGTGTTACTCTTTTCACTTGTGGGTATGTACATTTCTTAAAGCTAGAGCACAGTTCCGTGCTGTAGCTGATACTTTCATAGAAATGCCACTTCTTTTCCTAAAACCATCCTTTTGTTTCTTTGGGGACCTTTTCCAGACAGCTGCTATTCGGATTGGGAATAGCTCGTCCTGAAAGCTTATCTAAATGAAATAAATCAATTCACTGATGTTGGTTACATATGAAAGAAACATGAATTACCAGTTCTTTGATTTCTTACGTTTCGAATGCCTAGGCTGATGCCCCAATGATAAAGTTACTTTTGATCTGTCTCTACAAACGTACTTTGCATTCGTTATCTATCTCCTCTGTTGCAGTTCCTGTTGGGAGTTGATTTGTTCAAAGACCTTCAGTTTTAACTTTCCCTAACGAGAGAAAGTCCAGAAGAAGGAGGGAGTATTGGCTTCAGAGTGATTTTTAGTTTAGCTTTAATACTTTTGGAGTTCCTGCTATTAAAAAAAAAAAGTTAGGGAGAGACAATCTGTATAATTAAAATACTGCCTTGATCAGACTGTGCTAATACACAGCATTGTTGTTCTAAATACCTGTTGCTCAAGGAACATTGAGGGGGATAAAACATCCCCTTCCATTGATTAAAAAAACCCAACCAAACCAGAGTGCAGGTCTGAGGCTAGAGATGACTGCAAAGAGTTAACCAATGCTTTAAATAAAAGCACAAAGAAAAGCAGCATACTTGAAGGACCAGAAAGTGCAGTTCCTTTATGTTAGTATTTGTTAGTACACTTTTGTGTTGTGGGCTGTTGTCTAGTCATGGCTAATAGCTGGTGGTTAGGGGTGTGATGCTGCTTCTCAGCCTGTGCTGCATCTGAAAAGGACGCTGTTTCGGGGGAAAGGAACAATAAATGAATAAAGTGGACAAAACCTTTACAATACTTGCTGAATTGTGATGCTGCATAAGAAGTACAAAATAGGATGCGACATACTAAAAACATCCTGCAAGCATGCTTTAACTAGTGAGATCATAGCAACTGCTGGTGATGCTTCATGACTGAATGGAGATGACTAATTAAATAAAAAATAAATAAAACTTGCTTGTCAAGCATTGAACAATACCTGGCTTATAATCCAAAAGCCCTTCTCTACAGCTGGAATACACTTTCTCAGTGCTGGCAGTGTATTTTGTAACTTCTGTAATTAACTCTACAGGTTACAGAACATAAATACCAGTGTAAAACAACTTTTATATATGGTAAGCTCCAAGGCTTCCCCTACGAGGTGCTCTTAATTTTGTCTCTCAAGAATGTTTATCAGCTGTAGAAGATGTCAGTGCTGTTCAGCGCAGTATTTGAGGGCCTCTGCTCCGAGATGTTGCATGTTGCTAGTCGGCGTGCATGTGATTTTGTCAGGGCTGGGTGGTATGCGGACATTTGGACGTGTGCACCGCCAGGCAGTGTAATTTCTTTACTTAATCTTTCAGTAGTCCTGTCCCGCTATCGCTGCCTTTTACATGTGAACACTTGAGAAGCAGTGTTTACTTGAAGACTTGAGTTTTACTGTGAAAGGTTGAGACTGCCTTTAAAGTGAAAGTGTTGCTCACTGTTACTTGGGAAACCGCTTAGTAATAGTGTATATTACATGAGTTTGCTCTATGTTGTATGGAATCCATGAAAAAAGGTTGCAAACCAAAACAAAAGGAAAAAACCAAACAGCTGTATCTCTCTCCCTTGATGAAGTGGCAGATGGTAATTATTTGGTAATGTTGCTTTGTACATTCAAAGCAAACACACACATCTATACATATGGGAAACAAATTTATGCTCTTCCTGTGACAAAGCAAGAAAAAGAATACCTCTGTTTTGGACATGTATTCTCTCTCATTGTCTGATACTACCCCTCAGCTGAGTGTACTGTGGGAGAGGTCATCAGTTCTGGTGGGATCTGACGGGAAATGAGGTGTGAATGCTGATCCATTACTCCCTCACATTTCTGCTGAAATAATCATACATACCGTTAATAAATCTGTTTAATAGCTATTCTACTGTGCTGAAGAAGAAAAAAACAGGGAGGCAAAGTGTGTTTTCTTTGTTCTGTTGATAGTATTCTCAGGAATATCAAATCCCTTTTGTAATCTACACTGCACCGTAGCTCGCCTAGTCTTGTACGCAGCTGGAGAAAAGCTTGTTTGGTAAAACGGACACCTGAAACTGAAATCAAACCAGTCTTTTAGAATCTTGTAATACTGGAAGCCGTGTAAGTATATACTTACAGATATGAGAAATTCAAAATCATAGGGAAAGGGATGTTTAGGAAAAATCTTTCTTTTCCTGGCACATGAACCTCTTTCTTCTACCCTTGACTATTCTTGATTACAGGTAGGACAACAACATAGCAAAACTGTTTTTCTCTTAGAGTTTGGGGAATCTAGATCTATAATCTCACTTTTCACAGCTTTGGACTATGCCATGTCACTTGAATGAAAATGTCTGCAAGTCACATGTTTTCATTTTTAAGTGTCAAACTTAAGGTACTCTTGTCAAGTTGAGCACTTAAGTCCAGTGGGCATTCTGTAACATGCACACTGTTCTTACTTAGCTTTCAAACTGATCAGCTCGGCCTTCTTCACATCTAGTGATTGTAAAATAGGAGGCAATGCTTATTTAATTTAGAGTGAGTGTTGAGATTTGTGTACTGAGGTATATTATGTTTTGCAAAGTAAATTGATGCTGTTTAATCAAAAATACTGCCATACAGCTAAACTGTATGCGTATGTAGTTCTCTAACAGATGATGGGTTTCTCTTGAACATTATTTTACTTAATGTTTTTGTATTACTTCTTAATGATTTAGATTTAGGTTTAATTTTCCTGCTTCTCTAATGGATGAATGATGAGAAGATAGACGTTGGAACCAAGATCATTTGAACTCTATTCTCTAATGAACAGGTAGTTTTACATGGAACGTATTAACAGATTTCAGCTCTTACATACAGGTATGGAATATCATGTTAGTTGTACATTTACTGGCATGCAATGGAGAAGATAAAAGTACACACTGTGCAATTTTTAGATAAATAAGATCAGATGTCTACAAATCACCCTCTAGAGTAAATCAGATTACAAGCACTGTCTGGCCAAAAACCCGGGAGAGAAGACGACTGAAATCAAACATGTCAGTGGTACATAATAATGCAGAGCCAGACAGAATCTTAGATTCCCTACTTTCCCTGTAGATGGAGAGAGGACTTATTCAAAATATACCAACATACATATATGGTTTTAATCTGATGAATAATTAAAGGAACAAGGAAATTCTGGCTACCTTGCTGATTATTGTTTGCAGTTTTTCCCATCTCTTTTTCCCTTGTAACTACCTGAGCATGAATGTGGCTTCATCTGGAAGAAGTTTGTCTTGAAGCCCGCTTTAAACAAAGCGGGGAAATGGAAGCAACGTTCAGTACTTACAGGAATGGTGCAGACTTCCCATGAAATACTAGTCTGATTATATGTTTATACTGTAATGGAGGAGAGGAAGACTCATGCTACATACTTGTTAAGCTAATTCAGAGCAGCTGTTTGCCAGTGAATAAAGACACATTCTTTTCATATCAGAAATGATGATTTTTAAAATTAAAGTCATGCTGTTTGTGGAATAAGCACTTGCCTATTTACTATACATCATGTCCACTTTGCTAGTATTCAAACTATTACTGAACCATTCAGCAGCTCTCTCAAAACTGTTCTTTGGCTTGGCTATCCTCTAGTGTATGCTTAAGCAAATCAGCTTTAAGCAGAAACTGTAATATGCAGCCCTAATGAAACGAAAGTCCAAATTAACTCTTTATGAAAAATCTCTGTTGCTGGGAGCTCAGGTATTGTTGCTGTTCCTGTATGCTAGGTGTATTCTTTCCAGCAGCGGTGTTCTAGAATATTTCCTATCAAAGATAATGAACATTTGGTGTATTTCTATTTTTATTATATTTAATTTATTATATTTAATAATCTATTTCTGTAGACACCACCTATCTAGGAATTAAATAGAAGTAGATAGAATGACTTTGAAGACTACAGAGAAATAAGGTAGAATTGGTTTCTGTCTGTGACTGTCAGGATATTTCACAAAACCAGGAAGGTGTCGCAGTTATGTATAAGGAAAAGCCAAATGCAGACAGACATTGGATTCAGACCTAGAATCTTCAGGTTCAGGAGCAATTTGTTTTAGTTTCTAAATTGTGCTGGGTATAGGAATCACCACAAGGAAGGAGAACGGTTTGGGTCTTGAAGTTCTCTACTAAGTTAATTTCATACCCTGATGTATGTTACCTTTTTTTCCTAATGTTGTTATATCTGTTTCAGTATCAATTTTACATTAATCAAAATAAGTCAAATGGGTTGAGATCACTTTTGCTTTTACTGATCTGAAGTTTAGAATGTTGTATGACCTTGTTTGAGATATCACTCACAGTTTGCATAAATCACTAAATAATACAGCAGTACAACATAAGGGAAAAGAGAAAAATAAACAGAAGTCTGACTTAAGTTAGAATGGATTCCCTGGCAGGGTGAGAGGAGAGTCTGGCTTTGAAAATGAGAGTGGCTGTTGAAGAGCCATCTTACTGAAAAAATTTAGACCAGTGTGAACAAGCTGTTCAGTATTACTGTGCTAGCAAAACTAGATGAATGTATGTAGACTGGATTGAGAAACTTTGCAGTTAGCAGTGTGAGGTATTAATCGTAGCACTGAGATTTTTTTTTCCCCTCTTGTCAAGTTAATAAAAAAAAAATAATCTAACCATGGCCTGCTGTTTTGTCCTCTGCCTTTGGGATTTAAATTCTGACATACAATGTGCAATGGAAATGTTGATACACTGATGAAAGTTTATATCCCCATATGTGAAAGATTCTGTGCAATGTATCACAATTCTGGTATTTTTGCTGTTGTTTTCGAATGGTAACTAGTGGCAACACCAACATTAATGTTCCAAATGTAAGTTGTTTTCATTGCAGTTTAGGTACTACAGTTACTGTTTAGTGAAATGAGGAACATGGCAGTTTTGTCCTTTACAAAAATGCCCTGGGAATTCCATCCTTTTCTTTTTCCCCCCTCGTAAGGGTCAAAAGTGGGTGGGGAGGTTCCAGAAGCCTATATTAAAATGTGAAGAAAATGAGGATGTGTCAGTGTTTGTGCTGACATGGGCCTTCAACCAATACTATGTAATGACCTTAGATTTTAGAAGCTCCTTTAATTTCTCCATAGGGAACATTTTACTGATTCCTGTATGCTTTTAATTGCAATCTAATTTATCCTTGGCTACAGGCCTTGCAATCATTTCATGACGCTCTGGCGAGGCATGGTTTCTACTTTAAATGAGATCTATGGTCAGCTGAACTGCTGACTTAACAACCGATGCCAGGCAGCTTGAGGGGTTTTAAGATGATAGCTGCAGGGGCTCTTGTATGTGGAATGTTACCACCCTGTCATTGAATGTCCCTCAGAGTCAGCTTCTTGTGCAGAGGGCCAGTGATAACTATTGCTTCTTTTTTTAAAAAAAAGTCCTGCCTGCATAATTAGTGCTGCATAAGACAGGGGAAAACATTTCCATAACCTTTTTTTTTTTTGTTGATAAAGTGCTGCTTTTGGTGACTGAGAGATGATGACAAAAGCCATATTTGACTATGTCACTATTTCCTTAACACAGGCAGTGTAACAGCTGTATTGTGAATGATGGGAGTCCTTGTGCTCCAGGGAATACCAGTTGGTTAAGCAGTGGCAAGCTGTGGAATGATTGTGTAGTTCACAGGGGCATGTTCTCTGTTCTTGTGTTGGGTTTGATTAGTAAACTTTAGACTAGAGCTACTTAGAAAACCAAAATTCTGGAAGCTGAAGCATGTTTTGTCAAAAATTTTCCATCAGCTTGTACTTGAAGTACCATTTTGCTTGAAAATTTTTTTCTTATAAGGACATCTTGACAAGATGTTTCTTTTCCTCATCCAGTATTCAGATGCTTTCTCGTCATTTTGCACAAATAGCATAAAGCTTTGCCTGAGACGCTGATGCTAATGATTTATTCTGAGAGTAAGGGGTTGAGGTCACAACATTTTTTTTGACTTTGAGTAAGTGGCTTCCAAACTAAGAAACATTGCTCAATCAATAAACTGGTTCTGTATGCAAAGAATAAAATTCTAGCTAGGTTGTCTGTTTCTGTAAAATATGGAAAAGACTGAGGGGAAGGTTACCTGATTAAAGTGTTTCCCCTTGCAGAGGTCCGAGTTGTTAATGTAAACTCACTTTCATCAAGTCCAATGACAAACCAATAATTCATAATAAACATATTTGGAAATGGAATACGTTTCATTGAAAGGGCTGTGGGAACTCAGATCATCAATCACTTCTCCCACAATTCTAATTTTAAGCTGTCTGCCTAACAAGAAACGTTATAGTCCAGTTGCATATTAAACAGTGCTTGGGGAGGGGAAAGGAGTGTGCATTTGCAAAGTCCACTGAAGCTGTTCAATTTTATTTTCATTCCGTGGTCATTATGAATGGCTTATAAGAGTCAGTTCAAACTCCTACTATTCCATCCCTCACAAATTAAATAATAACAATAGTACCCAAGCAACAATACTCATGTTTGTTTCTCCTTCACTTAGAATTTTAGCATGGATTTGGCGGAGATTAGCTTCTTATGTTACGTCACAGCAGAATTGCTTTGACTTTTGAAACAACTGGTGCACAAGAGAGAGATCACAGTTGGACTGTCTGGCTTATGAATTAGTGTTGTAAAACAAATTCTGCATAGCATTTGGTCCCAGCGTGGGAAGCAAGAGTGACACAAGTGATCCATGCAGGGCCTGTATCTTTTTTTACATTTTAAGAATAACTTCAATATTGCGATATCATTAACTTTCAAGTCAAGGTTAGAAGAGTCTTTGCTTAGCCTCTGTTTGCAACATGTAAAATAGTTCTACTTTTTGTGGTACCTTTTCTAGCAATATTTAATTGGTTTAGGTTTTTTTTGGGGGGTGTTTTTGGTTGGTTGGTTTTTTTGTTTTGTTGATAGTCTAATTCTTAATTTCAGGTAAGATTGCGTTTTCCTCTTGAAGGATAACATTCATAAAAATTAGCTTTATCTTGAGAGAAACTGCCCCCTATGCCTGTCTTCATGATCAGGAGGTTCTTTCATGCATTGACTCTGAAGAGATTAACTTAGCCTCTGAATAATATTGTAAGTCTTCTCCATACCCTCTGCCTTGCATATTTTTCTCCCAAGTGCCGTTATGATCTTCTGAAGCAAGCCCTTCACTTTTCTTTTTTTCTCGAAACATGGGGAGTCTTGTGCTGTCACACTATAGCACCACAGAAGGAAAGACAGCTGGAGAGAGTATGTGCTTTACAAAGGAAATGTGCTTTTTTTTTTTATTCCTGTGATTCAGTTTTCTGCAGTCACCTTTTTCCTGTCCCCTGTGTGATTTTAATAATGAGCTTTAATAGGGAGGCAAAATTTGTGGTAACAAAGATGGACGTTAATCACGCCTCTTCTGTCTTCAAATAGCCTCTAAATTAGGTCTGGATAGCTATCTAGACCCAATTAATTATCTTGTGGCTATCTAGTCCATGTTGCTGTTGGTACTCTTTGACTTCTGTACAATGATACAGTGTTATTAGACCAGCTTTGATCCTGGGGCATGGACTCTGCTTGTGACATTCCTGATCCATGGCCTGTAAGCTGTGCTCTACCAATGCTAATGTTACTGGAAAAAACCCTGTAAACAATTTTAAACACTCCTAAGTCATATATAAACCATTCTTTACAAGAAATGTCAATTTGATAAACATACATATGCACCAGCAGACATATGTGAATCAAATTTTGAACGTGTTTTCCAAAGGTAAATTTTTGCTTCTGCTTTTTAACTTCTTGGAGTGTAAACCAGTGCACCTCTACTTACGTTACAAGGCAAGGTGCTGCCGAGCTCCTTTTGGAGGGTTAAAATGCAAGCATGGAGCCAACAGAGGTAACGGCACGTGACCGTACTGCCTTCGCACTGCAGCTGCTGGTACTTCTGGGTGCTGCATTGCACTTTGTCGGCTGCCGAGCTTGACGTTGGGCTCCCTGTCTGCCTAAGGGTGGTTTTTCCTGCCTATGTTACAAGCCTCTGCTGTTGAACATACGATCTTAATACAAATAGAACATTTTTATGTACTTTCATTTTTAGAAATCGCCAAATGAATACTTACTCTCTTTGTGTATGAGTTATTTTCCTTGCACAGATTTCAAGGAAAGATTTTTTTTTTTCCCTCCAAAGTCAGCCAGCCCATCACTGCAACTCATTTACACTTCTAATAAAGCTGACCATAAAATCCTATCCATGAAGCAATCAATGTTTGATACAGTTAACATTTAAAGATGAAATATCACAGTCCATAGTAAGATCTGAAGGGTTTATATGGAACTTTATAGCTTTATAAATGATATTTTCTTGCTTTTTCATCATTAACTACTTTAATTTGTATCATGTACTCCTGTCATGAATGTAAAGTTACACACAAGGAAAACAAGCGTGAAAAAGATCAAAAATCTTTGTCCAGTTTAAAGTCTAATTAAAAATGATGGGAAAATCTACAAGGGCAGAGGAGAAGCATTTAACCACATTTTGGAGTCTTGGTACTGCAAGTTCCATTTTGCTTATTACTTCTTTTTGGTGCTGATCACGCCTTAAGGTTTGCCCAATGAAGAAATCCATTGCAATCCATCCAAAACAAAAGCTTGACACTAAGCCCTGTTTTCTCAGCACCTGAAGGGTCTTTTCTCTAAAGCAGTTCGGAAATTTTTTTCTGGTTCTGCAGCACTGTATTCTTCCATATACGTTGCCTGGCATTTCATCTTTGGCAATGAGATGAAAGTGTGCATAAAAGCAATTTGAAAAGTACTATCTTATCCAGTTCACATTGAAGTCAGTGGGAACCCACTTAGATTTGAACTGTAGCTTGCTTAATTCTTTTGGACTATGAGCTGTATAATGTTACTTGAGAGTCGTTAGTAAACATATTACTGCAACTGGCTGCTCATGGCTTGGAGGGATATATGCTTTGCTGGGTAAAAAACTGGCTGGCTGGGCCCAAAGAGTTGTGGTGAATGGAGCTATAAATCCAGTTGGCGGCCGGTCACAAGGGGTGTTCCCCAGGGCTCAGTATTGGGGCCAGTTCTGTGCAATATCTTCACCAATGATCTGAATGAGAGGATCAAGTGCACCCTCAGTAAGTTTGCAGATGACACCAGGTTGGATGGAAGTGTCGACCTGCTTGGAGGGTAGGAAGGCCCTAAAGAGGGACCTGGACAGGCTGGATCAATGGGCTGAGGCCAACTGTATGAGGTTCAGCAAGGCTCAGGGCCGGGTCCTGTGCTTAGGTCACAACAACCGCATGCAACGCTACAGGCTGGGTGAGGAGTGGCTAGAGAGCTGCCTGGTGGAAAAGGACCTGGGGGTGTTGGTCGACAGCCGCCTGAATATGAGCCAGCAGTGTGCCCAGGTGGCCAAAAGGGCCAGTGGCATCCTGGCTTGTATCAAGAATAGTGTGGCCAGCAGGACCAGGGAGGTGACAGTGCCCCTGTATTGGGTACTGGTGAGGCCGCACCTCAAATCCTGTGTTCAGGTTTGGGCCCCTCACTACAAGGACAACATAACATTGAGGTGCTGGAGCGTGTCCGAAGAAGGGCAACGAAGCTGGTGAAGGGTCTGGAGCACGTGTGTTATGAGGAGCGGCTGAGGGAGCTGGGGCTGTTTAACCTGGAGAAGAGGAGGCTGAGGGGAGACCTTCTTGCTCTCTACAACTCCCTGAAAGGAGGTTGTAGCGAGGTGGGGGTCGGTCTCTTTTCCCCAGTAACAAGCGATAGGACGAGAGGAAATGGCCTCAAGTTGCGCCAGGGGAAATTTAGGTTGGATATCAGGAAAAACTTCTTCACCGAATGGGTAGTCAGGCAGTGGCACAGGCTGCCCGGGGCAGTGGTTGAGTTCCCATCCCTGGAGGTATTTAAAAGATGGGTAGATGTGGTGCTTAGGGACATGGCTTAGTGGTGGACTTGGCAGTGCTGGGTTAACAGTTGGACTCTGTGATCTTAAAGGTCTTTTCCAACCTAAGCAGTTCTGTGATTCTGTAACTGCCAGTTTGCAGTGGTGTCCAAAAAGAGTTTAAGAAGTTACTTTTCTAATATAAACACTAGAACAAAATTAGAAAAATAGTGGATAACTACTTTTTTCCCCCTGATTTCTGATTTGAAGTTGTGCTTGTAGTAGTGTGCAGGACCACAGGAATCATTGTGCCCTGTCCTTTACAGCAAGCTCCAAGGGCAGCACTCCCTTCCATGGAGCGCTTATGATCTAGATGTAAGAAAGGGCTTCACCATTAAACAGAACATAAAATCGGAAGCAGAGGTTATAAAAAGATCTGACGTAGCAAATATCTAAGCCTTGCAGTTAAGTCAGTATTAATAATTTGAATTGGCTGTGGCAAAGGTGGGTTCCTCCCTTCCTTCTTCCCAGCAATGTATCAGTGGAGCTGACTGGATGCATAGCTTCAGGTGCTTGTTTCTAGCAATGACGTCTTTACATAGTTGGTTAAGGTGTCATGCCATGAGCAATAGTTGAGGGATGGCTATAAATACAAGGCTGACTTCTGAGTTGTCTGCAGTGATCTTGACTGTAATTCTCTACCAGTTGTCTCAACTACAGTTAGAAATGTTGTGGTGAACATACACTGAAGTCTTTGCAACAGACCATGTTTTTTCCCATCAGTAGAGAGTCTCAGAGCTTAGTTTGCAGTAAGGTAAGATTTAAATAAATTTTCTTTTCCATTTCTAGAACTTCTGCTCTAAAAATTAAGTCTTTATATAGAATTTTCCAAAAAGCACTTCAAGATAGAATTAGTATTGCAACGTCCACCTACACTGCAATTTAGCCCTGAGCTGAAATGCAATTCAGTTATTTAGTGCATTAGATTCTGAGGAAAGAAATTTGATTTCAGCCTTCTAAAATGAATTTTTCCCGTGAGAATAATTATTCTTGCCCACCTTATGTGGTTAATAAACATATATTTTGAAAGTGTTAGCTTTCTCTTGTTGATTTTATAGTTTTAAATCTATTGGCTAATCTAATGTTTGACTGTTTGTGGGTCTGGGGGAGGTAGATAAAACCACTTTGCCAGAACATGCAGTTCTGTGAAAACTGTATCTGTTTTACTGGAAATCTGTTTTGGGGATGGGGGAAGAAGGTATTGCTTTTTTACAGTTTTACTTCAGATACAACCTTTTCTGTAATATTTTTAAGAAAGTATATGGAATTCTAGAAGAAAAATATTTATTTTTTTCTGAAAAGTGCTTATTCTATATTATAGAATAATATATTATTCCATTTTTTTTTTTTTTTCTCCTGAGGTAAAGATCAGTTTTTAAATCTTAGAATTGTCTTCATTCTGAGTTTTGGTGGGGTTTTTTTGCATACCATTAGTGCCTCTGCATATGCTTCTGGTATCATTTGCACAGAAGAATAGATGTTGATGAATATATATTATATTTCACTGTTTTTTTTAAGCTATTGCTTCAGGTTTTGCATTTTTTCAATGGTTTTAGCATCATTTGAGCAATGGTTAGTTCAGCTATTTGTACTTAGTGGTGCTTTGTAGGCATTCCAGAAGATAGTGGTCACAGAGGGAAGGGTTTTGTAGTCAACTTTATTTCATTATTGAAGTTTACGTTAAATGCACTGCCAATTCCACAGTGAGCAGGGCTAGTAAGATCCACAGCAGTTTCCTGTAACAGCTTCAAAATTGGTACTGATTTCCATGATTTAGACAGCATTTCAGCCTGATTCCTGGGTATACAGGTAATCCTAATGGATTTGGGAAGATTTCTTATGACTTGGTGCAGGGACTTTGGAGGAATCGTCTCCTGCTCTTGCTCTCACTCCTGAGTGCCATTCTGCCACTGTGGTTGTTTGCTGAAGTAGTACTGCCTCATGGCATGAAACAGTGTTTCTAGTCTAGAGTAGAATTACATGAAACTAATCAGCTGTGAAGAAACATAACTTTTACGGTCTGCTGCTTGCTTTCTAGAAGAAGCTGTCCATCATCAATGGTTAAAAAAAAAAAGTCCTAAAGCACAGAAATGTATATAGCATTGTGACTGCATTGTATTGATGTAAAGCTGTTACCTCTATTTTAATGTATGCATGCATGCTTGTATGTATTTTTTCTTCATCAGTAGTAACCCAGCTGGATTATTGAATTGAAGGATGATTACCTTGTATTAAAAAATTTAGCATAGAGTGCTAATGTCAAATGTAATCTCTCATACAGGTAGCTTGAGAGATACATCTTTTTTAGCAGCAGATAAGTCTCATTCCTTGTAAAAAATAACAACAATAAGCGATCCTGTCTGCAGTAATGATCACTGGTTGATTCTGCAGTTACAGACAACAAAGCTGTACCACATGAATGAATCACTGCTGAAGTCTGAGGGCTTTAGGGCATTTTGCTATACATGGGAGAGTTTTACAGCATCCAAAAGATGAAAAATAACCTTCTGAGAAGATGTGATATGCTGTAATGGTAAAGAGGTTTGTTGCTGCTTTGTATCTCATCGAGAGTTGTTCCAACTGCACAAGTCGTCTTGCTACCTTCCTGTGATTAGGTAAAGCTTTGTTGTCAATTTGCAAAATGAAGATAGGGGATGTGCATGTGTTCTTTCAAGAGATGCATAGTGTACTAATTTATTCACCAAGATTTAATACAAATAAGTCACCTAGCAGCATCATTGAACTTCGATCACCAGGAACTTGAATCAGTTGTTGCTACCCTTGGCAGAGCATCTAGTTATTGTTATCTCCGTGGCTGTTCGGTCATTCACTGTGCGCTTATTTACATGTAGTCCAGGGGAAACAACGTGACTGTATTCCCAAATCTGCAGTGATCATAAGAGTAAGGGCACTTACGGATCCAGGGAGTTGAGTCTCTTCTGTGAAGGGGAATCAATTAGGTTTTGAGTTGTTTTTGGGCTGGGTTGCAACATCAGCCACTGATGACAGTTAAGCATGTCTCTGGAGCAAAAATCTTCGCTGTAATGCTCCTCTTCCTTCACTGAACAAAGACAGTGAAAAATTTTGAAGTACTAATATTGGAATGGCTCAGACATGATTAATAAACTCTCCTCCTCCTCAAAAAACTCCCAACAAAAACCAAAAATAAAATCAGAAGCTCTTGTACAATCAACGCATGGAGAGGAGAAAAAGATAGGGAGTGAAATTGTTAGGATTTACTTAAATTTACTTAAAACCCCCTGAAGTTTCTCTCGACAATTATGGATGTATGTATTTATTTACCTTCTCCAACCTTAAATGTAGCCATTATAAATGTGTTTAAATATGCAGAAAACAGCAGCAAAAATTGTACCTTAAAAATAACGTGCTCACATACCTTGACTGATTTCCTTGTTGAAGCGTTTTGGATATCTGCAATGTGCTTTAGATACTCAGCAAAATAATTAGATTCTGCCTTGACCCAACTTCAGATATTTTTGAGGCCTTACTATCACTAGAATTCAGCCACAGAATGCCTGTGGGACAGTAGCACAGATTGTCACTTCATTACTCTTCATAATCTGAGGTTTAAACCAAGAACTGGATGTTTTCGAAAAGATTCTGGTTATCTGCAGCACTTAATATTAGCTAATAGCAAGTTATAGCTAGTTTTAGTAGCCTAAGTAACAGGTAAATAGCTCAAATGTTATTTGTAATAGAAATATATTCTAATCCATAGGCAAAATTGAAAACGTTGAAGACTCTTCAGTGGGCACCTTTCATAAAAATTAGCAGAAAAATAGACTGTGAATTGCAAAGACGAAAATTTAAATTCTAGTGATTTTGTATGCAGTGAAGTCTCCAAGGCTGCAGATGAACAAGCTCTTTTGGGTAGTCTAATGCTGTGCCAGGCGGACTACACAAAATGTAACGAATGAGCAAAAAAGTGGCAGATGAGTTTGAGTGTAGATAAATTTAATGTAATGAATCTGGAGAAAAATCTTATCTAAACCTGATAAGATGCTGACAGATTTCAGAAAGCAGAACTTGGAGTCATTGCTAACAGTTTTTGAAATCGCTGGCTCAGTGAATACCCGTTCTCAAAAAAGCCTTCCATGTCTTTGGCATTATCAGGAAAAGTACTGAGGAGGAGATAAATGCTATTTAAAACCTTATGCCCATATCTTGAGTAGTCTTAGAAGGACACAGTAGAATTAGGGTATAGAAGATCACAGATAAAGTAATCAAGAGGATGGAGAAAGCTACCTGGCTAAAAAGGCTGAAATTCCTCAGTTTGAAGAGTAGAAGGCTGAAATGGGGGAAATTTGAGGATTACGGAATCATAAAGGCAGCGAGTAAAGTAAATACAGAATTGTTACTCACTAAATCTTGGTACTAGAACTGGGAGGCATTATTAAAACTGTAAGAGATAGATATAAAATAGATGCTGTAAAGTATTTTTACCCAGAAAACTTTGTTGACATAGGAGATTTTGGAGACAGATCGTTTCAGCTGGTTCACAAAGGTATTGGAGAAATTCCTGGACAGGTAGCCCATGAACAGATACTAAAGGGAAAGAATAGGCATGGACAACCCTAACGCAGTGATTACTGATGCTTGGGGAGTTTATGAGGGAAACGAACTGCAGAGAGCTAGGCTTGTGTGGGCTCCCCCGAAATGGCTTCTCCTCCTGCCTCTGTTGCTCTCTGTTGGGCTAGGTGAATTATGGGCATTTCTGTCTGTAGAGTATTTGTGTGGCAGGGCTCCCTCCCCGTCCTGCAGTCCAGGTCACACGCACTGGGGAGAGTCCAGATGAAGCGACTGGGTATCTGCTTCTGTCATCAGCTTGTTCTCCCGGCGTTACAAAGGCCAGGGAATGTAATGTAGTCAGCCATGTATATTTATAATTGCTTACTGTAACAAATGGCTATATACCAGGAAGTACAGAAATATCAATTTAATTTGACTTAATGTAGTTATAGAAGGCTATTAGTTTTATCTTTAATATTAAATTCTGGTTTTGTGTAGAGCAGTCTAGGACCAGGGTCGGATAACAGAAACGTCAAAGATACTAAATTAAACTTTGATTCTTATGATTATTATTTATGGAGTTGTAGGATTTCCTACATCTAACCTCTTGTTTCTGTTTTTTTACTATCAAAGATTATTTTATGGTTTTCTAACTTCATGTGTTATATCTTTATTTTTTTCCATATCCATGTATGTCTGAATGTAGCATTGAAATACCATATTAATAAATTATGTCAAATCATCTACATCTGTTGCATCTGGTGGGTTGCAGGAAAGCCAGACCTTAATTTAAAATACTTCAAAGTAGTCAAAGAAATATAAAGGAAGTTGCTATGTTTTGTGTAGTTATATCAGCTGGTTCCAAATACTATGTTGCTTACTGGTCATTGCTATTTTTCTCTCCTGACCTTTTCTCTCTTCCCCATTTTTCACTTATAGCTGCATTTATTTATGTTGGTTATCTTGAGGCCCATTTTCTTGCTTTCCTTTTTGATCAAGTCTGTTGCTGTTAAGTTGGAGTGCTTGCACAGGTGCCTACTGCAGAGATGGACGCTACTGGCATTCGGAGCAGGGGGATGAGGTAGAGAATAGACGAACGCTTTCCCGTTACGTTAAAAGTTCTAGTAATCTTTTTGGACACTTCATATATTCCTTATTCCAGCGATTTAAAGAACACAAGAAAAGACAAGTCAGTAATGCAATGAAACTCTGAATTTCTCAAGGATGTCTGGGGAAGATCTCATTGGATACTTATCAAAATCCTAAAAACTTCTTTATAACATTGAAATGAATGGCAATGGATGTATCCTCTGGCTTTTTGAGATTCTGAAAGTAATACGCAGTTTCATGTGTATACGTGTATGCATTTTGACAGTTAATTAAGTAGCGATTTGATCACCAGTATTTTGTGATGTTTAGGCGCAACATTTCATTTACAAATTGTAGTTGAAAGTTTTCATTGCTGGGCAGGTTTCCTCAAAGTCCCTGCAGTATGTATACACTAAATTCTTAACAAACTGTCATTATCTGAGAAAAGAGCTTCACTGAAATGGTTTAGTTAAAATACTACTTTGTTCAGTAGTCGAAGGTCAAAGCTTCATAGTAAAGTGGCTATTGATATTATCTTTTAATAGCCATTTTAAGTCATTATCTCTTAGCAATAGTAAATCATACAGTTGCTAATAGTCTGTATTCTGAAGGATTACGGTTAGCTGCTTCTTGGGGCTGCAAGCTGTTTCATGTGATCAATGTGATTGCCGCTAATGGTTTGTGATTTAAGTGATTACTGGGCATGAAGAACAGTTTTGTAATTTGTTCTCCCCAGTGAATAATCTTTGGTTTCCTGGATACGTTTTTCCTGTTTATCAGTTGGTTAACTTCAGGTAAATGAAGGAGAGAGGAGGGCATAAGACTACATCGAAGTCCAGCTCAGGTTGTACTAGGCAGCCTTGGTTTCCTCTCTGCACGGGGCAGTATACTTTCCTTTTGGAGCTTTGCTCTGTAATGCAGGGCTGCTTTGAAATACTGCATTTGACACAAGTGGTGGGAAACTTCTGAATTTATTAAAGAAACACAGTACACTGAAGAGCTGCAATAGTGAGATTTGTAGGCTATTTATGGCATAGTTCCTGTGGAATTTGGCCCAGTGTGATTGTTATCTTCACAGACATATGGCAGGAAAAAAGGCATTGTTACCTTCACCAAGCTGTAGTTATTATCTCCTAACTGGACTTATAAAAGAGGTGGTCTATATAAAATGCATGATAGTGCTGTACGATATAAAGGGTTTTAACAAACTGTTGGAATGGGTATGCTGCTTAGTACTTACAAAGCTGTGATGAGCTATTCAGGTCATTTGAAATAAGTACTGACAAAAGCTTTACAGTATACTTTGCTCTGGATTCTGTCTATTAAAAAAAACTCCCCTATTTTAAAAAGAAATAGTAACTGTTTCAATGGGAGTGTTTTTTCTAGCTATCCTTTCACTAAGTATGCAGTAGGTCCCACTGTTTCGTCGCCATGTAAGAGAGAGAAAAAGAATGCTTTTACATGTTTTTAAAAACTTTCTGAAAAAAAGATCCTTTCACATAATATTCCATTTCTTAGTTTCAGGTGTGAGAAGTGGGATTTTATTTCTTGTTGAAATAAAGTTCTTGGTTGTAGTACTTTTAAGCCTTAGAAGGTAAATTATTTACTGTTTTAAAAATTCTTTTTCATCATGATAAACAGCCCTTGCACAAGAAGTACCAGGTCAGAGAGAGTTGGTTCTCCCTCACATGATCATCAGTTAACATTCGTAAGTTTTATGAAATTATGACAATCTGAGCTTTGTCTACGTGAAGTACATGTAAATGCACATATATGCTCCTCCGTGCATTTTTCTAGACATAACAGTGATGATGTCAGCTATGTTATGTTAGAGAAGGACTAAATATAACTTTCCATGATACTTCTAGAAGACATTATATTTTAATAATTTTAAAGCCAGTATGGAAATTATTCTAGCATGTGGAGAACCCAGCCCAGTTTTTAAAGATGGAAATGCTTCTAGAATACGCTGTATCAAAGGAAGATCCCAAGTCACTACACAAATCTCTTCTTGACAGGCATTTCAATTCTAAGGTAGACTTGAGAGAAAATCTTACAGATGGCATCACCTGCAACAAAATACTAGTTGTTATGGTTCAGGTTTCCTATAGGAGTAGTTTGTATCTGTTGGATTCTCAGTTCTGGGTAAAACTGGAGAAAGCAAACCAAAAAATCCTCACCTTTTTTCAGACTAATAATTAGATTTTTGGAATACTGCCTTTGCAACATTCCTACATTGCCTTTTCTTTACTTCTAAAGCAGTGTTTTGTTCTTGTAAATTTCTTTAATAAAATAGATTTAGGCAAATTTTGTCCTCACGATCTAATGTAGCCAGACTCATCCTTTCTTTGTACATCGTTAGTCTTGATAGGTTCTCATGTTTAGAAGAGATCATTTTTGGCTGTGGCAGATGAGGATAGGCAGTGCCCTCAGTTCTCCCTTACCCTTGTAATCAGGACTTCGTAATCAGCCACACATTATGCAAGGAAGAGGATGATTATAGCATCACCTCAGACATGGTGCCAGAGTAAGTTAATTTCCTGGGCTGAGAAACTTTCTTTAGTGGCTGAATGTACCTTTGTAGCTTAAGGCTGAATTCAGAGATGCTCCAAGGAAAGCTTCATTTCAAGTTGGTGAAATTACCTGAAATTGTAGGTTGGTAGATTTATTTCTGCTGTATGGTTATCTAAGGGCATGGGTGCCGCATGTACCTTGACATTTAATATGGTACACTCTGGGCTGACCATTATCAAGCACAGGATGATACCAGAGGCCCCACGGCTATAAATGACTCGCGTTTATAGTCAATGACTGGTTGTTAAATCAATGCAACTGGAGAGCAGGGTATAACCAGTTTTAGAGGTAACAAAGTGAACAGAAAAAGTATCCAGCAGAGAAAAATCAGATGTTACATGGAACTGCAGACCAACGAAGGAGAATGAACAACTCGTCATTCACCAGGTTCCCCGTCACTGCCCAGCCTGTCCTGCTGTATGGGGCTGTTCATCCCAGACACAAGGCTTTGCACGCACCTCTGTTGAACTCCACAAGCTTCCCAGTAGCCTGTTTCTCCAGCCTGTTCAAATCAATTTGAATAAGCTGTGCCCTCTTTTTACCACTTTCCCCAACCGGGTACCACCTGCCAGTTGTGGCTGATGAATTGCAGTGAGTGATTTGAACCAATATGTACAGGTGTGTACACTGATTTTTGTATGAGGCACTACTAATTTCTGTGTAGGTACATCTTTTTTTAGGGTGCTCCCAATGATATGTGAAAATATCTTGGATCTCTTTCTGCCAGTTTTGCTGTAATGGTTTGAGTTCATGTCTTGTTATTCCAATTCAATATTCTTACATAAATATGCTCTAGGGAATTCTGCTTCGTTCCAGGAGGCTCTTACTGTTCCCCAGCTAACTTCTGTAATACACAAGTGCCGTACAACCAAAAAAAGGGGTATAAAGTTTACTTGTAACAGTAGAAGAGTTAGACTTACAGGGATGCCTAACAAAGAGCAATCAGAAAGAAGGATGTCAGACAGGTGGTTGCAGTCTGAACATGTATGTGGCCATGGGGGAAGAAATTTGAAGGAAAAACGTCTCTGTGCAGGAGTTCTATATGAGTTACTTTTTTTAAAAGTCTTGCGGTTTTTACTTCTACTTTAAGTAGAAAAAAGTGCTTACTTCACTGTCTTATGGAGTGACTGGAAGGACATTAAAAAAAGCCTAGCATGTCTTTTTTCACATTCCTCTCAAATTCTAAGGTTAATGCCATTTTCTGCGGTGCAGTTCACTATAAACGAATGCACGCTGTTTGATACCAGCACAGTTAAGGCCACATCATATTTGCGCAGTTAAGGTGCAAAGCTTAGTGTGCCTACATAAGCTTAAAATATCAAAGCATTGTATATAATTTCACCAAAAAACGTTAATCATTGATATAATGTTCACAGAAGTTTGATTTTCTGTTTTCCTGTTTCCAGTAGCAGAGGACACTAACACATATGAAGGTTATGGCCTTTCAGACTTTCTGCTGCACATCGTGTTTAGTGGTACCAGCCTGTCCTGTCGGGCATAGGCTGTGCTTGTTTCATGGCTCATCCAAGACAGGGTGAATCAGACCCGAGTGGGATCACTGGAAATCAAATGTTTGAGTGAAAGGAGATGGTATAGGAATCTAGGTGGATTGAATAATAAGTTTCAGTTGCTAGAGTTAATGAGTATTTGTTTTTAAAGTGTAAGTTGAGAAGGCTTTTATTTTCTCGCCAAATACAGTATTGTGTAAGTCAAGTGGTTTTCAGAAGTAAGTTTTTGATAGTTTTTTTTTTCCTCTTTTCCTTTGGGTGGAGAATGTATCTGTATTGATTTCAATGAAGTAAATGCAGGGCCCAAAAGTGAAACAAGGGGCTGGATCAAGTTGTTTTGTAAACTTTCACTTAAATCCTTTATTAGTGTGAGTTACCGATCAGAAAAAATAAATTTTGGTTAAAGGAAGTCTTTGAAGCTGCATTTCTGTCTTAGTTTTCAATTGCGATGTAGTAACTATTGATTATGCAGTATTAAAATTCATCAATGTTAAATGGTATTATTTTGTAAACTTAAGATTTATGGGTAGTTATTTACAGGCCTGTAAAAACAGATGCTAAAAACAATAGATAGTCAAGTAAGTAAAATGTTGCACTGAAATCCCAGTATTCCCTTACATTCTTCTCTCTGTTTGACACTACCAACAATTACTGTCTGTCTTAAGCCTCTCTTGATTAATTTTACACTGGGGAGTAACGTAAGGATTTGAAAATGGCTAAAAATTGACTTTTTCTGTGTGTGGCCTGTTAAATAAATATCTAAAACTGATAGCCCTGTTCACATAAGTCTGCAAAAATAATAGTAAATACAGTTTTATTATTAATTCTCTTCTTTCTGTTGTCCACCTCTAGTAATGAAAGTTATTCAGTTTTGTGAAATTATTAACAATTATGACCAGAAAACTATTTTAGATTAAAAGCATTTTGGTAGTGATAGGAAAAGCAATTATTCTATATTTCGTCTGTGACCTAATAAAATGAAGTATCAATTTAGGGGAGGAGGGGAGAAGCACTATTGTAAGTCTTTGTTTCGCTGTAGTGCTCTCAGTGTTTCTAATTACGTACAAGTTACTCAAGATACATACCTAAACCATTCTTTTCTAATCTTGCTATATATTTCTTATTTACATATTTTCCTCATCCTTCCACTATTACCTGTTACTACCATACGCAATATTGTCTACTAACTTATATGCACGTTAGTCTTTCAGTAAGAATTTAGCAAATTTCTTCGCAGGAAATCTTTTGCTAACACGTCGTAGGAAAGCACGTGGCAGTCGAGACTGAGCAGCGTACCTAGACAGAAGTGTAAAACAAAGTTGCTCTGGTTTACGTGGTTTACTTCATTCAGCTACAACCTTAACCTATCAATGAAACATTCCTACCCTGAGCTTTGCAGAGAATAGCCAAATTGCTGCCATTGTCTTAGTTCTGAGCAAACTAAAATCAATGGTAGTTGGAGAAGTCAAGGTACTCAGAAAAGATCTATCGTGCTACAGGATTGAAAGTTATGTCTGCAGAGGCAAAAATTAAATACCTGTGTCGTGAAGCTATGCGTAACCCATGCCATCTCTGTGCTTCGGGCAGTCGATAAGCACTGTTAGCAATCTCACCCTTTAGCAGGAGAGTTCTGGATTCTGCAATTCATCACTGGATCTGTGGAGAACCAGTTCTAGCCATTTCTCTGTAGGTCTTACAGATAAGCTTTAGTGCATGACTGTATTCAGAACAAAAATTACCGAAGTAGTGTAGCTTAAAAAGGAGGTGTTGGTTAGAATGTCCTTCTGCAAGAGATAGCCGGTTCCAAAAGATACAACACTTTAAAAACGGAAGGGGTGGATAAGTAACAAAACCGTAGGGATGCAGCTTTCCCCATCAGACTGCTCTCTGTTATAGGAAACGGCTTTACAGGAAAGGTCCTCACAGTGGAAATAATATGTGCAGGCCTGCCTGGGTTGTGTGCATGTGGTGACTCAAGGAAGCTCTGAAACCTTCTTCTAGCTACGTGTTCAGTTCCTGACCATTTGCTAATTTCAGCTGATTTCAAGCTTTGAGTTGGAGGAAGTTCCCTTTGTGAAAGCAAGATGTTCGGTTGAGCCCTAACAACTCAAATTCTAAAGATTTTTACCAATGAGCTCTACGTGCTTATTAGATTTGTGTTTTCTAAATTTATATTTAATTTATCTTACTATCTAATAATGATTTTCAGGAGTTTATATCAAGAAAAAAAGGATCTTAAACTCAGTGTTTAAGTTAATACAATAGAAATGAATTTCTTTACTTGATCTTCAAATGTACATAGCCAATTTATTGATAAGTCCTTTGTTGTGAAAATAAATCACTGTAAATACGTAAATCAATACAGAAAATAGAAAGCGAAAAATGTATTACAAAATATTCTACCTGATGATTCATGGATTCTTTTTCTTACTTTGATACACTTAAAAAAACATATCACAGAAAATATCTGCTGCAAAGTCATTGGAAAATGGAACCAAAATTAAATAGTGTGAAAGAAGTGGAGAAAGTGTGATTAACGTTATCAACACAGAAGCTTCAAACATGAGATTTAAAAAACTATTTTAACATATGCTTAAAATTGATAGTCAAAGGGCATTTATGGAAGACAGAATGCATTTTCTCTTCCAAAACAAAAGAAATTTCATATAAAAATTTCTACTGGCAATCATGTTACTCAGTGTACTGTTGTAAGATACCTAGAATGCAGATGTTAAAGCTCCCATCAAGAAAATTAAAAATGTTTATCTGAACTGTTATCATTGTTTATGTCAAAAAGTATTTGTTACTGTTTGACATAAGGGCTTTGAGCAATTAAGAGCCTGACCGTGATGCTGATACTCAAAAATTAGGAGTGCTCATTTTGATTTTTAATGTAGTAAATGGTCGTTAAATTGAGTAAGTCTAGATTTTTCTGTATCAATCTTTTGTTATCATATACTTTTTACAGATGTATATTTACTGTGCATATATACAGTAATTTGAATTTGCAGGCTTTATATTTAGAGGACATAATCAAATTATCCGTGCTTTTTTTTTAACGTGCAAAATTGTCATGGAATTGGTTGTGCAAAATGAAGGGACAGGCTACTGTCAGTACACTCAAGTATACTGAGTAGTCAGCATTGTGTATCCTGCAAAATTAACCTTCAGACCTTACCAGTAGAAAAGCAGAGAAGCGAGGGTCCTAGGTGGTAAGATCCAGCATCCATTTATTAGAAAAGTACTTTACAAATATCTTAAAGTATGTCATTTTGGACTATTGAATTTGGATCTATACCTTTGTAGCTGGAGAAGATCAATGTCTGAATATTTGTATTTGGAATATATTTATCTTTTCAGAGTTATGTTGGTGATATTTTTGCCTTTATTTTTGTGAAGTGATCAACCAACCAACATTCCTCTTACCGCATTAGGAAGCAGGGATGAATGTGTGGCTATGGTCTTAATACATTAAATACAGAGATTTCAGTTACCATATTAATATAATAAAGATTCCTCTTCTGGATGTTATCACCAGGTTGCTGTACCGTAATCCAAAAATCAAATCTCCTTTGAGCTCCCAAGTCGTGGGCAAATTACAGGTGCTACATTTTCCCTGTCTCAACTCCCTTCCTGAGGATCGACATAGAAATTTATGATTCAAAGGACTATTGCACAAGATTATGATTTTCTCAAGATTTCCACTTGCTAAAACACATTGAAAGATTTTCCTCTTTGGAGTCTGTCCTTTCCTGGGCTGTATGACAACTAAATCCATAAAGAGACAGACTTCGCTAAACTGTTCATCCTTTACTTTAGACAGAACAAGAGAAATATGAATCTATGCAAAATAAGAAACAGTTCTGTGGAATGGCAAAAGAAAACCCACATATTTGATATTCCGTACTTCAGTTTCTTAACTCCAGTGTTGGAATTCAGACGGTGTTTTTCTGAGTTTCTGACTTTTATTCCTGCAGTGTGGGTTTCTCTTTTATGTCATTATCTCCTCTTTGACTCAAGCAGCCAGCTTTCTTCAGCCCAGCATATATTAGGATGTAGTATCATTCATTTGGTGTTGCTTCAGAACAGTATCATGTAAAATGAATAACTGTCCACAAAGGGGATTATTCAAGGCTTGAGAAAGTCTTTGTGGATAACAAATGACTTCAGTTGGCTTTGGGCTCTGCCTGAAATTTTAAAAAGATAAAAACTTTGATGACCAGCCAAATCATAGAATCAAGGTTTCAGAAAGCAACAAGTGAAAGAATCATTTGAGGAACGAGAAATCGGGTACTGCATGTTTTGTTCAGCTGTGAGCAATGAGTCAATGCACGTTACTGCTTCGTTATGGCATCATATGCAAGCGTATTGTTTTGGGGCTGTGTTGTCCCACCATTTTGCCCCTCTCTAATCCACTGCTAGTTTTAGCTGTTGCATAGTTTAAAAGCCGGCACCATCAGCTCATCTGCGCTGTCAGACCTCTGCCGCTAAGTTTAGTTTATTGGGGGCTGATTGTAGTAATTGCACAGGCCATGGTAATCTCTGAGAACTTGGGCTAGACATTGGGCGTTAAAGTAAATGCGAAGCTGTGTGAAAAACCCCTGTCCCATGTGGTCCGTCACGTATGTAGCTTCTTTGGTCTTTAAGCTCATTTGGTGCTTCGTTTGGTGAGAGATAGTAACTGTTTAGGCACAACTGTGACAAACCCCTGCTGTCTGGATTTTGAATGTATTTGATCAGTGCTTACCTCTTTAATTTCTAGTTTTCTCTTCTGAGCACAGATCTGGTTCCCAGCTGGTGTCAGTGATTTCCTCATTGGGCAGCACGTTTGTATTCTGAATATTTGTCATCCAAACAGATGGACTGTGGAGACACTTGGACTGACATGGACGCGTGACATGACAGCTCAGATTTATACTGAATTAGCTCCAGTTTTTCCTTAATATTTATTTCAGTTGCAGCCAACGGGGCAGCACATCCCTGAATATGATACCACACTATACTTTGTAAAAAAAAATTTTAGTTATGTGTACATTTACTTCCTTATGCAAATGGATAAACATTCATTTAATTAAGATAAAGAGGGTTGATGTAAAGAATGTTTTTGCCTTTTTAGATTATAAAATATTTTCTATGGCTCTATGTTGTTGCTTGGTTTTACGACTTTGGGCCAAAATCAAAAAAAGTTTAATTCACCTTTTACCCTTATGAATTCATTATGTCAATGCAATTTTTTTTAGTGAGAAACTCATTGAAATAATAGAACAGTGTGTATCGGCTGGAATTTTCTAAACAATCTTTTATGAAAACTGTAAATAAAAAGCATTACGTCAGAAATCTTCATCAGTATAATATCAAGTTGAATTAATGAGCAATAAATTTTATATGTGAAAAGAGTTTTCATTTATTGCATATTTATAATTTTTTTAATAAGGAATAAGATATGAGACAGTTAAAAGCAGAACTCCCACATGTTTTGTTTCGGAAATAGAAACAGTTTCATGATTCCATCTGTCCTACTGATAATATTTGGAAAAGCATTCTGTTTAAGTTCATCCACCTGCCAAAGAGCTTAGCGGTTCTTTCTTAGTGCACTTCATTAATGTATTGAGAGTCATTTTTATTGATACCTGGAGAACCTTGGATGCAAGCCTTTTAAGTGTAAATAATAATTGTTTTTTTGTTCATAAGGAAGTGCATGTAAAACACTGTCTTTTCAAGAAATCAAGGTGAAGAGGTCACCAAGGTTCAGGAAAATGGAATACATATATGTTTTTGTGTGTGCATATATATCTCTCTCTACACACACGCGTACACATACATTCTTTACTGATAGAGAGCATTTCTGTCACCATTTTTTAGATTGCTATGATGATAGTGGTGAGAGGCCCCAGCTGAGATCAGAACCCCATCGTGCCAGACATTGTACAATTGTAGAATAAAAAATAAGCAACTGAGAAGAAACATCACCAGAGATGCTTTGTAATCAGTAGGACAGTAAACATATTTATTAGTAAAATATCCTACTGATGATAAGTAGTTTTCTTAATGCCTATTTCAGTAGTTTATTTCTATGCATATTAATTTCTATGCCCATTTCTTTAAAATATTTCCTTGTTCTTACTACAGCTGGGTGAGGTTCTAGCTCTGATGCCTCTGGCTGGCAGGGCAGATGAAAGGTTCTTTACAAAGTCCCTGCAGGAGAGACAAAATGGAATATAATAGAGTAAACCCACCGGCCGGAGTGTCTGTGTGTCAGTGCTGTGATGGCCTTCCCTTGCTCCACGGTGCGGAACTCTTACTCCTTGAACTAAGGTCGCTCAAATGGCGGACTGTGCCCCGCTGGAGTGGGAAAGAACAGGATAATTTCCCTTCCCCCCCTGCCAAGATAAGACCATTTGAACAACTGTCAGCAGAAATTAAAAATATATATCTTAAATTATATTTCTGTGTGGACAAATTACGTCTCGATTCCTGTCTGGTTTCTGCCCTCCCTGCCCCCATCATATTGTACTCTGAGAAGTGATTTAGTTGCTCATTTAGCCTGTTATGTACCAGCTTCCAGTTAGGCCGTTTATGCATGAGTAAATAAACTCTGTATTTCCAGAGTTTGGCATATTGCTCTATTTGCATTTCATCCTGGTTTAGAAAAACAGAAGGTGCTACTCTAGGGGCTCTGGAGATCTGAATATAGTGTATGGCCATAGTTAAGGTTAGTGTGTTCATTTTCAGGATACGCTGCCAAGTTGAGAGGGTCTGGCAACTTTCAAATACAGCTTTCCTGATCATTTCAACTGACCTGGCAGTGTGAGAACACTGATACTGTGAGCAATGGCCCTGCTGTGCATGGTTTTCCTCGGGAGGACATAGAACAAAACTGGAAATCAAATGTTTGAGACGTGTCAGTTGCTGCAGCAAAACTGTACAAAGAACAGACCACAGTGTTGATGGTCACATTTTTGTTATTAGGTTTATAGCTCCTTTTTTTAGTACCTGTGGATGTTTTCTTGAGAGAGATCTATTGCTGTGGGTTTTTTTTGAGATTTGGTTTTGTTTTCTTTCACTCTGGTTAGGGTGGGAGTGGTGGCTGTAGGTGAACTTCTGTCCTTCAGAGTGAGCAAGTTTAAATGAGAAGGTAAAAGCATATTTGCACCCAAAATAGTAGTTGATTATCCAGTGTCATAGCTGTTATGAGTGGGGAAGTTAGAAATTAAGTGTGTTGAGACCAAGAGCTTCCTTGTTTCCAGCTCCCTAAATATAGCAAAAGGTTTTGACTTTCAAGGGCTGAGCTTTATTAAGATGCAACTTGTACCACAAGTTTTATAGTGTCAAAATAGAAATAAAAGTTTAAGACAATTTTTTAATGATTATTATTTTTTTTTAATATCTGCCTACTTCCTGGGCTTCCAGGCTTGCAATGTTCAGTGGCTGTGCATTGCATAAATACTCTCTTTTGGGCCTAAAGACAGTTCTTTCCGTCACTTTTGAGGTCTGCCCGTGCATCTGCTCCAGGTTCCTTTCCACAGGGTCTCTTTACCGTGTTGGAGGTCTGTCCTTGCCCAGTCGACTTTCCCCTTGTTGTGTTTGCCTCGCATGCCCTCTGGAGAGAGGAGATGTAATCCTGGCTCCTTTGAAGGGGTTCCTCAAGCCCACCAGACCAGCAAGGAGGCAGTCGTCTAGTTTGCTGCCCAGGACTTTCTTTTAAAGGAACAATATGTGGTGAATAAAATCACCTTGATGTTTTGCTTAGGTACTTTGTTCCCAGGTTTTCTTCTCTCTTTGCTTGCTGGCATTATTGGGATTGAAAAAGTAGAAAATGTAGTGGCCACAAAAAATGCTTTTCAGTCTACTTCCTGCACAAGTACAGTCATCGAACAGGCAGAGAGGATCGTTACCCTTAAACGTTTCCATTGTAAGGTTAAAAAGTGTTGTGTAGTTCTTGAGCAATCTACAGCTGGAGTCTATTATGAAAAACACTGAAGGTGCTTAAAAGGCATTTCTACAGTACGTTTCTTTAACTACTCCTTTGAGTGCATCTAGCTATTTCAGATGTCTTTCAGTTTTAAGGAAACTGAAACATCATCTTCCTCTTCATTTCTAATATGAAGATTAAAGATAAATCTTAAATTTAATGTCTTATACTTCAAATGTGTAAGGAAAAATTAAAGTGCCAGCCAGTGAACGCATTTGCTAAAATTTCCTGCTTAGCAAATTTCCCCTTAGAAATAAAATAATGTCAGTCTTAAAGGGTAGCAACTTTCATATTTCAATAGAGCCAAACACCCTCCAACATGTAGATACTTGTTTGGTGGACATTTAGTAGTATGTGTGCCTAGGAACTAAAGGCATGCCCTGGTTTCAAAACATGCCTAACGTTTACCAGGTTTCTGTTAAAAGAAATCTGTTTCAACATACTTGTTCAGTACGTAGCTGCTTAAATTAATGTTGGTCATAAGTGTCTGGAGTAGTAAGTAGCGTAAAGTAACATAGCAAAAGTTCAACTATTATTGGTTAGCCACAACAGGTTTTTAATGACCAGTACTTGATAATGATTATTGTATAACAGAAATTTCTAGGGCATGTTATTCTTTAAAGGTATTCATAGCATTGCAAAAAAGGGAGTAATTAAGCATTACATTACAAGAAAGAATGCATCTATGCTGAGTTTAATAGTTTTGAGATACACTAAACATTTGCCTGGTTTGTAGTACCTCAAGGACTTGTAACTAACTCTGCTTGCCTGCTTGTTTATTGGAGTGTTTGAATTTGAATGACTTTCTTCTAATAAAAACCTTAGAGAAAAGAAAGTTTGAGCCTTCTAATATTTCCCTGGAATCCTGAAAGAGTCTCTGGAGACTTGAGTGGCTGTTTCATGACAATACCCTAAAACAGTAGATATGTTTCCCGTTTCCCATAGGTGGGAGCCTGTCAACAGCTATTTCCATTCCAGCGCTTTTCTTATATCATATTCAAACTATTCACGCTTCAAATCAAGTGACTACATAATTGGAACAGCTTGGAATAAACTGATTGTCAGTCTGCTTTTTCTTTTTTAGCTAGAATAAGTAGATCCTATAAATAAGAGAATAAAGGAGTTGTGAGACTAAGAGTCCCAGTTTCTGCCTATAAATATAGGTATTTATATAATATTAGACAATAATTACATAGACATATGATGAATATAGACAAAACTGTGCTATGGTCAGCAGATCTTTCCTCTTTGTATCAACAGCTAACTTGGCTGTAAGCTTTCAGGCCACACCAAAGTAATATTTTCTGTAGGTGACTTGTCTCCACCTCCCTAGTATTTTAATTCTAACATGTTCAGAAAGAACAAATTGTGTATATATCAACTTATCAATTCATTTGCTAGCACCGCCTTAAGACTTGAAATACTGGCATCTCATCTATCTACTCATCGTTATGTAGACTACCTAAAAAGCAGGGCTTCTGTTTTGTACAAAGCGCAGGACCGAAGGCTAGGGGCCGCTTGATTTTGTACATTTGACTATTTGCAATTCCATATCTTGAACCTTTTCTACAGTTATATGTAGTATGTATTTTATGTATGGACGTAGGCAAACTTTTGTGTGTTACAAATCAAATACACTGAATGAAACCCTGTCTTCAGTCAAGACAGAAGCTTTTTGCCTCTTGGAGAAACCGATTTCTCCTATTTGTTATTGCCTACATTTTTAATGCTTGATTTTTAAAAAAAAAATTTTCCTACCCTCCCCTTAGTGTTCACGAGAGATAAATGGCTATTTTGAATGGAAACTTAAAAAATCCAGTTCAGAAGAACTGGATTCTGTTTCTGCCTTTGTTACTGACTAGCGAGGTGAATTTTCTGGGTCATATAATGTCCTTCACGTCAGCTTCCTTTGTTGTAACATGAAGCTAATCCTGCTTTGAAAAATGTTAGAAGAAGAGTTCTGTTCTTTACCGCATATATGGAGTTCTGCTGGCATTCCACGTCGTCATTAGCAAAATACTTACGTTCCTAAATGCAGTACTCGCTATTTATGCTGTCAGATCTTCAGATAGTAACCGTTAATTTTTGGAGCTCTCAGGTGATTATCCTTTTAGCAAATTATTCTGTGGATTTAACTGTGTATGGCATATTAAATAAATATATATACATAATTGATGCTATTTTGAGCAAATGTGTTTATGTCCAAGTGTTGAGTGCAAAATACATGGTGAAAAGTGCACCTGTATTTGGAAAGAAATACGATTAAGTAGCATTCTTAAATGTAAAAAAAACATTTAAATGGGGGTTGGTGTAATTTAATAAGACGGAAGGCAAGACTAATAAAAGTAGGGGAAGTAAAGTTTTTTTCTCAGATATGTGTAATATATTTTTAAGGTGCTTCTATTACTACAAACAGCAGGAAAAGACTTGGAGATTTAAAATGGACTTGATATCTGTACAGCCTGTTATTTGTAATAGCATAGTCACCTAGCCTGTAATTTTAAAAGCCTCATTCTTCCTTAGTCTTTCAGAACGAAAGCGGTGCCTCAGGCATTCCTTCTTTTTATCTTTTTTCTTTTCTTTTTATAGTCTTTGTTTCGTGAATTGAGGCTTTAAGCTTTCTTAAAATTTGTACTTTCAGAAAAAGGCCAAAACATTTGGTGTGTTTTGAGGACTGAAGTATATGTAACTGAAATTGTTAAGCATACATGAAAATGATCTGACTGCAGTTTGTGGCTCGTAGACTAGGGAAGCTGGAGATCTGCTTTTGCGGTGCTTAAAAGTGTTAAGAATCTTGCTATTAGCAACTCAGCAATTTGCACATTAGACAAATAATTTGCAGTGCTCTGACTGAACCATGGCAGAACAACGACCTTGCACATGTTCATGCTGCTCTGGTGTTGCGCTTTATCTTCACATGAGCAGATTTTTCTTGTTGAAGTGTTAAAATAAGTTCTCGGAAAGGAAACTGTATAAACGTTCTTAGGATGGGGACAATTTCAGTTTCAGATATGCTCATCTCTTTATAAGTGAGTAAATTTAATTGGAAGACAAACCTAATAGTTTAACTAGAAGCACTCATAATACTATTACTTTTTAAAAGGCACAGCTGTAATGAAGTGGCTTTAAATTACTGAGTGGATAGATTGGGAAGCTTGTTCATTGTAATGGCTGAATAGCAGTATGCTTAATTGCATCTGATTTCCAGAGTGTATTGCAATATTTGACTGAACGGTGCGAAGGAGAACCCTTTATGTGTAGTACGATATGGTTTCTTAAGTAGCTAGCCCGTCCTGTCTGGCACTCGTAACATGTAAGTGCCCAAAAGTTTTAAATCACAGACAAGATATCTGAATTTAACCATTAACTGAAGAAAGAGGTGTGACCATCTGTTTTTCAGATGTTCTTCCTTTCTCTTCCCCTTTCTTTCCTATGGGATCTCTGAGAAACATTTAGTTGGATCATGAGCCCTAATGAACTCCAGTAGAGGGTAAGTTTTTGTTACTTGTGCCTTGCTTACTTGCACTCACAGTGCTCTTGCTTGTGGTTTACAATTGTAATCTGCACCGCTGTTGGTTCAAGATCAAAATAAGTCCTAACGTTTTGAGGTTTAAATGAAATCTACTGCAAGAGTTTACAAGTGGGCAAGCATATTTAAAATCCTTGAAGATTTAAAAAACAACAAACTCCCTCCATTTCTACCTGTAAAACTGTGATTTATCAAATTGAATTGCTCATTGGTAGCCAGATGGTTTTTATGTGCATCCCTATTGAGAAAAGCTAATGAATAATTTGTTATTGTTGATGGGAGAATGTTGAACTCAAATGCTTTCCGTTATTTACACAGGTTTCTATTTTCCATTGTTTTAAAATAGTTGTTATCACAAAACAACTACCTAATTTATAATCTGTATATTCAAACTGACCTTTTTTTATTAGGTTTGCTATGTATTTCTCAATTTCTTTGCTAATTTTTTTCCATAAGAAATTAAAACTAGTGTAAGATCTTTTGAAGAGGGTTTTCTCACCAATAGCCTGATGATTAAATTGAGCATTCACCAAGAGGCAGGTTGTCTAGATTGCAGTACATCTGCTTGATTCAGGTGAGGAATATGAATCAGGATCTGAATGGATCTTCTATAACGAAAATTTTCTTAGTGCCCCATCTTTCTGAGCTGATTGCTATTGTATGGCTCAACTTGTGTGACCCATGTGAAGACAGGCATAGTGCTGCCATAAACTGTCACTAGTTTTTAAGCCTTTTGGGGTGTTAGGAAGAAGGAAAGGTTGACAAGTAGCCTTTTTCAGGTCAAAAAGGAGCTTACCTGGGTAAATAGTGTGGCTGCAAATTTGTGTGCAGTATATTTTGTGTTGGTCTTATTGATTTGGGTAGTCTAAAATTGTCTGCAGTGCATGTGCCTGCAACTTCTTGGCAACTCTCAAGAAACGCCTCTGTTGAGGCACCGCAGGCTGCCTTCTCATAGCCTGTGTTTCAGCTTCATAATGAATGAACCTTATTCCTGAGTTTAACTGTAGCCCGTGAAGTATTAGATTATGTTCAGAGGGGCTTTGCCCTGATGGGTCCATTCATTGGTCTTCGTGTGGCAGTGTTTTGGGAAGTTAGTGGGAATCTTGCTTAGATAAGAATCATCTCTGTTGTCCGCAGATGAAACTACAGACATCTTTGAGCCTTCATAGATTTAATTTATGGGATGGCCAGAAGGGTTGCAGAACACTGTAAATTAAATATATGACCATGACTCATGACTAACGGAATTTTGCACAAGCAGCATTGGGGATATTGCATACTAATACACACCCAAAACGTTATTTACCACCTTTCTGTATTGGTGTAATGGAATAGATACCGTGTATACTGCTCTTGCTGTGTAGAGGGATAGTGCTGATTAAACAAGGATACATTACTTATTATTAGGTATTGCATGTAAATATGCTGCAGCTGTAAACAGTGTAAAATGAATCTTTAAAATACTTTTCCTAACGTAACATGATTTGTCCTGCAGCTCTGCGATGTGTACACCTTTGCCCCCTGAGATCTCCACAGGTACAAGAAATATTCAGTGTATCCATATACAAATGGTAGGGAGAGAGGAACCTTAAACAGAACTTCAGAGGCAGGTCCCAATGTTAATTCTCATGAAAACCTTCCTGTCCTTGACGTTTTCTCCCTTGAGCTGTCATCCCTGGAGAAATCAGACTAAAATTGTGTGCTGTAAGATAGACCAGCATCCCTCCTGTCAAAGCTGGTTATATAGTACAGGGCTTGCTGATTTGACTACCACATCACCAATTTTCCGGGAGAAAGCTGTTTAAAGAAATGAGTATTTTCCTGAAATGGTAAGGTTAATACAGACTTTGACCCACGTTCAAATTCTGCTGTGCTTATTGTTTGAGAGATTTGTCACCGAGGTGAGACACTGGAGGTGAGACCGCGAGTAGGCAGAGCTTGTCACCAATATTCATAACATTTCCAACATTTTTAACATGTCATTTGTCTAACATACAACTGGAACATTCACATGCATACTAAACCAATAAGTTGGACCATATGAGGACTTCCTAATTTTGCTGGCCCCCTTTCTCTTTTAACCTCAATTATTTGATTTGGTAAATGAATACTAAACACAGTGAGACCACTGCAGTTAGAGATCCCTAAAAGAAGAAAAGGTGATTTAGCTTAAGTAAGTGATAGTGATAAGCCTTGTTATTCTTTAGGAGCCATTCAGTTAAACCAGCTGAGTGCAAACCTGTTAGAGCAGAAAGGAGGTGTGTAGATGTAAAATGTACAGGCAGATGAACTGGCTGCCAGTTTTCAGCATCAATTATGGTTCTCCTGATCCATTGTCATGTCTTTCATGTACAAGCAAGGCAAAACTTCAACATTGTCCACTTGCTTTCCTACTGAAAACTTTTTGTGTCTAGTAGGGTGACTTTCACAGCAATCAGGCTTTAGGTGTCAGCCTCCTTTTACTCTTAAGAAATAGGAATGTTTGAAGATCATTGGCTTGTGTGTGAAATTAAATTGTTTTATTATTTTCCCAAAAGAATAATATGTTAAACTCACAGCAGCATAGCTAGACTATAGCCTGTGGGTCCTGACCTACATTTTTTACTCTACAGAGCATGAAATGACTTGCTATATATGATGCAAAGTCACTGTATGATGAGAAATTATATTAAATTGTATGGTTCTGGTATTCTGGATTAAAAAGTGGCTTAGATCCAGCTAATCATTATAGTAAGTAAAGAATTGCTATATTGTAAAAGGAATTTAACGTTTCTATTTTGTTTTCCTTTTTTACATTGATAGGTGCTTTTTTTTAATAAACAGACTTGATACAACAGTTTAAATACTGAGTTAAGTATATGGGGAAACCCTAGATTTTCCTGCGCTTTCTGTGATCCAATGATGATAACAATGGGTGTTTCAAACCCAACTTGAACAAAAATAAATGATACCCGAAGTTTCAGTGTCTTGGAAAATCAAAACTCTTGTGCCTATTTTTTCCACCTCTGTAATTAAAGAGGTCTATTCCCACAACTCAGAAATCATTTTAGTTTTATGGTAAATGAAGACTCTCCGTATTCCCGCCCGCCCTGACAGTTCTTTTGCTTCTAAATGGGTTCAGTCTCTTACCACTGAGATCATCTACTGTCTGTCAGGTTAATGTGTTCTGGTCATGAAGTTTGAAATTGTAAACCCAATGATATTTCTTTGAGCTACGCTTACAGCTTTTGAACTCTGCCATAACCCTTGAAGCTGTTCCTGTTACTGTGAGAAGTTCTCCACAGGAATAGAGAGGTTACTTTTTCTTGCCCTTCTCTGCACCCCAGAATTGAGAGAAAAGTAAGCTTGAAGTAATAAATTCAAGAAATAGGAGAACTCTTGACTGGTATTTTGTGGATTTTTACTGAAATGCTTGCCATTTTTGCTCCCTTATCTTTACATTGAAGCCATTTGAGGGTATGAGTGTAAATTCTCACGAGTGTAGTCCTTGGTCTGTGAATGAAGTGTCACAGTTATAAATGTGGCTGTTGTGCAAGAAGTGACTTACAGCACAGCCACGGCACTAAATTTATGGAATATTGCAAATTACGTAATGTCTGATGATACATTATTAACGTAGTTAATGATGATAGTTAATATATAGGAAAAAAGACAAAGCAAAGAACTCTAAGCCTGATTAAAATAAGAAATATTTTTAACAAGTTCTTGGAGAATGTTTTGTTAAATTGGCTAAAGAGGTGAAAACCACAAGAGTTACTATTGTCCAAATATCTCTAGATTTGTTACATTTTAAAGCAGCGATAAAGTTTCCTGAGGAATCCTGAAATAAAAAGATGTAACGGTGAAAGAAATATCATGCAGTTTCTGTTTTTGTGAGTTTGAACCTGTAATGTTATAGACAAAGTTACAACAATTATTGAGCTTCTCAGAAGTAGGCCAGAAAGAGAGGATGGTTTAAGTTGTGCAAGACTTTATCTTTGGCCACAATCCCACCTTAGAGCATTCCTGACAGATTTCCCATGTATTATTGTCGTCTTTTTCTAAGTCTTGATGAGGATAAAGAGGGCAGCACAACTGTCTTCCATAGGAAGTTTATTTTCCATTATTTCGCCTTGCAGACAGAACACGTAAGTGAACGGACTTTTTGTGAAGGGGTGTGCGTATACCTCTTCTAAGCCTTACCGTTTTCTGCTGGGGATACGTAGAGCCCTGTTGGGGATCTAGGGATTCGATAAAGCCCTGAAGAAAGCTTCTGAATTGCGTGAGATATCTTTATTTCATGAAACTAGGAGAATATACACTGTCCCTCAGAATTCTGCCTGGAGTGTCAAACTAACAATATCTCAGCATCCCATGATCAATAGAGTTGTCCTTTGTTTCCCAGTGAAAACATGTTTTGCGCTATGCTGAGATACAGCTAAATTAATTAAGCCCATAGATCAGCTGATCTTAAAATCATATTATTATGATGCGTAAGAAAACAACAATGCTCAATTTTGATTGATTTGTTCAATATACTTGGACAGATCTTTAGCTTCTCTGGGTTGGCTTTGCTCCACTGAATTCATTAGAACTACTTTGATTTACGTAGCGCTGTTGTCTCAGCAGCTCTTCTTTTTTTCTCTTGACTCTTGTTTGTAGGGTTTTTTTAATTGAAGGGTTCATTGTGCTGACAGAAACTAGCTTTACAGGAATGTGAAATTCCTAGTCCGTGTAGTTTGCACAGGCAGTTGCATTCCACAAGTCCACAGACTTATGAATGGAAGCCTCACTGAAATCCATGGCACTTGTGTTCCTAATCATTGAGGACCTATAACAACAAAAAAAATCTTTTAAAAACAAGAGAGTCAAGCATTTTTAAAAAAAACAGGGGGTTTTGTCAGTAATATGATGTATAGAGTCCATATTGTAAACAGGTATGGAGACCATGATGCCCTTGATTGAAGTCACTCTTTCATTCCTTGTACATGACTTCGGAATTTTAGAATTATTTGACAATCTAGGCTCTGTGCTGGTAAGTATATAGTGGCATAATATTGTGTACGTGGTTTCATTATACTATGTAGAGGGGCCTGTTGTTCTTAAACAAGAAAAATAATACCTGCCAATGAGAATTGACTGCACATCTTTAAGAGTTTAATTGCTATTGGAGGGTAATGTATTATCCTTTCAGTGCCAGAATTAAGCTGTATCTGCTACACTTTAAAGAAGCAACAGTAAAAAAAATAGCAGTTAACAACTGAACAATGATTTTAGAAACCATGTAACATACATACACATCCTATATACTTATGTTTGTGCCAGGAAAATGCTATAGACGTAAATAAAGTTAAAAAAGAACCTTGGAGCACTTACAAATGTTGATGGCAGAGGTTTTCAATGCACCGTGCAATCAATTCTCCTTTTTATATTTCCATCAAACTTATCCCCTTTACCATAAAAAAATGAAATTGAGGAGTGTCATTGGATGAGAGCGTCTTGAGCAGACACTGTAGCTGTGCCTAAGTGGGTGTGAATTTACTTCCTTTTTCAGACTCTTCCTCTCTCGGAAGCAAAATTGTTACTTCCAATAATATGGTCAGGCTTTGTGAAATGACCGTAACATTGATCTCGGCTATCGTTTTCTATCTTAAATATGCAGAAATAAAAGCCAAATACGAAGAAAAAAAAAATAATTATGTTTCCACAAAATATTTTGCAAGTGCATTTCTGTAGAATTTTTTTTATCACAGTAAAATACCAAAGAATTACTACTTTGTCCAAAGCTAATTCTCTTGCTCAGCAATTTGTTTGAGAAGCTAAAGGGTGCTTATGAAACTTTAGAAGAAAGCTTAATTTTTATTAAAATCAGGAAGGGAATTTTACTTATCTCATTTGTAAGTCTGGCTTTTTATTTTAATGCCACCAATAAATAAACAGAGTCTATTTTGTCTGATAAACCTTCTTCTAGGATATATAGTAATAGAAGTTAGAAATGCAGGAGACAGACAGAGACAGTGTGTGACAGAGCAAATTGTAATGCATGTGATGGCTTAGAATATAAATCTGCAAAATGCATAACTTTTCCCTCACATTTGTGCCTTCAGAGGGAGTTGAAGATGTTAACAAAGACATTCAACACTTTAGGAGATAAGGCTCTTGAACTATACATTTTAAAATTATAAATTGATTTTCAAGAAAAGATATTCTTTTGTAAATTGCGTCTACAGAAAAGATCTGAAAGTAGCCAGGGATGTTTTGTTGACAGAATGGTTTGAATCATTTGACAGAATTTTTTTTATCAATAGAATCAAATTAGAGATTCAACCAAATTAATTTTGTTTTGTATGTAAGTCCTGCCTGACAGAATATATTCAAAGAAACAGAAAAACACTCTGGATATAAAAAATGTGTCAATTAGAAGACAGGAGCATGAAGTCTCTGTAACGAATTGTTCACTAAAGGGTAAGAAGTGAGTTTCCAATGTAGATAGCTTCATTGAAGATACTTTTTGTTTTGATAAAATTATTTCCTTTCATTTTTTTTTATTGAGAAATCTTGACAGCTACGTCAACAACAAAAAAATCTTCTCTGTGCTGTTACTAGTTTCAGGTATTTTTTCCCAATACTCATAAAGGCAGGGCAAAATTTTAGGGAGAATGCTGAGGGAAAGATTAGATGTTTTGATCATTTCTTTTCAGTTGCAAGCAGAGCCGTTTCTTTGGGCTTCTTTTCACTTTGAGATTAAGTACTTAGAAAAAGCACAGCAACTCTGTAGATGGTAGATACTTTGTAGGCAACAAAAACCCAACTGAATATTAAAATGTATTTTATCCAACCGGTTAAAGTACTTCAGGAAGAAACTGGAATTACCAAGCAAGTTACACAAGCATGGCTCACCAAGACATTTACTGGCCTTGCAGAATGAAGCTCTCGTATATGAGAGAACAGTGAAGACATTAAACAACCTTTGTAAACACACTGAATCTGGTTCTTGTGTAAACTGCGTTCGTATTATGCCAAATAACAATGTTTGAGTTACTGCTGTATCTCTAGAATCAGAATTGGATCTAAAGCATTTGAGTAAGCCAAATTTCTAAGGAAGCTTAGAGAAGTGCTATTATTATTATTACTACTACTATTTCATTTTGTAATAGCTAGTGTCTTCCTCCCTGTCCTCCAGACAAGCTGTTGGCTTGCCTCTTTTCCAGATTATGTCCATTGCTTATAGAGGTACAGAGCCAGTGGGGTGTTAATGGGCACCTCTGCCAGTCCTGCTGATGTTACGGAGAGTTCGGAGTGGGGAGCCAGGTAGAACCGATACTTTTGTAACCTTCTGATTAAGATATACTAGCGGTTCCATTGTTTTGGCTTTATCTTGTGTATTTTGGAAAGTTGACATTGATATAACCTTGCATTTACTTAATGAATTATATTCTGTGTTGAATTTGCCTTCTGTGGAAATAAATCAGCATTTGCAGCATTCTAGCGTTAAAGTTTACCAGTACTTTGTTGTAGTCTTTTATAGACTGCCATTTGTTTCTAAGGTTTTAAACACCTAGTGCTGTGATGGATGGGTGTTGTCCATCACTGGCTTACACAAATGAATTTTTGTGAGCAAATTTTTTCGCTCCACCACTCCTGGAAATGAGCATGTAGATTGCATCAGTGAAACTAATTGGAGTCTTGATCGTACACGATCTCAAAATAAGTCTGTATTTTCTTACCAGAGATCATTAAAAACAAGTGCTCCTCATGCAATATGCAGAGGTGAACAGTTGTTCCTCTGTTTGTTCAACAACAACAACAGAGTAAAATAGCAATTTATTCACCTTTATGTATTCAGATATATAACGCCAAGTTCTGAAGTAAGTTCAAATTCTGGATCTGCTTGTCTATTGGGGAAAGAAGCTGAAAGAAGTGAGTTGGATCTGCAGTGACCACGGCATGAGTATGTATGACCAGCCAGAGCAGTAGGAGAGAGTTTAGAAATATTGCCTTGAAGTGGTAAGACAAGCGTTTGAACTGCAGATATATGCAGCCAGCCCATACATAACATAGGCTACTCTCAGTTAATTACACTTCTAATTTTAAACTTAATATCATTGATGCTCTTCTGTATTCTAAATTCAGTAACTAGGCGCTAGTTTATGATACTTACACATGTGTCTCAGTGGAACCCAGAGACTGTTTCACTGTGTATCCACATACTTTGTCTTTGTGTCACTAATTACTAGCATTTACTTTGTGTTACTAGTGTTTTTTCTTTTCATAATACATGAGGGTGATTAATATTTTGACCCCTGATGATGATAATGAACTATTAAATGCATCAACAAGCAAATTTCTCTCATTACTCTTTCGTACATTGATACATGAGAAGAAATGCAGGAAGGTACTTTAAGTGTCATCATATACTCTGAGAGCGAGTTAATAGCAAAGCCAGATTCAGATTTTCTGAAGTTTAAGGCATCTTTCAGCTGAAAGGAACCCAGACTACTCCTTCCAAAATTAGGACTTTGGACCGTATGCTCAAAGAATTGCATTTTTGAATGGACACAGTCTCCAAAATTGCAGAACTTCTTCATCTCAAAGTACTTTAATTCAGTGTTTGTTTTATAGGTTATGCTATTATATTGCTATTTTGAAGTCTTAGCTTAAAGAAGAGCATGAGAAGAAGTTTGTGTAATCAGATAACCGCTATTTCAGAGAACTGTGTTTTACGTTGTAATATTTTTCCGAGCTAGGTAACAGTAGGGGAAAGACACCTAAAAAGTATAACTTCCATTGAGGGAAAAAAATCTCAGTTGTTTCCTACAGCTGCAAAACCAAACTGGTAATAAATACTATTATGAAATTTCCTTTTCCACCTTTTCTGTGCGAATAAGCTGTGATGACTGTTGATGCAGACAGGCTGATAAAGCCTGTGGAAGTCAGCGTTCACTTGCAGAGGAGGGCGTGCTGTAGAGCTTCCTGCCTGAAGGCCCGGCAAACACTCTGGTTTAGTGTTCATAAACACTGGCCCTGGTAGCCTTTTGCCTTAGAACGAACAAGCAAGCAAACAAACAAAATAATGCCTGTTTTGAGTGAAATTTCTATTTAGATTTAAAATTATCAGTTAATTTTGTAACAGAAGAAGGTGTTTTTTAAGACTTGGTGCTCGAACAAGTTCATAATGTCGGCTTTTTACAATTTTCTTTAGAAATTAAACTCTGACAATAAATAATAATATGTGTATTGCATGAGCCACAGTAAATGTACCAGATTATCGAGAAATGCTATGCCTGACTCGTTGAACAGAATTCTGAGGAGTTTTGTTCCAAGTCTGGTGAGATCTTGTGCTGTTCTCTTCGTTACCATTCACAGTGTCAGCCTTTCGTCCATTCCTCTGCCACATTAGGGGAGGTGCAGGGGAGATCACCCAAGATTTTAATTGTTGGTTCACACTTTCTAACTTAAACTACCGTTTTCCTCAAAATTATGATTTTGTTTTATGTATTTCCTGCCATATTCCACTGCTTATAATTGCTTATGAAGTGTTTAACTTCACTTGTAATGAAGTATAAAACTTAATCCCTTGACATTAAATTAAATCCCTTTAATCTGCTGACATTAGGCCATACTTGTGATTGGTGAAGCATCAGGATAATCTTTGCAGCATTTCTGGCCTCTGATTTGTCTGGTCTGCTGAACTATTGACTATATTCATTTTAACACGTTATGTGCATTAGAAAATCAATGTGGCAGAGCAGATGGAAGCTTTTAAACTGATACGACCTCTGTGACCAAAATGTTTAGTTTTGAGATCTTCTGTACTGAACTAAAAAGAAATATAGGAATAGTGGACAACCTTGGCTTATACAAATACTTATTTTCATGTACTTATTTATGGTTTTTAATATTTATTTTACTTGTCCACAAGAAATATCCATTTATGTTGTCTTAGCTATTAGAAAAGTCTTTATTTTGTTTGTTTGATTAAGGTCTTGGGAGGAAAACAACTTACTCATTACTAACAGAAGTAGCTTGTTTTTTACTAGGTTACATCCTAGTTTGACACCTGAATAACCTTCTTGCTAACGTTCCGGGTTTTGAACCATATCAATAGATTGGGCTTCAAAACTTTGTCAGTATTTATTTTTCTAATGCATATACTATGTTAAATAGATCAATATTTAGCAGATCACATGAGGTGAGGTACAGAGAACATGGTGAAGCCTCTCCATGCAGAGTTGGCTATCTGAGAGAGTAGATATGCAAGGAAAAAACCAGCAAGTGAAGTGATGGTAGAATACGCTAGTACCAGCAGGGGAAGAAAGGGAGGAATCCGAGGTGATAATTAACACGGCCAAGGTACAGAGGCGTGTTCAGGAGTTATTTTGTACAGCTTGCAGGGATTACAACTTTCTGCATGTTCTTTCTTGTGATCTCAGTATTAGGCTCCTGCTCCAGAGTGTTCAGACGAGGTTAAAAACCTCTTTAATAATGGAATTGGCAGTGGTTATGGTGATGTCTAGTTCCTTCCTATCACTGAAAATGACGCGTCTACATGGGTCGCTGTTTTGAATGATGCTTTGTACACTGGTGGTGGTACACGCAGTATACGTTGAGGACCCAGAGATTAAATGCAGCCCTAGAAGCCCCATGATTAGCAAACTGTGCATGACTTCACATAACCGTCTTATGCTAGCTAGCCATGTCCAGATGTTAGGCAAGGATGTTTTGAATTTGCCACTGGAACCTTATATATCCCATTTTCTGTGTTCTGAGTATAACATCACAGAAGAAAGTCAGAAAGTACCTTGATTTGTTATGAAGGAAATTTCTTCTGTTTCCATTTTGGAAGAATATTAAACATAGCTTTGTAGTTTTTCATCAATGATAATTTTAAATCATAATGGAAATGTCTATATTGTCTATTTGTAAAAGCTGAAAGAAAGAAAAAAATAACCAACTGAACAGGTAACCAACTGAAATGCAGATCTTTCCCTTGTTCATAAGTGACAATAGATACTAACACTCACAAATGATATAACTGCAGACCAAATGACGGATTTGAGTAAAAAAAGTATACGTAGTTTTGAATGCTAGTCTGTGGAATTGCTGAAAACCTTAACTATAATATAATGTTTAAAATGGCAACACACTAACGGCCTAAGGAAAGAAATAGGCCATTGTCCCTTTTTAAACGAATTGAGAAATCTTATTTAATAAAATAAATTAAGTCAATTGCTACTCTGCTTAGTAACATAATAAAAATAAACATAAGATATTTTGAAATTGAACTAGTTAATAATATCATCTTATTAGAATTTGCGTTGTAACCAAATTAAATTAGTTTAATGGGGAAATGTAATAGTACACTCTAGATTTTTTCCTGTTAAGTTAACTTTGTATACTTTAATGAATACCTTAATTAGGCACCTTTATTGATGCAGACATTTCAGAAATAAAATTTGGTTCTATATTCTCCTTCACACACCGGCATCCATTAAAATAAAAGTAATCTTGTAATGACTAAAGGGCAATTATTTTGAAAACTTCCTGTGCCAGCTGAAGGGACTCCGATGCAATGGTTCATCTGTCTGTATTCAGGGATGTGATGACTTCCATAGGCATATAACTGTACTGTTTATTTGTTATTAATTAATGTGATTGACAGTTCTTTAAGCATATTGCCAGTGGTCTGTTACACCGTATATGTAGTGTGTGCGTATATGCTTAAAATAAGATAAAAATCTTTAGGAGTTGGCTGTTTTAATCGGCAGTTATGGTATATTAACTGTAGAATATGAGGCTATCAGATGATTACAATCTGTGCGCTATGAAGGGAGAATTGATTGAGTGACTGAATAGATCTGGACGCATTCTGTCAAAAAAAGCAACCATATGCCACGAATGTAGTAATTTATGTCGTGGGGTTTGTGGACTTGTGGGCTTACTTTGGCAGAAGTAAATGTGAGTTGGTTTCTTTAAATATCCCTTAATGCTATGAGAACTATACAGTCAGGCAGCCTAAAGCAGTTAACAGCCATCATGTCTTTCCTCAGTTAAGAGCTAGTAATGAGGGGTGTATACATATAACTATGCACACGTCATGTATGTCTTTAATGTTCAAACCGATAAGAGAACACTGAGGTCCAGTGAAACATGCCAAACAGTATCACATGGTCATAGGTCTTATTGAGACAAGGTGCTAATTGTTGTACGTGAGTCTTAGTCTATCAAGGACATACTTACATAATTAAGTGAAACTACCTTTTTTTTTTTTCTTCATTAGGAGAGTGCCCGATAAATCTGTTTAAGGAGAGAATAGAATACTTCTTGGAGGAGATGGGGATATTAAAGCCATCTGGACAGCTCCAAAGACTTCAAAGAGGAGACTAGCCATAAAACCCAATACTTTCCAAGCTTGTAAGGGAAAAGGGGTAAGTGCAAATCCAAATCTATATGAGAATGCAGATCACGGTATACTTCTAAGCATGTTCTCTGATGGGAACTTTTCCTGTGGGTGATTTTTTTGACAGAGGTTTCTGAATAAGCATAATCTGAGGCATAAGGAATACACAGAGAGTGAAAAACTATCTTTTAAATTTCTTCTGTAAACTCCATAAGGGATCATAGTTCTCCATCTCTCAAGTTTAGTATTAGTTGTCTTCTAGCCCGCTGTGAGGATGATCTTTCTTTGGAGGATAAATACCTTCAAAATGAGATAGTGCTAATTTCCAGGTGTTTTGTTCATTTTGAAAACTTTTTGCATTTGCAGAGAGTCAACACTCAAATTATTTCACATGTCTTATGAAGAGTTTTTATTCTTCAAATTTGAAGTAGCTGTAAAGAATCATGTGTTGCCAACATGTGGTTTCTATTTCTGAAACAGTCACTTGAAAGAGGCCTCAAAAGTAGCACCTTTACATACGTGTAGTGAATGAGGTTCCCTTTCTCTGTCATACCTGTGATTTTACCAATTCCAGATGTGGTTTAGATAAGCTAGGTGAAGCGAGCTGTCTTGTAGTAGTGATAAAAGGAAGAAAAAAATAGAAATACCTCCCACAAAACCTTGAAAAATGCAGCAGTCTGAGTCTCACATGCCATAGTGATTTTATGTCTAAAGTGTTATTACAGAATCCTGTGCTATTGCTGTAAAAATACTTTATTTATAATTGCAGATTTCAGAACAATGCTGCAAAAATATTTCACTTGCCTTAATTATCTGTAGTCATGTGAAATTCCTAAATATGAGATACTATAATCCTTTTACTTAGTTTTTAATTTACAGTATTGCTTCTTGACATTAAGCTGTTAAACCCATGTATTATAAGTTCAGAATAACTTCTTTTATGTGCTGGCACTAAGCTAGAGTTCTTGCCTTGTCTACTAATGTTGAATAATGGAAAATAATTAACTTTAAATTAAAAGTGTTGCTTTTTATTATGTGACAGTATTAGTTATAATATGGATTTCAAAAGACATTTTTAAGTGCAGGCACAAATCAATTATACACAAAGAATAAATTATCTCTGCTGCAGAAAGTAATATTTATTTGATGAAAAGCTTGTTCATATTGAGTTGAGTGCCATTACTGTCACAGAATTGTATGTTGTCTGTATGTATCAGAAATGACGATACACCAGATAGTTGTGGTGCTGTTCAAGGTGGTCTCGACAGGCTGGAGAAATGGGCAAACAAGAATGTTGCTAAGTTCACCAAAGGGGAGTGTGAAGTCCTGTACCTGGGGAGGAGTAATTCCATGCACCAGTACAGGCTGGAGGCTGACCGGCTGGCACCCAGCTTTGCAGAAGAATACGTGGGGGTGTCTTGGTGGGCAAGCGGTCTGCGGGCCAGCGATCTGCCCTTGCAGTTGAGGCGGCCAGCAGCATCCTTGTCTGTATTAGGAAGAGCATTGCCAGGGGGTCAAGGGAGGTGATTCTTCCTCTCTGCTCGGCATTGGTGACACACATCTGGTGTGCCGTGTCTGGTTGTGTCCCATGGAGAGAGGCCGAGAAAGCTGCCATTGTTTAGCCTCAGAAAGAGGAGGCTCTGGGAGGATCTTGTCGATGTGTATAAATACCAAACTGGGTAAAGATGGGGGTAGCCAGAGCCAGTGGGACTAAACCAAAGTACAAGAAATTCCATATAAACATAGAATAGAACTTTTTTAGGGTGAGAATGGTCAGGCACCAGAACAAGTTGCCCAGAGAGATTATGGTCTCTCTGTCTTTGGGAATAGTCGGAACCTGACAGTACGTATTGTATTTGGGGCTCTTAGCTTGAGGTCAAACGTTTCAGTAACAACTTGGGAGACTGCACAGCAAATGGAGAGAATCTGCCTGCTCTTGGGCGAGGGCGGTGATACGTGGAGGATGCCTGCCCTTGCGCACTTTTCCCTGTGAGGCCTTAGAGAAGAGCTAGTAGTTGTCGTTTGTGAATTCTGATGGTTTTTGCAAGGATTGAGAGTTAAACACATGATTTAAAAAATATCTATTAAATACAATGCTTTTGATGCCTTTTGTTTAATTTATAGCTTTTTCTTTGTAATTATGTTGATATCTTTAAATGCGCAGGCGTTTGAATTTTTTTAAGCGATGCTTTTGTTAGAAACAAATCTCTAGTGACAGTCAGTATAAATTTGTTGTCTTTAACTGCCATTTATGAGTGTCATTGGTGAACTCTAACTCTGAATGTAAATCACAGTTATTTAGAGGTTTGAATGGGAGATCTCATTACCAAATAGAAGATGATTCATGATCAACTAAAGGAGTATAATTTCTTTCATCATCTTTATTTTCTAGGACAGAAAACAGAAAGGTCAAATTACTTAACTTGTCTTTGGTTCTGTTTTTATTTTTCTTCTCTCTCCTTTTTCTCCCCTCTTATTTGTGAGTTTGTACGATGTACCAAGAAAACAATTTTGCAGAATTTGTATATACTTTTGTGCTTACTTGTGAAAGAAGGGGATCCTGTATGGAGACCAATGCCTTTTCTTTGTATAATAGTTACCGTAGTGAACATGTCACATGCATTCAAATTGCTTTAGATCAGTACAGACCATTAATAACCTGTAAATTTAGACAGCATTTTTTCATGAAAATAGAATGTCCATAAAATGTAACACTGTTCCACCTTACATAAGACAGTTTGTGTAAGTCTAATGCAGAGTACATTTGAAATGTTTTTTCCTACAGCAGTCAATATTGTGTCTGCAGTGTTGCTTTTCTCTGCAGATCTGTTGACAATAAATTCTTTTGTGGTGTTTTCCATTGCTATTACCACTGAAACAGCTCACCTGGTGGCTTTTTAGAATAGGGTAGGGCAGTGATTTAACAGCAACATTTTGACTCCCTGTGAATATTGTTAGATGAACCAATGGTTAGACTGTCAGGAACTGTGTCTCACTGTTGTATCTGTGCTGTTATAGTTGGGATGGTATTATTTTAGGGGGAAAAAAGATTAATGAAGCTCTAGCCGAAGGTAATTTAATAGTTGAATTATGTAATAACTCAGACAAACATACCAAACGATATTTTTGCACCACAGTAGCTTTTTTCTATTAAGCAACAAAAGTTAATTTTCATCCTTACTTAGCATTAAAATGAAATAGTTACTCTGTGTGTGTTTTTAATATTTCTCAAAGTTTGTGTGGTGTTTATAGGAACTTAAGAAATGAAAAAAGCCCAAAATATGTGAAAAGGATCAATTTTGGAAGTTTATTCATCTATATTAAATACTTGCATATTTGGCCCTTCAGATATAAAGAATTGTATATGTTTCAATCCACACAAAGTACAGCAAGCTGTACTCAATGATAGTTCTTCATTACAACCTGTACCTTTCTTGGGAATGATACTTGATAATGAGGATGGGTTCCATAGGGGGAGTGCTGGACATGAATTCAGTAGAGAAATAAAGGACTGGGTTGCAGGCTCAGAAGGCTTCTTTAAGCTGTACCAGCCCACAGGACTGTCAGGAAGAGACGATGCTGAAGCTGTCCCGCCTCTTAGGATAATATTCCTTCTCCATCACATACTAAATGCGAACCAGTTCTTCTCAGCTTTCTTGACTGTAGTTGCAGGGATATTCCCAGGAGGAGGTAGCTAAGTTACTTTTGGCAATGGTGACAATCATATATCAATGGCAGTAAGCATAAAAAGTTGTGGCTCTTCATGTACTCATGCAAAAAGTCTTCACACTGCGGCTCGAAAGTAATTTCTTCTGTGAAACAAGGGATTCCCCTTTCTCCCAAAATAATAAAATTCAAATAAGAAAGAGAATCCCTGGCCCCTGATTTTCTGCTGCAGTGTACTCTGAAATCATTTAAATTTAGACACTCCAAGGTCAAACTTGTTATTAAATGCTGTCAGAGTAAAAGCATTTGCTTGGGTGGAAAAACTTTAGAAATAAAAATCCAAGAAATGAAAAATAGGGCCCAACAGTATTCTCTGGTAGAAGAAAGCGTTTTGTTCTGCCCATTGGACGTTTTCAGCAAAGAGGCACTGCATTTTGAAGAAAGATTAAAAAAGGTAAGGTTGTATGCAACTGCTGTCCAGCCCTGTAGCTGAATCAGTCATAACTTTTAGTTATTCCTAGAGGTGTTTCATTATTGGTAATATGTGGCATAATATTAAAATTTTCATCAAATTGGACAAATCCAGCTATTTTCAGAGGAAGGTATGATATTTGTCTAATAATTCTTAGTGTATAGACAATTCTTGGGAGGTAAAAATGTCAGGGCTTTCAGATGGGCATTCTCTGTGTGCTTGAAAGAGACAAGAGGGATACAGAATCACACCTAACTTCAGGCACCAGACATGCCAGTAAGATCAGAGTCCTCTCCAGGGCCTTCTGTGTAGTGAATAGTTGTATGGTGACTCAGCTTCTCTCTGGGAACCTTAGCGACCTAGCTAGTGCCAGTTGAGGTGAATCCCTTGGATTCAGGACAATGTGACTTTCTTCTGTCTTCTGAAATGGCACTTGGTCCTCCTTAGGGTCTTTGAGGTTTATTTTATTTGTGTGGCCCTGCCAGAGGTGGAGTAAAGTTATCATGATTAGGATTTTAATTTTATTATTTAAATTTAAATTCAAAACTTGATCTCTTTCTCCTGGTGGTAGGTAGGAGGCATTTCTCCTACTCTGCGTAGCTGCCTATTCCAGAAGAGAGATAATTAGGAAAAGGAGCCTACCAGAGAACGAGGAAACAAGATGGGGCTCTGTGGGGAGTTGTGAAGGTGTTAGGAAAGTTCAGCGTAGGCAATTGTTTAAGGAGGAGAGAAGTTGTGCGTAGGAAAGTGTGAGGACAGCCAGGAAACTCTATGGGAAGAACAGAAGGAAAGAAGGACAAAAAAGAAAAAGTATGTGGCACTGGGGCGGGGGAAGGCATGGGCTGATGGTGAGGAGCCATTTACCATTTGGGAGATACATATTTATCCTGAAGATATTTTTTCACTTGCTTCTTGCATGCTTTGTGATTAAGATACTGAAGCAGCGTGGGCAATCCACGGAAGATTTGGTACATTTTATCTAGTGTGCTTTTTATTAACATCAGCAATTGCATTGCTAACCAGAATGGCCTTGACAATTTTGTGCGCTGTGTGCTTGTGAAAGGAAAAGAACGTGTGCTCCCAAGCCTCACGCATTTGTCACATTTGACAGTAGGCTTTGTAAATGACTGACGTTTTATTCTGAGCTAGTATATACGGTGATCGCTCATCTAGCTGAATCCTGTTCATGTTTATTCATGCTTCCTAAGACTTGTAATTCTCTACCAGAACCTTTCCAAAATGGGTAGTGATTGTGGAGGTTGGCATGAAGGTAGGGTAAAGGCTTTTTTATTGTTGCTTTTTGTTCTCGGGCATTAGATAAATTACAGCTTCTCACTTCTGAGGGGAGAAAAGACTTCAAAGTTATTCAGAACATTACACAAGAGTATCTGTGCATCATCCTGGAGAGTCAGTGGGAGTTGGCTAAAATACCAGGGCAAAACTGTGAAATGCAGCTTCACTCTGCATAACATAGACAGCAGTAGTTGAGGTTTGAACCCTTTGTGATGGATTGGTAATAACTCCAGAAGAGGAAAAGTAAGAGTTTTCATCATCTGTAAATTGCCATAATATACACTGAATGTCATAGACTGGAAGCAGGGTGTTGAGTAGCCTTCAGCTGCGCTGGTGAGCAGAGCTGTAATCTCTTCACCAAGTTTAAAAAATGCTCCTGAAAAATGATTCTTAAAAGCTATAGAAAATACAAGCGCTAATTTCTGAAATTTTCTCTTGCTTCTCTATCAGCAGATCAATATTTACAGCATGTACAGCTTGAGTAATATATGCAAATTATTCCCTTTTAGCTTCCTTTTTAGAACGTGTGAAACATCTTGAGGCATCATGTAAGACTAATAAATTATAGTGGAGCTCAGTAAAATGAATACCTGTTAAAGCAATACATCCTATGTGGGATATGTTTGCTCATGGAAGATGTCAGAAACTTGAACATGAGATCAAGTGAGTAGATAGGCGAAGAAGTATTAAGCTCCTTATTATAGCAGTAAGATATTTTTACCATATGGAAATAGAAAATACTGAGCCTGCTTTAGAGGAGATTCCTCCATCCTTGGACGACTAAACATCAGCCAAGCTTCAAAGTACTTAGATCTTTATTTTAGAAGTTGTCATTTGAACTATGCTTCTTCAGTCTTCTGTTTTATACGAAGATGTTTTACATAAAGGCTGAAGATGTTTGTATTTCTCTAGGTTCCCTGGTACTTGGGATATTTAGAGATGTGATGCTACAACATGGCACAGCAGCGTTACAGATTTAGTTCCTTCTCTCCCAGTGTTAACACTGTTCGCTGTAGTGGGCACAGACACCAGAATACAGTAAGAATGCGGTAAATTAAGATAAGCAGGAACGTCTGAAAATAAAGATTTGTGTCTGTTCTAATGCTGCTGACTTGAATTGTAACTAAAGATGAGAAGTGACTCCAAACTTGTTTGAAATATCAAAAACAAAACCCCAAACTGAAAAGCGCAGGCTTTTTTCACCCAAGATATTTTTCTCTCCTGAAAACTTTGTAACAGTACCTGTAGAAAATACAGGAAATTGTTGTTTATTAATGAAAATCAGAAATCTCAGGTTAGGTTACTCATTAATTCTTGTGAAGGTTTTAACTTAGATTTTTGTATGTTTATGCAATATTCTTTTTTTGGTCTGCATTTGCACCCTGATCTGGCTACCATAAAATCTTCTGCGTTCTTAGCGTCTGGTCTTAGGTGTCCCATTTTGGGTAGTTGGGGTATTATCAAAACGATTCATCAGCTTATAAAGTTGTATAATTTCAAAACCTGTTAGCTAACAAATCATAACTCATAAATCATGATGTAGAATATTTTTTTAGAACGGATGTTTGGTATAATCAGCTAATGTGATTTTAATTATGATTATCCTTGCCCAAAAATGAAAATTGTGTTCTACTTTTCTAGCTAGAACACATAAATTAAAAGACTTGCTGACATGATTTAGTCAATATAAAGTAAGAGCAAGTAATTTTCCTTGAATCTGAGAAAAATACACTGGAAATAAAATTAAGTAGCAGCAGTTACTCTCAGAAGAATGCTCTGCAGTCAGTGTAAAGTTGCTTTCATTTTCAAATAAAAAGGAGTCTGGGATACAATACTAAGTGGTTGTACCTCATGAGGAAATTGTGCTACTCGCCTGAATTCACATATCCTAGTAGTTTTATAACTCTGCCCTAGTAGTATTAACCTCTGCCCCTGACCATTTCTGGAAGAAAGGTCGGATTTTAATTGGATTCAAAGATTCAGATTGCAATGTTCTTCATAAATGTCTTAAATAACATTTGCTGCGTGTTGTTTGTTGGTTAGTAAGTTTCCTAATGGCAAATGACTATAATGTACCCGTTCGTAAACTGCCTTATCACAGTGAATTTAAGTAATTTAACTAACATTTTCCTGTTTTCTCGAAGAGTCTGATCTTTAAATCAGTAAAGAAGATGCATGGGGGGAAAATGTAACAGCCTTATGGATTGCTTTGTTATAGGACATCTTTTAATTCACAGTGAAGTGTTCTTAGTTTTAGAGTAGCTAGCAAGGTAAGGGTTCCCAACGTAGGTGAATATTCCAGTTTTGTTTCTTCAACATGTTTTTCTCTCCAGCTCACAAGCAGTCTTACTGTGTATCTATAGATATAGCTGTATCAGCACAGCTTTGTCACCACGTACACTTTTGCTGAAATTCTGGCTTCGCTATAGTAAGTATGAGTCACCCACCAGCATCATTCAGATCTTCTGTAATAGCATTATCTCCCAGAGTTCATTTTCTGGTTTTAGTCTGTCTGTGAAGTTCAGCCTCCCCCACAAAAGCACTTAAAAATGTGTTTCTCTTTAAGTGTGTATTTTACCCATTGGTGCGCATATGCTTACGTTCTTTGTTGGCTGGAAGCCTTTGTGCCAACAGAGGTGATGTTTTGTTTTTAAGTTGTGAACACCTGCCTGTTAGGCAATGAACTGAGACCATCAACTCATTTCACAAAGGCCAGCAAACAGCTGTCAGATGGCTATGATATAAACTTTACAACAGCAATCAAAATTCTTGTGAAACTGCCCAGAAATGGTTCTGAAGGAGGCAAAAAAAAAAAAAAAAAAAAAAAAAAAAAAAGAAAAAAGGTCATATAAGCAGCAGTGTTGGAAAAGAAGCAGCTGTGTCAGCAGAAAGAACAGAGGATTGGGTATGAATGGTTTGAGCAATAAGACAATGCAGAGAGAATATGCTTTTAGATAACGTTTAAATGAGCCTTTCCTTGCACCTCCAGTGTAGACAGTAGCTTCTGTCTTGATTATGAGAACTCATTGTTAAAACAGTGAAAAGTCTTAATATTATGCCATATAAGATATGTGCTGCTATAACCATGTTTGCTTGCAATCCTCCTATCACTTAATGTAGAAGTTTCTTCCTGTATCTCTGAATAGATAGAAGCCTTCAAAGGAATAATACAGAAGAAAATGGAATAAAAACAATAATAGCAGATAGACACAGTCTTTAGTATTAGCATGTAGTTCTTGGCAGCAAATTAATTCATAAGTTATTAAGCCAAAAAGCATTGATGATATTTGAAAAGAAAAGGGACTGTACTCTGTATGGGTATACTTTGTTCTCTTTCACAGGTCTATGTCGTACATTGTAATGCTACCATCAGAGAAAGCCTTTTTCCTATTGTATATCTCTGACAATTGTAAATGGGATATTATGTAGTTAAAGTTATGGAGAAGGAGAGATGCAGTGGAAAAAGGTGATCTAACTGTACCGAGGGTGCCCTCTGCAGAATGTTACATTGTGTTAGTCTGCAGGGAAAACTGTTGACTTTTTTTTTACTTAAAAATATTATAAAATAACACGTTTTTACGTTCTTTAAATACTAATAGATGTGTTCATATAGGAAAGGAAGAAGAAAGAGGAAACTATGAAACTTACAATGGGTAAAATATTAAGCTTACACTACAGATAACCATTTCTGATTCTGGTATGATACTTTACTGATGACTATGTGATAGATAATTATGATGATGGACATAATTTCTAATATTTTCTTACCTGATGTCCATCAGGCACATCAAAATGGCACAAGCTGGATTTAAGTATATAAACTGTGTGGCAGTAAATTTGATACTAATAGAGGGTTTTGTACGCAGCTCGTTTCCCTTTCTTCTTTTCAGGAGATGGAATATAGTATGCTTCAAACTTTGTGATTCCTTTGAAAAATGCCATACATTTTGTTAGTACAAACATTAATCCATGTGTTCAAGTCAGGTACTTAGCAATGCAGCTTCCTAACTCGGTGAGCTGTAGATAGAGTATTGGGGTGAGAAGGAAAGCGAAAAAATGCTTTGAAATAGGAGAATATATGGTGAGTGCTTTTAAATTTGTACAAAGTACTTTTCCTTCTCTTCCTCTCATGACAATATGAACACTTACTTGATAATGCAGTTAGTAACATGCTTTGATGATATTGAATCTGTGGTAGGAGAGACAGGATAGGTTCGTGTAGATAAATTGCCTTTTTTCCTTTGACCCTGTGGGTTTTCAAAATCTTTCGCTTTCATCTGTGAGAGGACAGGGAGAGAACTTTGGTTTCTGTTTCTTTACACCTGGAAGGGGAGACACTGTGATGTCATATGATGATGTTCAGGCATCAGGTAAATATATCACCATCCATGACCAGCAAATACTTAATTTCTTAACAGGATTTTTTTTTCCCCTGTCATTTACAATGCACTGTTAGAACTTTTCAGGTCTCAGGTAATGAAATTTGAGATGAACTTTACTTGGTCTCAGATTTTTGACAGAACCCAAGAATCTGATTTAAAAGTTGTTCAAAGCATTCATTATGTGTCCAGTGATTTCTAACATTTTAAGTAAATATATGTTAAGTTGCAAAGGAGTTTTAGTGCCATTTAAAGCAATTTTAGTGAAAGCTGAGAAAAACTATCTGACCATTGACAGAAGAACATAGAAAACATTTTATGGATTTGGATGGGTCGCACTTTGTTTCAAGTGTGTGTCATCCCAGTGCTGGAGCTAGTCTAGAAATAGTCCTTGTATGGTATTTACACTGCTGTCCTGGTTTCAGCTGGGATAGTTAATTTTCTTCCTAGTAGCTGGCATAGTGCTGTGTTTTGGATTTAGTATGAGGATAATGTTGATAGCACCCTGACGTTTTAGTTGTTGCTAAGTAGTGCTCACACCTGTCAAGGACTTTCCAGCTTCCCATGCTCTGCCCGGCGCACAAGAAGCTGGGAGGGGGCACAGCCAGGACAGCTGGCCCAGACTGGCCAAAAGGCTATTCCATGCCGTGTGGCATCATGCCCAGTGTAGAAACTGCGGAGCAGTGATCGCTGCTCGGGGATGGGCTTGGTGTCGGTTGGCGGGTGGTGAGCAGTTGCATCATTTGTTTTTCCTGGGTTTTGTTTCTCTCTCCCTCTTTTGTTGTTTTCCTTATCATCATCATTATTATTATTATTATTACTGTTACTATTATTATTATATTTCATTTCAATTATTAAACTGTTCTTATATCAGGAGGGTGAGCAAGCAGCTGCATGGTGCTTCGTTGCCAGCTGGGGCTAAACCACAACAACTGCTTAAGCTCTAGATGATAGTTGAAGTATAATTGCAGATTGTATGTGCTAAAAACGAAGTAGCAAAAATTGTACTTAAGCTAGATAAGTAATTTGTGCAAAAATATTTGAAGTAAACCTGAAAACATGGGAATGTCACCGTAGGTCATCTAGTTCAGTATCCTCCTGTCTCTGCAAGTGGCCATAAATAGAGGGAGGACAGGGTGAGCATACATGATGCACCAACCTGATACCAACCATCTTACATGTGATTTCACCTCACTAACTTCGAACTTCAGTTCATTTCTGTGTATTTAGTTACTTTTTTTAAAAGAGAAGTTAGGCTTTTTGAACATGTGTAGAACTGTAGCATCTGCATCATCCTTCAGCAGAAGTACCAGAGGTCAGGTATGCTACTTGTATGAAGAAGCCCCTCTTACTTTTTTTTTTTTCCTTTTTAAATTATTTTTTGAACCAAGCAGATGCTGCCTCCTTCTGAAGCTTTCTTGATTCTGTACTGAGAGGGAGAGAACAGCCAGTTCCTACCCACCTCTTCCATGCCCCAAATGATTTGTAGGCCGCAGCTCAGCTACCACCAACTCCACATTGTCCTCCCTTCATTCTGAAAACTCCCAGTCTCCATTTCCTGCCTTTGCCAGTTGCTTTCCATGCAGGGACCTTTCCTCCTACATCTGCATAATTGCCTTGACAGCCTTTGGTGAAGGACTTCATCTAAGGACGTGGCTTAAAGGTAGGCAATGTCAATGCTAACCCCTGCAGACATCATCAGTAACTTCGGAAGGCAGAACCCTGCAAGATGCGTCCCCTTGGCAAGTCAAATAAACTAACATTAGATTCTTCCAATCTGGGTTTTGAATTTCAATCTGATACAGATTTTATTTGGTTAATTTGTTAAATTGATTTCACTCTAAGCCCTAGTATCTGGCAGCACATCACAACTGTCACGCTGTAGTTTGTTTTTATTGTACAGTAGTACCTGCGGAGGAGTCAAGAGGAAAGTAAGTGTATGGAAAAAAATCCCTCAAATCTAGGAATGATCTTATAATTTCACATGGAGCTGAACGTAGACAGTAGGATGCAAAGGTACTTCAGTAGTATGTTTAATCTGTTCAGGAGGTCTAAATCAGGTTCAGTTATTACTTAGTTATTTCCAGTAGAAATAGTTTTTGTAATGTTTTTGCTAACATTTCTTTGCTGTGCTTTAAATCCACTATTTCGTGTACTGCACCACTGGTTGTGGTATTGTTTAAAATTTTCTTCATCGTTTTACATACATGTGTCTTCATCAGTACTTGAAGAACTTGAACTGTCATTGCTACTTGTTTTTTATCTCGGCTCATTATAATAAAAGCCGTGAATTTTTATGTTTTATTAAAAAAAAGTTTCAATCACCCTGTAATGCTTAGTTATATAAGAAGTATTTCTGTGTGCTTCTCTGGTGGACAACATTATCAACATTAAGCATGTCTGGTAATTAGAGCTGTTTATAGATAGTTTCAGAGGGTTAAATAGACCTTATAAAAATATTTCAGAAGCAGTTCCATTAAAGCTTCACTATAAAAGTGTCATCAATAAACCTTTCCTTTATTCAGCAAGAGCTGCCCTTTCTGAAAATGCTGCATTATGATAAAATAATTTAAAAGAACAAAGGCTTATCAAAGATTCCCTTTAAGGCTTATCCAAGCTTCCCTTAAACAAATTCTTTAGAAATATAAACCTAGATTATCAGCACTACCTGAGGGGCATCTCTGGTGGGCTTCTATAATTAAGAAGTAGAACCAAACAAAGACAAGACAATGAATAACAAGAAAATCATATATAACATAAATCATGTTAGCTCCTAATTAAAAAGGATAGGTATGATGAACTTGCATGAATAGTACACAGGATTTTAGCAACACCTTGTGCTGAGAAGGACAGAATGACCTCTGCTCGTGACAGCTGAGGTTTCCATCTGGCCTTGGCATGTTTCCCATGTCAAAATCTTAGAACTTAACTGCTTCATTTCACATCATGGAGTAAAGCTCAACCGTTACCTTGTTCTTACAGCATTCACTTGGCGTAACGGCGCAGAACGTGTGGCCTGATACAAAGCCCACAAATAGCAGTCTTCTCCCTATCGTTCCAAATGCTTTCAAAAGGACCCTGAGAAAGTGGTGATTTTTGTAATGCAGATAAAAGCTGCAAAAGTGATCATAAATACATGCTTATCTCGTATTGCTTATAGGCTGGTGTCTTACTTTATCGTGTAAAGTGCTTATATCAACAGTAAGCCTTCTGCTTTGGTAGAGTATACGATGAAGTTTTGTGTTCAGTCAGGGATTCTCAAAGATGAGGTATAATTCTCAAAGCAAAGGAGCAATAGAATAGAAATTAGTTCTTCTCTTAATCACTAAAATGCCGTTATTTGAATTGCAGTATTTACACTAGTTGCTGACTAGTGAGACCATTTGAAATATTCTCATCTATTCTTTTCTTCAATTATATCTCGGTGCTTTCCAGACTGTTTCACTGTCTCAGTTCTCTAGCTGGCGATTTTTCAATTAAGATGTGAAACATTCCTTTTTTGTTACATAGATTTAATTAAAATTCTTTGAAATATAATGCTTGCGTGTTGGGTGTGTGTCTGTTACAGTTCAGTGAAATTAAACTACTGCTGCTTGTTCTGTCATTTGGAGAAAATTCAGTTAATTATTTTCAAAATGTGGGAAGTATCTTTGGAATATCATACAAAAAGCTCTGGTTATTTTGGTATTGTAAGGTATTCCTATCAGTCTCCTAGTTTTTGAATAATAAAAGTTATTATCTATAAATTTTAAAGCCTACCAATAAGAAGGTGTTTTTGCAGGATTTTTATTTCCCTTTTTTACTGGATTATGAAAGTATGTTCTCTGCTGGCATTTTTATAATTAATTTTCTTATAATTCAGTATTTAATATCAAAAATTATAGGACAGTCAGGTGAACAAGATACAGGACACTTTCTACCTCAAGTTTTCTCTGGCCTTCCAGTAGTGTTGCTATAAAAGCTGCATGATCTAAAACACCTCTAAAAATAATACCTGTTATTAGTTTACAGTCTCTGCTTCTCCACCAGACTAATACCATTTTTAAGTTTATCCTAAGACATAGGAGATGCAAAAAGGAAGGAATACTGAAATTATTCACTTAGTCCTTGCAGGTTCATAGCAAAGTATGAAGATTAATAATTGTTTCTAAAATTCTTTGAGATGGAAGGCCGTACTAAGTATTGGCATTATTTTATTATAATGTAATATTGAGCCTTCACCTCAATATGACCTATTTCTATCCACTGCTATATGGGCAGAAGAATTTGCTGTATGTCAGATTCTGTTGTGTAGTGAATGATTCAGCCCCTTGATTCCTGAAGAGGTTTGCTTTTATGAAATAAAAAGAATCCAGAGAATTATAAAGCTGATATTTGAAAAAGCACTCAAAAGTCAAGTCAGTTAAGCTGGTGGAACAAGCACTACCTGTATCTCTTGAACTATTTTTGAACCCGGTTGTGTGAGTGATGAACGTGTACGTTAAATCTCTGTGATGATCGTGTTTACGCTTTTCCTTTAATATGCATTTCTGGGTAATAGTAACTCAGTAACTCTCAATTTGCTTTTAATTGTGTCATTACACAGTAATGAATTAATACAATAATGGATTAGTTGTTCAACGCACATCTTGCATTCAAGAAATTCAGCATTTAGGATGGATAATAGTTAGTAAACAAAGGGAAAGATAATTTATACTTCTGCTATGCTAAGAATGATTCCTCTTTCTTCTTATCTTATATATTTAAAGTTTCTTTACAACAACATCACAATGTGAGGAAAAAAGTTATTCCCACCTTTTTCAATGCATTGAAATGCAGGAGATCCCATTTTTGAATGTTCAAGAATACACTTTTCAGTGCTCTCAATGGAGTAGTGCATCTGTAGCGTTTTAATTACAGCTATGAAGCAGAATTAGTGCCTTCACATCTTGGGTGCTAACCCCAGTTTCTGAGTAACATATTTCAGTAATATAACATTGTAATCTAAAATGGTAACGTACTGCCTTCCCTTAAAAAAACAAAAGCCCCCACAAAAATAAAAACCCAAATGGAAGGAGGAATGCAAAATCCAGATCTGTCATTGACATTGTAGTTTCAATAAAGAATCTGTTGAAGGATGAGATTATTAATTGAAGTGCTCTGTTTAGGTGGCAGGTTTGACAAAGCTTGGGAGAATGAATTACAGTTGAAGAGCTCTGGCCACGTTTTTGCCTCTTAATATTTGGCATGGACAGCGATGCTGAATTGTGCAAAGGCAACCGCTGGGTTCTGGGGGGTTCTCCACTCTGCCGTGGCACGGTGCATCGTCTTCCAGGTTGTGCGCCTTATTCTCCTCTGGATAACCTACCAGTACCGTTAGTCGGTGAAATAACAGCTCAGCTTATATTCTTCTATTCTCCTTTCCCCAGAGAAGAGTTTGCAGAGCTGGCCACCGCAATGGCCGGACAGAGTTATCTTTACTTACATGAAGGCCTTTGAAAGTGTATAAGAGAAAGGGGACTGACCAAACAGAACTTGATGCAAAATCTCCTTAAACTTCTATGACTTCTGTTTAATTCTATAATGACAGTACCTAAAGAGCTTACAGATCAAAGATTTTAAACTTTGTCAGCATATTCTGTAAGAGCACTGAGTAGTAGTAAGATTCCAGTGAAAGGTGACTCCTTCCTGCTTTTCGCAGTAGGCTAGGGTGAAATACTGAAACTGTTCACATCGTTGCTAGCAGTCTTCATCTTGGTTGTTCAGTAAATGTTTGAAACTAAATAACCACCTGCAGTGGACCTGCATAAGCATAACAGAATAGTTTAATATCAAATAAAAAAGGAAAAAGTGGTAATTTGGTTCACTTAGTTGACAAGATTAATAAATGATAAAACATAAGATGTGATAATTAAATGAAATTATTTCCAGACTTCATTAACTACATTTATATCTCTTCATTTTCAAATTGCTCCAAGCTTCTACTTATGTCCCCTTTGGGACATCAAAAATTTTTATAAGAAGATCAGAATCTAAGAATTCCTAATTCACATTTCAGATGGATCTCCGTTTGCTGAACTGAGCATACTTCTGCTGCAAAATCGGGTAATTTAAAGCCTTTATTTACAAACTGTATGCAAATTACTATGTTTAAAACATACACATTTCTTATCTTTTTCTTCAGAAGTTAGTTTTTGGAGAAAGAATTCTAGAAAAAGAACGTTACAAAAGCTTACAACTATTAGAACTATCTTTTAGTGGACAGTGGGACTAGTTACGTGTATGAGGTAGAAGTCTGCTATCTCCCACTTCTGTGGGGAATAAAGAAAAAATCATAGGCATGACCTGCATCAAAATCTATTCTTGATAAACTGTATAGAAGCCTTTTCTCAGTATTCAGCCTTTCCTTGGCATGATTTTTGTAAAACTGCTCTCAGAACACCTTTGAGAATCCCAAATACAGGCTACAATGGCATGTGATTTCAAGTATTCTGAATATAAGCAGGGAGAGGGTGGGAGGAGGTGACTGCTGCATAAACACATTGCATGAGAATCATGGGGCTAAAAGTAAATGTCACTTGAAGCAGATTGGTTTGGGTTAAAGGCCTAATTAGTCTGTCTGTTTACTTTATTGACATATCTGATGTCCTGGTTTTCAAATCCTAATGCATTTGGAAAATGAAAGGGCTGTGAGATACATCTCGGCTATCTTTTTCTAAACACAGATAGCAAAGGAAAGGAACTGGAGTAAACTTGCAGGTAGGGATGTACATGTCCCCAGCATCTATTTACTTTATGCTGTGTCCAGTAGACAAGAGGCAAGTAACTACAGCACAGTAAGCTGAAGTAAGTAGGATGGAGTGCCTGTGTTGCTCTAAGAGAGACAGACTTGAATAAAATGTTGATGATGCTTATGGATTACAGGAACTGATTGAAAGACAGCTGAAAACTCTTAATTTCAGGAGCTTTGGATCCAGTCCTTGGTAAATTTGAGTATGTGTGTTCAGAAACAACTCCAATGATTAAAGGTTTTAACAGGATGTATAACATCTGGTACCAGTATAGCTAGCTAAAGCTGAACAGCGTGGTCACAGCGTACTACGTACCACTCAAATCAGAACAGATAAACTTCTTAATGATTAATTTTTCATGTACTTGCAGAGGTAAATATATCCCACCTTTTCCAAAGCTAATACACCAAAATTTCAGTATCTAGCCATTTCACAGGTGCATCTTGGGATGGATAAATTATGAGTATGAATAATAGAATGGATGTGTGAGAGAGTGATTAAAAAATTAAATTGATCTGAGCCTTGAAGCAGACTGCTCTGCTTTGTGTTTCTAACACATCAGGGTTTTTTTTTTTAATTTCCTGCTGACACCCCAGGTTAATTTTTTTGCTGGTAATTAACTTGAAAGCTAAGTGTCCAACCTAAATATGTAGGTATAATTACTGGGTTAGTTACCTGTTTTAAGCAGATAATTTTTTATTGTCTAAGTATAAGACTTACTATATATTAACTCTTCTGCGTGCCACATGCATGTTATGCATCCATTCTTGCCACATACTAAAACATCTTTAATTTTTTTCTGATAGCTTTAAGTGATAAAGTATCTCCTGAAAGAATATATTTCTTAGATGTAATAGTAATTGGAGACTATTTATTGTTTTTCCACTGTTAATATGGAGCCTCATAGATTTTGTTGAATTTTACTACACTCTCGGGAGTGACGGATGCACTCAACACTTAAGGGAGAGATACAGCTTTAAAGTGTGAGCCGTATTTTTGTCCAAGAAGTGAAACTTTCCCTGTCTACATGCAGTGCTTTCTAAAATATTGGAACAGTTGCCCTGGAAATAGCAGAGAGAGTACTTTTTCAGCTAGTAGAACCACAACTTTACTACAAAATTACAGATGAATTTCCAGATATTCTTTTCCCAGGGTCCACTTGTTAGTGGGCTGCTTGGAACAAGAAAGGAAGAGAAAGAGGATAAGTCAGAGGTAGAGAAGAACTATATTATTGTCTTTATTTGCAAGACCTTGTTTCCACTGATAAATCACTCTAGCTAGTAGAGGTATAATTCCAGCTTTGTGTGCTGAGTACAACAGCTCCTTATCTTAACAAAAAAATTGCAGACCTTCATTTGCAAGTGTCTTTCTCCCATCTTAATAACTTGGAACAGACACAGTAGGTTAACAATCTCAGTAAGATTTGTAATTTGATTGCTGTTGGTTAGAAATGCAACAGGTACTTAGTAGTATAAAGTGATTAAAATGGTTGTAAAGTGGTCTAAGTTGGCAAAGGATCTGGCCCTTACAGTGAGAACAGAATGCGAAGGTCTTTTAGACCTGGATTATATTGAAGAGCCGCGATATGCAAGGTCTGTTGTTTTTTAGGTTAAACAACATTTTTGTTCTGTGGAATAATGGAATTTTAGTCCCCCAGATAGAATTGTATTGCCCATCAGCATAACTGTTTAATTTCCGTTCTACCCTTTCTTATTTTATTCTGTCCTGCAGGCTCTTCAGAAGGATAAAATAAATAATAGATATCAGAAACGATGTAATAACAATGATAAGAATTTCCTGTGCATTATTTTGTTCATGTTGCTTTTGTTTAAAAATATGAAATGTGGGTTTTTTTTGTGTGTGTGTGTGTGTTTGTAAGCATGTTCTTCTAAACTAAATTATTCAGGACATAATTAAATAAATTCCCCAAATTCTTTGAGTACTGTTCTGGTAATAGCAGCATTAATAAAGACACTCCCCTACTGCTTGCTTAGTGCCTTTACTACTCATTTTCCATTGAACAAATGTGATGTCCTCTTTTGCTGAAGATGCCAGTCCTAAAGAACAGCATTTGTAAAGCATGAGTATGGAGACACGGTCTCTTGAAAGACTTGCCTTAATTTCTGCTAAACTGTCTGACACATCCACATGGTACCTGCTTAAGTATTAGTGTTTTAAGAATCAAAAACCTTAATATCATAGACAGTACTTAATGGCCAGCAAAGTCAATTTTCTGTCACAGGGCGTGGATAAACATTATAATACTGCAACAGTTGAAAGTCTCTATCCATATCTAGCTCTAATGAGCATCTTCTGTGGATTTCTTTGTTGCAATTTAGCCTGCAGTGTTGCAGAAACGTGTGCAGTTTGCATAGTAACTAGAAGACTCTGAGAAGCTAGTTCATTGGTCTAGCTGGCGTTCAAAGGGTTTGAGTCTGTGGTTCTTTTAAACCTGAACTTCTTCCTTAAACTTGATGCTACCACACCTATGCTTGTTTATTATTTGCCTACCGAAGGTATCTTTCAATTTTCTTTTCTATAACAGGAAAATATCATAAGCATTTTGGTCTCATGAGTATCGCAAAATAGCAATGAGCACTCTTGCCAACTTGAGACATTTTGATTGCTTGCATGTTTGGTGGGGGATCATATGAGGACTTGACCCAAAGAGAACCCGAACAAGACAGACTGAGCAGGTTGAGCCATGATGGAGAAAAAAACTTTGATAAGTAATCAGAGTGTTCAGCTCATTGTGTCTCATAAGAAGAGACTTTTTGTCCTTAGATTGGAAGTCCTGGAACTGGCAGACAGCTATTGTTAAAATAGAAAAGTTGAAAAAGGAAAAAGAAAAAAGTTGCATTTGCCAATATGTGGCCAAAAACTCCCGAGTAAATTGGTATTGTTCAGTGTGTAAAATTTAATTTCTTTTATAAGAAGAAAGCAAACCTTGGGACTTCATATAAGTGAACTAAAAATATTCACTTAAATATTTTCATTGTTAAGTGCATGTGCTTTCATATATATCTATCTCCCTATGCAAATATACATAGAGATACAGATATAAACCACTCATGCTGGGGTTAGTTGATTTTAAAATTCATTAACTTACTGAATTTTACATCTGTTTTCTGAAATGTAAGGAGAGTAGAAGGTCCCATGAGTTACACTGACTAGCAAAGCAAAAATTCATAACTGCTAAACTGACCACTGTGTCTCTCTTTATCTGAGGCAGGTAGATGTGCAGATTTGTAAGACTGGTTTAGCACCTTCGCTTTACTGACTCTCTCTGTTTTGTCAGTTCATCTTTTCTTTTCAGTCCATGCCAAGAGATTATAACTGCTGATGAAATTTATTGACTTGCTGCAGCCTCCAAGTAGGCTAAGTCCCTTCCAGAAATAAATCAAAATGAATAGGTGTTCTTTAAGGTGAATTAACATCAATGTTTTGCAATAACTTAAAACTAACTGCATGACTTTGGGCTACTACTGTCTAGAGCATAGAGGCTATCGTGACCTTGACAGAACCAAAAACCGTACGCCGTGTTCCCTGCTGCTTCTAAGCTTCTGAACACAGATGTGCATTAAATAACATTGTTATACAGCAATCAGGTAAATCTTGTTTATTGGTTATCTCTGGTTTTTTCCCCCCCTTAAATCTTCCAGCTGCATTAGACATGGAGTTAGTCTTTGCATTCATATTTTTCTGAGTTACAATTGATTAGAAGAGTATAAAGAACTTTAACTCTATGAAGTGGAACGTTATGTTTATTCATTATTTGCCTTGATTTATGGTGGCATGGAAAGGCACCCATTATTTACTCTGAATCTCCTTGACAGTATTTAAAATAGCAAGGCACTCCAAACTGGATTGACAGCATGCCTCTGAAAAGAAACTCTAGTAAGACTGCATGCCTCACATAACTCACTAAGGCTTTCTCCAGTAAAATTCTGCTTAAAGAGAACATCTAATTCTTTCCAAATGCCATTTGAAAATGTGAACTTGTGAAGATTGTCGTGGAGGTCAGTGATCTGGTATTAATTTGTGCTCAGCTAACAGGTCTGGCTTTGATTAATGGGGGCCAGGATTCCTGCTGCAGAATCGGGGGAGAAGCATGCCGTCAGAGAGGGAGAGTCAAAAACTCGTAGGCTTGGAAAGCAGCAAATGGCAAATAGTGATCTCATGCAGTAATTACCAAGTGGCCTGTCCCTTATACCACCATCTTACTTTTCTACAGTAAGCAAGAGAGTATGGAAGGAATATGAAGAAACTCTTGTATTTCTAGACTAAGAACTAGCAGTATCTGAATCAAACACTGAAATGGTAGAAGAGCCTTTTTAATTCCCAAGTGTTCCCTTCCCTCTTAAGTACTTAAGCATTTGCTAGGACCAAGTTCTAAGAGATGTAAGAGTGAGTATCGCTGGTATGATGGGGCAGCTGTATAGGAAACACTGAAGGAAAAATCCTTCAGCCAGACATTATTGCCCAGGTTGGAGGCTCAGACTTTGTTTTTTAGCCCTGGGTTATAATACCTGGGTGTTTTGTCAAGGCTTCTCAATAATGTTCATGATTCAAGGGATCCTTTCAGGAGTAATGAGTAACTGCTGCTTGAACTTTTCTTCCTGTGAAGATGTAATTGAGCTGTTGCTTCTATCCCTATTTCTGTTAAGCTCTATTCTTCTTTCTGTCCCCTTCTCCTTTGCTGGAATGTTGCATCATTGGTGAGAGGAGAGAAGAGGGACCAGAGCAAGGTCAAGGCTTGATTCTTTTGTACCAAGGAAAGAGAGGAAGGACGTGAGGCCTGCGAGGTAGAAGAGGGGCAGAAAGGATGAGCAATTTGGCCTTTGTGTGTGTGGTCATCCCAAACACCTCCTGGTGGCAACAGCAGAGAGCTACGGATTAGAAATAAGGGAGGATGTTCAACCTATATCCTCAGCCATCAGAAGTAAGAGGTGCTACCCAGCACCCTGCTGCACTTGGCACCTGGCCGAGTGCCCGTGTCCGTGCCAGCCCTCCCGCCGAAGAGCGGGAAGTTGAGCTCCATGATAACAGCTATTTCTGTGGCCCCAGACAGTGTCTTAGTTGAAGACTGTATTGCCTCGTTACTTAAGAGTAAAGTATAATGAATTTGTGAAGATATTTACATGTTTCACATGCAGTGCATTTCAACGAACTACAAGTATGTTAAAATATCCTGATCAACGCCTTTGGGGAAAAAAGACGTAAATGATTATGTTTTGCTGCCATCTGTAAAATCTTGAGAAATGCTAGCTATGACCCACTGCTACTGTAACGAGAGAAAACGTCTTGATGAGATGATTGCTTAACCATTAAATAGGAGAAAGTAAATGCACTGGCTTCTAATTTTTGAACACTTTATGCTGCACAGTGTATTAACATTTGTAGTCTTTTCCATCACACTACATTTATCACATTTGAGGTGTGGTTTTAAAAACCCCTCTGGAGAAAATGTAATTTATTCTCTGTTGCCTGCACATTCCACTAAATGCTCATTATTTATAAAATTCTATAGGGTCTTTCTACAAAAACACTATCGATCTTTCATTATAGAGTGCCAGCACTTTGATTCATGATCTGAAGTATAAATGTCTCAAACTAGTGTATTATCCCACCTGTTATAACTGGCCATCTATACAAGGTGGCAGACTAGAAGATGATCACAGAAGTAAAGTTTATGCTTGTAAAGGCTACTTCTTGAAAATCCTTTAATCAGCAAAATGACAGGGCTTTTCTCTTGTATTTTTTGTAGAAATACAAATTTCTTGTATTGTTGTTAGTGTTAATACGGTGAGAACTGGCACAGGTTATTTTTAGGAAGTTTTAAAGGAAACAAGTTATCAGTCTTGACTGAATGTGTTCTATTCATGTTCTGAGTTACAGTTATGACGTCTAAAATTTGTCACAAACTTTTTGAAGGAAACTGAATGTTGAGGAAAAACTACATTTTTAATGGAAAATGTCTGATCATCCTGAAGATTTTAATATTTTCTTGAGAAATCAGAAGCCGATATTTTGGGATGGGGATGCTGGAACAGTAGATCAGTTTTAATTGAATTTTTTTCTGTCCAATTAGGGAAAAAAAAACCCACAAAACCAAAGAGAGGCTGTGGAATGGAGGTGGTAATGTAAGAGAAGTGTTTTATAATTGCTGTTGGTCATTTCAATTACGGTATTGTTTGATTATGGTAATATCTAGAGAATTTCTTTGCACAGGGAACACGTAAGAAAATTCTTGGCCTGAGGATCACAAAATGGCACTACACAAGAGTGCACTGCAGTCCCTTTCCGAAAGAGGACTGGGATCCCCATCCCCTATGATGGCCATCACAGAGTTGCTTAATATTTTTTTATTTTGTTTTGTTTGGTTTTTTTTTAACTCTTCTGCAGCATTTGGAACTAGCAGTTGCTAGGAAGAATCCAGTCTGTTTGGTGGTGGGCATTTATTTGTTTGTTTGGGTTGGGCTTGGGGTTTTTTTGCTACCTTGTAGCAGAGGACTACCTGCCTGTACTGCACTTTATGTGCTCTCATGCATTAGTATGATTTTTTTTTTGTTTGTATTTCAAAAAGAAAAAAAAATCGCACCTTCCTGCCATTTAATCAAGAGGAAGGAGAAACGAGAGAATGTGCAGATCTTTTGAAAAGTCAGTGATCCCTCTGTGTAAAAAGTGCTATTCCTGCCATAACTTAGCCTCTCCGTGGAGCGGTGGGGTCAGGGTAATTTCATCTTCCTCAATATTCCCCATTTTAGCGGGCTTCTTACTGTTAGAGAATGTTTCCTACCCTGGAAGACTTTTAGTGAAGATAGGTCTGTATTTAGTGCCATGGAAGAAAAGTCGATAGGGCCCTGTAAATGGTGAGAGAATGGAGTCGTAAAAATAACGTGTTTGCGCTGTGGGTCTGTGGCACAGGGTAGTATTAACCAGAGGGTTAACAGGAGCAGCGATAGAAACCGCAATGACCACCAAAGGTTAAGTGTTTGGAGATACTTTGGGGAAGAATGAAAACTCAGCTTTGGAAAAGTTGAAGTTGTTCTTTTGACTGTATATCCACAAATTTGTATCAGAGAGCTTGAGATTTTTCTGAGTGGATGAAGACAATAATGCATGTAACTAAATGTGATGCAGAGAGGGTGGGATTTGAGCCGATATTACTACACAGGAGTGAGATTTTGGGGCTATAGCAGTCATATAAAGCAGAGAATTCATTTGAGAGATTACCCTGAGGCAGCGTACAGAGAAAAAGTGGGGATGAAATCCAGAGTTGTATTCATTGCCCTCAGGAAACTGGTGTGGGAATGCTTGAAGGATATCTGTGGAGGATTGAAACACAGAAGTTAATGATGATAAGGTATGGTGAAAAAGAAAGTGGCTGATGGGTGTCAGGAGTGGCTGACAGGTCAGTTAGGATAAAACAAGTATCGACTCTGAAGTGTAACCAGTGAGATGTAATTAGAGACTTTGTTGAAAGCGGTGTCAGCGCAGTGCAGGGAGCAGAGGCAGAGTTGGAGACTGTCTAGAATGGAGTCGGAGAGTTTGTTTCCCAGGGAGCAACTGTAAATAGTTCATTCAATGAGTACAGGGGATAAAAAGAGAAGAAAAATGGGGTGGTAGTTAGAAAGATGAATGGGAAAGACAAATTACTCAAGAGTGGGTTTTATATAAGATGGGAGCAACTAAAACCTGACTTTTAAATAATCTGAGATTCCTTCAACCAGTGTAGTAATTGAGATTTGACAGATCGGAGGCCTCAAATAACAGATCTTGTGCCAAGACTATGACAGGTTGCAGTGCCGTGCAGCTTTTCTTTTGCAAAATAAGCTCTGAGCAGTTCACACCACTCTTCCTAAGCACACGTGTCTTAGCTTCTGTTTTTCTTATTGCTTGGGGTATCTTTTATGCCTTCATTAATGCTTCAAACATAATTCCAGCTCAAGGTCATTAGAACCATTAATAATTAATATAGTTCATTGTCATCTACTGTAGTTAATTTTAGACAGCTTTGTTATAAAATTCACAGTTCTAGTTTTCAATACATAAGATTTATCTGTTCCATAAAGAATTTTTACCACAAAGTTTACTTGATGCTCTGTTCAGCATTGTATAGACTTACGATGATGATAATCTTTAAATTATTTAATGCAAGGGCGTTCGTATTTCTTCTGTGTATTTTTGCATTATATTATGTTCTATACTTCCTATGCATTACAACGAACAAAGGCCAGATATATAATTTGTATGAACAATACCTTTGCCTAACTGCTTACTAAATCTGTTCAGATTGTTAGTAGAAAGAAACAAACCTAGCTGCTTTAGATTCCGTTGAAGTTCAGTACCTTGTCACTCTGGTGGGTGAAGTTTGCTTTTCCACCTTTTTGTTTGACTGATAAAGTCATGGAAGTTCCCTGTTGAAACACACAACTGAAGGCAAAGTATTATGTCTTTATTGTCCTTCTTATCTGCCATTAATTACAGTCAGTTTTTATCCAGCTTTGTGTGAACTCACCCACAGAGGAGCCACAGGACTCGCATACATGTGCTGCTGTGTTCACATGCTGCTTGCAGAGGAGCTGTAACTCCATTTGTTGTGAAGATTTCCTAACACCCTCTGTGGTAGGTTTCTGTCTTTGGTGCTGGCTTTAAAATTCACACTGAAGATTTTGTATGACAAGGAATCTGCTGTAGAGGGTTATTTTTAAGTTCTTGCAGGAATTTTATTATTTTTTTATCATAAGAAAAGCCTTGCACAGAATATGAGGGGAAAATTTTAATTACTATATTCTGTTTAGGTTCCATAGTAAGTTTAGGAATCACCACTTTTGAGGGTTTTAGTCTAACATTTTTGATGATGACAGGATAGATATATGATTCTGAGAATTTAGAAACTGCACCATTTTCAGGTGTTTTATGGTGTTACATTGCTATGATACCGTGGTCCACGGAGAGAAAATTTGATGGTTTGCAGAATGACCTTGAAACTTGATCCTAAGTTTATTTTAGTGTAGGGACATGCCCTTTGCTGTTCCTGTAAGAAGTCATGCAAATTTGCTAGCACATCTTTGAACATTTCATCACACACATGTTCTGTAAGGGTGAGTGAAAAGTAAACTATTTAAAAATCAGTGTGTGTTAAGCACCTTCTTGTTCTGCAGAACTCCTGCTTGCTAGCCTGTCTGTTGTCTTCTGAAGCCATTGAACACGAAAGACTATTACGGTTTCATGTGTAAGAACTAAAAGGAATGAACTTACACTCTTTGTGCTGGAGGGAATGGTTTGACTTAAACATAGAAGGGAAAGAAGTGGCACAGGGAATGAAGCTTGGGAAGGGATAGGAGGTGCAAGGCAATGAAGATCTGAAGCAGCACTGCTGTCCAGGGCTACATACGAAACACATTTTGTGTGTCTGAACAGGCCGTGCCCATCAGTAAGAGCCTTCGCTCTTTAGGGACGGGGTTATTTAAAGGCGATGGTGACCTGCGTCATTGGGAGGCTCCTCCGGTCGTTTGTGCGGAGGTGGGCTCTTCTGCAGGGAACTGTGGCTTGAACGTAATGCGTAGCAGTACTGTGCGGTTACGTCCCACAAATGCAGCGCGGAAAATGAGTGAAGATTTGTAACTGTAGTACCTTTGTGCTTCAGTTTCTGATTTCTAAAATGGACTGTAAGAGTGCTATGAAGATGAATTAACTAATTATTTGTAAACCATTCAGATACTACATTGACGAATAGTACAGATAACCTTACGAGAGAAACTGTTTCTTGTGTTTAAGTGGAGTTTTTGGATAGCAAGCACTTCGTTAGAAATGAGAGCATGAATTGTGTGGTGAGCTAAAAGTAAATATTAAATAACTCCCTATTCAGTGAGGCAGGGATCCTGTGGGGCAAAATGATGTGTGATCATGGAATTGGACTTTTATTATAATTTGTGCTTTTAAGTTTGCAGTAGTGATGTAATTCTGTCATACACTAATTTTTGAGTGCTTGATTCTACAAATTTAATTAGTCAACGTATTTTGGGAGATGCTTGGAAGGTGTATATAAAACATGCATTTATACACAGAATTACGTATGTGGAAGATGCTCTCTTAGAAATTACGGCAGTAGAACAGAGCCCGTTAGATTAGCTGCATAATGTGAACTATGCAAAGAAACGGCAATGAACTAGCAGTTACTATTCACTTAAGATATCCATTACAGATTGCTTTGAATGTTTTAAATTAAATGTTAACTTTTTAAATTAGGAAAACTCATGGAGAATTTTTGTAGTGGCAACTGCGTGAGAAATATTTTCTCTTTACGTCAATATTTTCATGAAATCAGAACATTTTAGATCCATATATGTTGCAAATGCCTGAATGCCTTTTGAATGCTTTATTTAGACTCCCTCTCTTCATCTGTTTTTGCTTTGGCTTTCTGTTCTGAAATTTGGATTTCACAGACAGTCTGAAGATCAAAGACTACTATTGGCTGTAGAACGTAAATGGTCGAAGTCCCTTAAATCTATTTTACATAACGTTCTTCTGTTTATTTACATATAGAGATTTTATTACTGCATCATCTATATGGTAAGGAGTACCACTGAAACTCATATGGACCAAATGTTTCTTTTCTCCTGCTGACATCAATAGGGTCACATATTCCTTTTAAGTGATACTTAGATTAATCTGTTGACCTCTCTTCGTTTTGAATGAAATGTTCTGTGATGGTCGCTGAAACAAAATTGTTTTTTCACTTAACAAATTACTGGTAACTCTAGGGAAAGGATAAGTTAAGTCAAAATGGTTGTTATACAAAGTCAATAGAGTTTGGATTGAATTCAGAATGTACACGTTGAATTAAAAAGAGTGCATCCACCCTGTCTACTGAAAAAGAGAGAGACGCCTTAATGATATGGATTTCCAATAACTTAGGGTTTCTCTTCACCTTTTCTGTTTTCTGTACAGAGGTATTATAATAGCAGACTAGTTCATTAAATTGTAAAATGAAACCAGAGACTCATTTCTCACCCTGGCTGATTGTAAAAATGAGGTATATCTTATTTTGGAAATTTATAGTCCTTATATCTGTGTTACAGTCCTTGTGTCTCTGGATTTAAGGAATAACTTTTTTATGATGAGGACAATCAAACATTGGAACAGGTTGCTCAAGAGAGGTTGTGCCATCTCCTTTATTGGAGGTTTCAAAACCAGACTAGATAAAGCTCTGAGCAACTTGATCTGCCCATGAATTGGCCCTGCTTTGAGCAGGAGGTTGGACTAGATGATTTCCTGAGGTCCCTTCCAGCCCAAATTATCCCATGGTTCTGCTTCTGTTTCAGTGTTCTTACTTTAAAACAATTGTTAACTGAAATCTGTTTTTCGAGCTTCTGTGAATTACAGTTGTTTTTAATTTGTCTTTATTTTAATATATTGGAGATCTCACTGAAATAACCGTAGATCATATGAAGGTGAGGAAGATAGATCTGCATACCATTGTCACACATTTACACAAATTAAAAGGGAATGATTAATTTTGTATGCTCTCTCTGATGGATTATGTGTCTTATTTTAGATATGTAGCCTTCTTTTTAAAAATGTTTTGTTCAAATACAGTTAATAGGTTCAAAATGTTCAGTATCAATTGGATTATCCCTGGTTTCCTATCTTCATCCTTGCTTTTGCAATAAAGTAGTGCATAAGCCTAAATTAGCAATGGTTGTTATTAATTCTCTCTTTAAATCCCTCGGCATCCTCTCTGGCCCCATTTAATAAAAGCTGCAATACTTGAACAGTAAATATTGTGTAAAAGTTTCATATTTGAAATGAATTTCCTTCAGGCAAATAACAGAAGTAAGATGATATTTTCCAGTGTTGTATATTAAAATAAATATACAGCTAGTTAGAATAGGAACATTTCCTTGGAAGTAGAGCCAAAGAATGTGAAACAGCTTTAATTTGATTAAACTTTGTGTGTTTTGAAATATGTAACATTTACCAGTGTTTACCTATCCCACTTTACATTCAGAGAAGGAGGTGAGTTGCATCTGCCTCAGAGTTTTACTTATAATTTAATATTGAACTTCCAGAATGGGACTCACCAATACTTATCTGTTTATGTGGATTGTATTTCAAAAGCCTAATGTATCCTGGACAGTAAAACCTTGGAGAGATGGGGGGGAAAAAAGTGAATATCTGATTTCCAGAAAACTGTAATCTCTCCATGTTCTGTTTTGCTTTCCTCTGTAAATTGTATTTAATTTCTTTAATCCACTGGAGGAATAACTCAGCAAAAATCGCCTGTGCAAGAAAAAAGGTGAGCTCAAGTAAAGTTAACACCTTGGTGACAATGAGCTTACCTCTCCTTCGTTATCCTCTCCTTCGTACACATGGAAACTTCGGTTCATTTAGATGCTCTATTCAAAAAAGTCGCCTCTGGAGTATCAAAAGGTAGTAATCTAACCTTTGTTAGTGAAATAAGGTTGTAAAAGGAACTACCTTTTCTGTTCACATTTACATGCATTTAACAGTTGTCGGTTGTACTTCAGAAACAGTTTTATAATCTTTTCAATTACTAGAGATTGATCAAGAATCCTTGAGAGATTCTTTAGAAATACCTATATGGCAGAAATATTTTATCTACATTATAACATGCTATTAAGATCCTTCACAAGGCTGGACATAATTCTTTACAAATAACTATCAAATACTCTCAATTTCCTTTGCACAGTTACAGATTCTCTTTGGAATCAAAGGTTATTCTTCAAAATACTTCTTTTACAGTTTGTCAGACTGTGTGAATCTTTAAAATGTATTGCTTGGCAGAGATTTTAATACCCTTTCAAAATATTTTGAAATGATGCAAAACCACAAACACAACTGCTAACATATAAAATTTTGTATGAACCTGAGCTATGTAAACATTTGTTTGCAACAGGGCTTTCTCCTCTTCCACATCACTATCTACGTGTTCCATAAAACAACGTGCACCAGGAAGAAGTTCCAGCAAAATCAGAGAAAATGTTTCTCAGCAATTAATAGGCAGCAGCACCTTTTAGACCACAAACTTTGTGATTGAAATTGCTTATTGTGAAGGCAAACTGTAGCTACTCCATAATTACTTCATTATATAGCATGGCAAGCTTTATACTGAATTTGCTTAATATTTCCCATTGTAACTCTCTTTTTTTCAATTATTTGTGAAGGTAAAATAATTCAAACATAGGCAATCTGCATTATGTAAGAATTTCCTTACAAACACATCACAAACACAAGAACCTCAACCACATCTCTGAAAGCTGCTAGAGGAAAAATAAAGGAATTTTTTTTTAACAGAACATACTAGGCTAGTTCGCTACTCAAAAAACTAATGTAAAAATGCTGTTTAACTAGGGACTTCATATCAGTCTTGCTATCTGAACTTGTAATTACACAAGGATTCTACATGATATTCTAGTTAATTTATCTTTCTCTATTTTGTGTATTAATTTTCTGGATAAGCCAGTTTTGTAATTCATAGTCCATAATCCCAGAGACCTATTCTTCTCCTGCCCTCCAGAGCATGAACCTACATTGATTGGGGGGGGGGGGGGGGAAGCTGCAACATACTGTCTAAATTCTGGTAACTGCTGTGAAATATTATCATAGAATCATAATACGTGCTTGTACAGCAGGCCTCAGAAGAAGATATTGGAACAAAAGGAATATATCAGGCCTTCTCAGTTGTTGGTTGACTGCACAAGACCGTGTTATTAAGATTAATGTCTCCACAGAATCTCCCCTGCCCTTCATTTGCTCATTTAGTTACATCTGTAGTGCCCTGGGAAAGGCAGTGGCAGGCATCTTTGGAGTGTGCTCTTCAAGGGCAAGCGTTTTGTCATTCCTGGAATCCCACTCTGCCTGTGCAAAGTTCCTGGGAGATCTGGAGGTGTGTTTTTAATGGCATTAATTTCTTTTCTCATTTTAGCCATCAGAATTGCAAGTAGATAGAGAGGAGATGAGTTTGGTTTGTAACTTAGTTCCATTATCAAGTCGGTATGTGGGTGCTGTTCCTGTAAACTGAAGAAACAACAGTGTTAAGAAAAGAAACTATATTCTTCTGGCGCATTATTTCCTATAGCGGTCTCAGGTATGTCTTTTGGAGGTTACATGTTTCCACAGGAGAAATCTCCATCTCATATCCATAGAAACTATAGAATTAGGTGTAGTTTAGGAGAGGAAGGAAAGTTAATCTAACTCTCAGTGATTGCACTGGTTTATATTAGAGGCGATAAATAATTCTCCTAAGGAAAGAAACTTATTTCATTCTGCATTGTTATTTATTGACACAGAATGGTGTTTTTCAGCAATAATTTCTTCAAAATTCAGTAATAGAGAACAAGTAGCTTTTCCCTCATTTTCTGTATGCATCAAAGGATGGAGGGAAGGAAAGTTAAGCTTGAAGCCTGATGGCCCTTCCTGAGTTCAGTAACCACAGAACATTAAAACTGCTCTAAAAGAGCATGTGCGTGTGTGTTTACTGATCACACTGAAGAGATAAATAGCTTTCTCTTAGAGCATGTGTGCGAGAAAGACGTGTTACCTAGAAAGTGCCATTCTCTCTGTACTAGAAAAGGTTTTACAAGTTTGAAATCCAGTTTCACAGGGTTTTTTCTGTTTGTTTTAAAGCAAACCATTGGCGAATCTGCACTGGCAAACCAGAAAATAAACCAGAATACTTGTATTCATGCTATTTTCTTCCTTCTAAGGCAAAACTTTTGATACGTACTTGAAAATTGTAGTTGTTAATGAAGAGATGGGATTACAAGAGCTGTAGCATTAAGCTGGATAGTAACTAATGAGCCAAACCCAGTAACAGCATATTACTGTCTTTCGGCCTCATTGTTTTACCCTATTGCATGCATTTCCCTGTAGATCCCATGCCTGTTGTCATACCTGTCTACCTTTCAGGTGGAAATTACTTTTTGGGACAGGTCTGCAGTACTAGCAGAGGTATTACTGAGACTGTGTATGTCCCTCCCGTTCCTGCTCAGACACTAAGTGTGCTGGGAATATGGTTGCATGGGCTTCAACTCTTTAGCAAGAACACTGGATTTTGAAGTAGGCATGCAGGAACGTGGGGTGTTAATCAAGTTTCGGATGTCTATTTGGGTACTAACTGCTATTGTGACACTAATATTAGCAACAGAAACATCTTCACAAAGCATCCCCCTGGAGTTAACAAGAGTTACTCTGCACAGTCAGAGTTGTCTCCCAGTGTGGAGAGGCAGCTGTGGTCCTGGGTCTGCACTGACACCAGCTACACCCGGTGCATTCAGGAGACCCACAGGGACAATCCCTGAAATACAACTTTAAGTAATTTTTAAGTGAATTAACACAGGGGAATAGTTTTGCCATATGTGATTTACTGTTGAAATATTATTCCTACTGTTGATCAGTATTGCTGATTTATGAACAAGTGCTGAGATTTACATTCCAAATTTCTGATTTATAGAACATGTGACTTGCAGGACAAGCGACTGATTTATTATAGTGAAGCTGTATTACAGTTATGTCAGTGTTGCTATTATAAACTCCTGGTTTCAGAGATTTATAACTTGCCTATAAAAATTGCTCTAACCGAAAATGTTTTCTCTCAATTGCCTGGCCATATTTAAAGGCCTGAGAAAGGCAGATGAGTGACTTCAGTGTGGGCTGATTCTACACATGGGATTAAGAATATTTTGACTTTTAAAATGTTGAAGATGCTTAACATAGGATATTCCACGAGATTTCATGCTTCTACTGCAGTTGTCTCGCCAGAGACCCAGTGATTATCCTAGACTAAAGTCCAGCAAGTAATTTTTATTCATGAGTGTCTTTATGAATTCTGTACAAGCGCAGCCTTAATCAACCCTGAGAAGCGCTTAATTTGCACAAAAAGCTACGCAATCAGTCTTGAACTGCCAGACATTAAGCTCATTTCAGCCTATTCCATGTGTGCTTCCATGTCTGTGCTCCAAAAGTTTCATGAGGCAGCTCCAAGGTGGTGGCATCGGGCCGTCGCTGGAGTTGGGTGGTCCTCCCAAGCCCTTTGCAAAAACCTGGACAGCAGGCAGCAGTGAAAGTGATCCTGTGTACAATTTTTAAAGGAGCATCTAGCTTTACCTTTTATGTCAGCGTGGTTGTAATTCTTGCAATTAGTTACCATATTTGAAATGTAATCCTAGATACTGGTGAGTAGAGACCAGACTGTCTGGCCAAGCTGATGAAAAAGGTTTGCAGTGCTCTCAGTAGAGATAAAAAACCCCAACCCTTCCTTCTGCTCCTGTCTTATCCCCAAGAATAATTGTGAGAAGGTGGTAAAAGTCTTGCACAGGTCGAAGATGAGAATATATTAAATGTCTCCTAGAAAATGTGTCCCTCCCTCTTTAATTTGTCTTCGTGGCTTGGCAAGGGTGCAGGTGGGGTGAATTCATTTGAGGAATGTAGAAGAAAGTTAAATGGCCTGCATATAAGAGAGGTTTAATAAAGTTTGTTGTTTGCTTATGTATTGGTAAAGGTAGAGAATATCTTACTGAAAAGGTTAAGAAAGAATGAAAGAACAGTAGAAATCTTTTTTTTTTTTTTAACTGATCAGCTAGTGATCAGTAAGTGAGTTAAATTCATTTCTCATATTTTGAGGGCGCAGTTACTGAAATGAAGATCCAAGCAAGACGAAGGCATTATAACAATTATTTCTGTTGTGAATTTGGCATGCCCACTTGCTGGAGGCAGTGAGGCCAACAGATTGCTTCAGGTAACATTAATAAACTCAACAACACATTTGTTCTTGGCAGTGCAGGCAGAGAATAGGTGCCATGTTGCCATAGGAGGTTCAAGAGGATGACATTTTTGTTGTTGAAATCATTAACCCGGTAAAATGTATTCACTGACTGAAGCATGTTGGGAAGACTTTATAACTCAATTTTCAAAAAAAAAAAAAAAAAATGCCCAAAAAGAATCTCAAATGTTAGGATTTATCAAAAAAGGAATAAAAGAAAATAAAGCAGGGAACATTATTAAGCTCTTTTGTAAATCTGTGGTGTACTTGCATTTTGAATACTTCATGTACCTCTGTTTTTTGCTATTTAAAAAAGAGCATGGTATAATCAAAGTTGCAGAGAAAGCTGAAATTGATGTTCAAGTGTGTAGAAAGGCTTCCATACAAGGACTAATGATACACACCAAGATGCTTCAGCCAGAAGAGATGGTTGAGACACACAATAGAGGTCTTTAAGTCATGCATCGCATAGAGAAAACCTCTTGGGAATGACGCTCGTTGTCTCTTTTCAGACAAGAAGTAGGGCATGTCAGCTGAATTAAGAGGTGACAGGCTCAGGAGAAAGAAAAGAATATGCTCAAAGGGGGGAACTCTGCCACAAGAACATGATGAAAGTTTGCATGGGTCAAAAATGGTGTACATAAACATAAAAATGTATTCAGAGCTAACTAGTATCTTCTGGCTCAAAAACTCCTTGTCCTGCAATTCCCTGGAGGTTGGGAGACCTGTTTCAGAGAAATGTTGTTGCATACTCACCTTGTTCCGCAGCCACAGTGTCAAATAATTGTACGTATCCACAGGTTGCCACTGTTGAGGACAGAACGGAGGAACCTGTAGTCTAATTGAGTGCTTATGTACTTACATTACAACCCTCGGTATGCTTTAATGGGATCAACACATGCCGTAGCAAGGCAGTGAGAAGCTTGAGTTGACCAGCAGAAATATTTGTTACTGTTGTATCATTTTCAGTGGTTGAATATTTATTTTGCATGGTCTTACAATTTTTTTTTTTTTTTAAATTGAGATGGACTTTTAGGATTAAAAACTTGCTGCAGTATCAGGGATTTTTTTCTTTGTTTGTTTTGTTTTTTAAATCCCAGACAATTTTGCTTTCTCAAAAAGCTTTTTCAGAAGTTACTGGCTATCCTTTCAAACCCCAAAATGGAAACTGTCTCAAATTGTGTGAGTGACTCAGGAACTCTTACTGAAAGATTGCTATCGACACTTGACTTGGCCGATTTCTTGTGTGTAGGAGTGAATGATGTTGCTTTTGCATCTAAACAGTCAAAGAAAAGCCACGCTCATTTGGTTTGGGCATCCAAAGTACTTAAAGCAGTTAAGAAAAAAGGCAAAACTTTCAAATTGTTTTCACTACAATTCTTCTAGTTTTGGGAGTATTGAAACGGAGTTCACCATTCTCTGATGCTGCCTCTGTGTGAAAAAGCGTGCTTAGGTTTCTTTACCTGTTTCTTCCATCTGTGGAGCACATATGGTGGTTATAGTTAGCTACCTCACAGTGACTGTTTTAGTAGTTAATTACTTGGTAAATAATGATCAGTTTGTGGACTGTAAGTCTTAAATAGAAAGAAATTCATGCTATTTCTTAACAGGGTTATAAGAATATTGCCAAGAGCGAGTACCAGGGCCTTGTGTGCATCTGACAGGCCAATTCAGCAGTCAAGTTACCGTCAAGCCAAGGTACAATAGCAGATTCTTCCTTTAATCTATATAAAACAATGTCATTTCCCCAGAATTCCTCCTTCTGTGTGGGGGTGGGTTGGTTGGTTTGTTGCTATGTTCTGTCATCCAGACAGAACCTGAATATATCTTACCTGGTCTTTTTTTTATGGGGGTTTAATGTCACTTTCTAAAGGATACTGAGTAACAGGTACTTTGTGCCAGAATTCTTTTGATGGTATAGACATGTCACCCTGAAAGTGTGTTCTGTAATTTTAAGAGTCAACAAGGAGGCTGGAATGAGCATTGCAAGACGTAGTGAAATCAATGCAGAGAAACATTTCATGTTTCATACTTCATTTACATTGATCACAGTGTGCTTCATGGAATCCTGTTCTTTGCCATAGAACTGTCTTTCACCCGAACTTGCCAACTGGGCAGACAAATCACTTGAAAATGTGAGGATTTCAGAATCTTTTTTCATTTAATGATTTGCGTAGAAATCATTTGGAATGATTCTTCTGAGCTGTTGCTTTGCAATGTGGGTTTTCAGCAGTCTTTCCCAGAGTATCCTAGCCAGAGTAGAATGTAACCGGCACTTTCTAAAGGCACTTTTGGAAAGATTGATTACTGTACTCCAAGCAATACCGGTCATAAAATGAACCTCTGGATAAAGCTCACAAATTCAGAGTTTTCTCATTCTGTTTTAGTCATGAGAAATACTATTCTTTAATGCTTCTAGTGGAGGTCACAAGAATGACAGATGTAATAAAAGCCTATTAATAAAGAATCAAGTATGTAGCAACTCTCTGATATCTCTTTTATTTTTGATTTGATGTCCATATTGTAATAAAGTACCAGCTTGGGTTATGTCAACCAATTAAAACCGAGATTCTGACCGACTTTGAACCCATTTGTTAGAGACATCAAAATTCTTTTTTTTTTTTTTTTTTTTTAATCAAAAGAAAGTCACATCTGTGGAAAGGTGAGTTAGAAGAATATTCTATACCCATTTAAAAGTTAATCATTATTCTAAATCCTTGACTTCCCACTTCACTTCATACAGGTTATAACCCCCCTTTTTCCGATTCCTTTTGTAGTTCTCTCAGTCCCTGAACATGCATATAGCAGTGTTACTGAAAAAGGCTAGTACTACTTTTAGAAGTTCAAGTTAATTGTCAAAGGATACCTAATTTAAGCACTGTCATTCTTATTTTACTGTGTGTTTTAAGAGTTTTTTACTAATCGGGTAGGTGGAATAGTACTGGAAATCCATATTTTTTTTTTTTTCCCATCCAACTGTTAATACAAAAAAACTCTCGAAGTACACAGTAATCCATTGTAAAGGGATTGTAAATTGTAATTGGTTATTTGCAAATCCACTATAAATGAAATGTAGTTTTTGGTTTATAGTACTCTGATGATGTTTATTCCATTAATCACACTATGCCACTAATCTGAGTGATTTTAGATTTGATAATAAATCGTTAATCCTGTAGTAGACCATGTTTGATAAGACATCTCTGCCAGTATATTAAGGGGATTATTTTCCTTAGCCACGAATCATTGGAATCACAAGATGAGCTGTCTTTAGAAGAAGTAATGAAGTTGATTTTCTCAGCTGTTGATGGTGGTGAAAATACCCAGGGGAAAACCACAGGGAAACTAGATAATAATAATTTTTTTTCTTTCAATTGTATAGCTGTCCATCCAGGCCAAAATTGTCCCTGCTCTGTTTCATGGAAATAAGTAACAGTTTCAAATTCTTGTGTTTCTAGGTTTTGCAGCTACTTTGTAATCAACAATCCATAGCTAAATCTATATTTTATTAAAACAGAGAAGAAACAAAGTATATTATGTCCCTACCACATAAGAAAAGTTCCTGCAAGAAATGTAAATCTAGAAAACATAAACATCAGCAATACAGTTTTTATTGTGAGCATACGTTACAGCCGTACGTTTGTATGGTATAGTATGTTACATGAACCAATTTTTCTTGTAAGAACCCTTCTTTGTAAGTAAATTTGGTGCAGTTTTGTAACATTTGAGACTGGTTGTCATGGAAACGCAAAGCTCGGTGATGTTTTTCAATAGTGCTGATTGGTTAGAAAAAATATTTTGACACCATGTTATTTTCATCTTGAAAACTTGGTTAAAAAACATCTTAACGTTGTTGTGTAAAGTCAAGAGCATAACACAGGAGAGGCAGTCATTTAACACAGCTGTCATGATAATATATTACCTTCTTACGACAATTTTTAAAATGGGTTATTGTTGCTATGGCATCAGATAACAGGAAAACCCACCATGACTGCTGGAGTACTTTCAGCAAAACAGCATAACTCGCTTATTTTGATTGAAGAACTATTTTACATATGCCCCACTTCTTACATCTAGCATTTCGTGTTGCCTGCATCTTCCATGCGCCATGTTAGAACAGACCTAATGGAAAGGGACTCTTTCAACTTACTTTTTTATCCAACAATTTCTAATGTGATCCTTCACGTTATTTTACTACAGTTGCTTAGTAGAGACCTGGTGAGTATGTTAAAATGACTGAATTTAACCTCTTCCTTGTCAAAATGAAGCGAGGCCACGTAACGTGTGGCTTGCTGTGTCTGTGTACTTACTGAAGGTCCTTGCAGCTCTTTCCCAGTTTTGTCCCTCAGCATTTTATAGTTGATGTAAATGACTGGAACTCCACTGCCCTAATAAAATCATTTTGAATTAAAGTAGGTAGAAATTGTGCCGAGATTCATAGAGCTTGAAATTTGACTGTGGTCCATTGAAGCCCAGGCGCTTATTACATGCATTTTTTTTTTTTTTTTTAGAAATGCAGTATAAATACCTGGAAGTTAGTAAGAGCATAGCTAGAGCTGTCTGTTGTCTCTGGAGAACTGAGCTAGAACAATTCCCATTCTAACCCTGCAGGCTTTAATCGCCAGGCTAAAAGCAGTAATACAGACGTTAGCTATGAGATTAGCTTTACTTGCTTTTGAGATTTTGATGTAATCGTTTGGTAATATGGCATTTTATATAGTAAATTAGTTAGCCTTATTCCTGTTCTCCAGGTGGGAGGGCTACAGCACAGAAGAATGAGTTTTCAGGTGACGGTTGTGTGGCAGAGCTTAGCCAGGAGGTGAGGTGTCTGCTCTCCCATTGCCTTACCCGCAGGATCAGAAGGACTGGCCCCTGAAGAGCACCGAGACTCTACAAGGATCGCAGACCTAAGTCCAGTTCTTCAAAGCCTTGTCCTTCTCAGCAAAAGTATCATCACACTGGAAAGGAAGCCCACCCCCACGTTGTAGTGAAATCAGTTTCTGTATCCGGAAGATGCCCCTTTGCGGCTTATTTTACAATAATCACATTGCAAAATGTTTTCAGACCTTCTCTGGATTCTTTGAAAGACGTAGCACAGGGCAGATTTTATGTTTCCTAGTCACTTGTAGTCCAAGGAGATGTATCTTTTGATGCAAAGGGCTTTACTCAGAAGTTTGTTAGTATAATTGGCTATGAGAAAAGAGAAGGTGAAATATTGGATACAATCTTGTATTTTCACAATATTCCGGTTAGCCATAAGAAATACTTCATCCTTTCATTTATGAATTCCCCATGTAGAGGAAGAAAGGGCAATGTTCAGGGTGTGTTTCATTATTTGTAAAAACTAAAATACTTGACCTCTTGTGGCTGTACAAGCACAGCTGAAGTTGGCTAAGTTGCCTAATACAAGGTGGAAATGATGTTATTAACCCTCCAATCTAAATTCTTCACCTGCACTTCACCCGTGACATATTATTAATGTACTGTCTTGTAATGTAAAATACTGCCAAGTTTGGAAACTGTGTTCCTTCAGATGAGTTCTTTTGAGGTTTTCTTCTGATCTTTGTGTGATTTCTGTCATGCTCTGATATATAATTATATGACTAACACGTTTGAAACTTTAGGCGTTTGGCTTGCTCTTAAATTTGCACAATGAAGAAGCAAAAGAAATGCAGAAGATAAAATAAAAGCCCAAAGTAGATCTGAATCCAGCTTCATAACATTTTTTTAATTATTATTATACACTATTCCTAAGAGCCAAAAGAAAAAAAAAAATAGGACTGAGTTGGGTTAGAAATAGCGTATCAGGAAAGTGATCTAGGAAAGAATAAAAAGAAATACTTTGATCATTTTGCCCAGCAAACTTTCTTTAGCTGCACTTTAGTACACCTGGATTTCAATTCATCCCTCATATAAGCAGCTGAAAATAGATTTCATTTTAGGGTTGTGTACCAGCTTACATCAAGACTGTGGTTTGTCTCATGAGTGAACTTTAAGCATTAAAAAAGATTGTATATAATAGATTGCACTGTCTGCTAGAGACAGAAGACTTCAGCATCAGTGACTTTTTCACTGTGAAATAGTTGTAATGAATGTATCTATGGAAAATATAGTAAGGAAGACTAAAATATCCAAGATGCACAAGATAAGCTCTAGACAGCAGCAGCCCAGATAAAGATTCGCAACTCAGGCTTCACCAGTAAGTACTGTCGTCTCATCTCTGACCTCCCAGCTTGTCCCTTGTACCTGTTTTGGTTTTCATATATTACAGAATGTTTGATAGGACATGAAAGTCATAAATATTTCCTCTATTAACATACTATAGGATGATAAAAAGGAATTTCATTAAAAATTCAGTATTTGCAAATCTTTGAAAGAGGTCAAACTACTAATAAAAACAGCATGCCTTTTTATGACTTTAATAATAAAGAATATTTGGAGGCATAAGTCATATTTTTTTTTTTATTTTACAGTATAAAATTAGAAAAAAAGATATCCAGGGCTTTTGTTGAACAATTAACCAAAAAAATTCCTTAAGGCATTTTTGTCCTGGATATGGTGGTTATAATAGTAACACTTATTTGCAAGTTCTTAGCAGTTTTATGTAGCACTGTTCCAGCAGTTAATCACCTCTTACCTAGAAAAGGTATTAGAGAAATAAAGTATACTCCAATATTATGAATATCTGTGTCTCCAAATTCAGGTCATTAAAGAAAAGAAAAAAACAGTTCATGCAATAAAGGTTGAATGAGTACTAAGGAAATACTTCTAGTGAGACTTATGAGGCTTGACAACATGTTTGATGAGTCAGTAAATGGTTGGAAGTTATGAAGGTAATGTGCTGTATGGAAGAAGAATGCAAGCACGCGTGAGAGCGGGAGGGCCAATTATGGATGTCTCCTAAGTTGAGAGCACTGCTCATGGAGCAATACTCTTGGGAGACAGACCATGCAGAAACGGGGGGAAACACTGGATTTCTTTTTTTGAAGAAGCATAAAATATATCTAAACAGCACTGTATTGCCTTCAGTACTAAACCATCTGGAGAACATATCTCTCACAGGAACTATAGTCATTTCTGTAATGCTTGACTTTATACCTTTTTGGCTCCATTTTAATTGTTTCCTCCTCATCTTTACTGTGTGGTTTGGTTTTTTGTTGTTGTGTTTTTGGTTTGTTTTTTTTTTTTTTTTTTCTCTCTTGAAGTTTGTAATCTGCTCTGAATTAGAGAATTCTCTGGAAACAGGAAATTCTGAACAGTACCAAGGAGACTGCTCCTAAAGAACATCGCTGTGAGAAAAGTAAATGATACCGTTTGCAGGAAATGGACTTTGAATTAAATTTTCTCTAACATTTTTAGAAGATGTGAAAAATGAAATTAAATTACTGTTGTCAGTTGTTAAGGTTTTAAAATGTTGTTAAAAAATGTGCACAGTCTAAAATTAATTTTGGTATAGTTCAGTATATAACAGGGAAAAAATGTGAAGTGACATGCTGCCTGGAAATAGCAGGTGCAGACTTACATTTCTGCAACTACAATTAAATTCAGGTTTTGGTGTTCATGAAAGCAGCTCACCACATTAAAAATAGAAAAATGAAAATGCTTTTAAAAAGCATTATCAAATGAATTAAAACTCTGGCAAAGGGAACCATTTCCTGTATAAATGTGTTTTCTTCTAGGAATACCGTAGTCTCTCAGTTACTTCCGATCTTGAATCTCAAATTTAGGCCAACATTATCTGGTAAACCCCGCGTTTAATAGTTGGGACTGAATCTTTACTTGCTTTATACTATCCATTGAAGGCAGTGGAGTGGGAACTTGTGTCAGCTGAACTTCTAACCTCATTTGGGGGGGGTTATTTTGTCTTACAACCTGCTGCAAAGACTTTGATACTGAGAATTAGAAGTGCAGAAAATTTGTTAAACTTAGCTGGAGTTCAGAATGTACATATTTTTCAAAGTGTTGTCCTGTAGAGTCTCAACTGCCGGTTGTGACAGTCCCAGATGTCTTTATGGCAAACTGCATAGATAGGAGTAATTTTTTCTCCTACACTGTATTTGGCTAATTCCCCTTCTCGCTATTTTTTGTGATTTAGGCTCAGCGATTAAAATTCACAACCATGCTTTTCTGTGTGGTTTCCTATTGCCTTGAACTAAAAAAAAAAAAAGTGAAATTCTCATCATAAAAAATAACGATAACAATGTAATTAGAGCTTGGTGCCGTAATTGCAAAGCATATTAGAACTGCACTTGATGGCATTGTATTATTACTTTGCGCGCATAAAAGCTAGAAGACTGAGCCAATGAGCTTAAGTAATGGTTCTGCTGAAGCTTCTGAAGCAATAATCGGTTTTTAAAATTCGGTATGTCACTGGGAGTGAAATTCACCCCCCTTTAGCGGACTAAAAGATGGCTTCTAGACCACTTAAGTTTAGATTCTCAAAATAATCTAGTATTGACATGTAAATGGAATGGTGGCAGCTTGCACCTTTGAGAATCAGAATATCCCTAGGTGTAGAAGCATTGGCTAATGGGGAGTCCGTGGCAGTAGGTGTCAGCTGTAGATAAGACACTAGCCTTCATGAATGTCCATGTTACAACTAATCATCGCGCACCTTTCTAGTGTAGCTCTCAGAGACAGTTCAACCTGTGTCACCAAGGTTTCGTATTGGGAATCCCACACAACCGTTATTTCTTTGGCATTCTGGTTAGTTAATGTGTGCCAAGAGCAAAATTAATGCAGAAGAATTGGCTTATTTTAATGGTTAGGCTTGGACTCCGCAGAGTTGAGTGCAGTTGGGATCTTTGAGTACAGAACATCGCAGGTGCCTTTAGGCAGGTTGCTTTGGGTATTTTTAGCATCCCTGAGCTTGCATAGAGGACTTGAAGCCTTGGGAGGTATAGTTTATCAGCTTGGGCACAGTGATACACTATTTTCTTTACTGTTTCTGTGACCAGAGCGAATGTGTTTTTATCTCTCAAGAGGAGTACACGCTTTCTGAGTGCTTTGTTTCAATACCTGTGAATTGGGGAATATTAGACTATTTGAAGTGTTGGAAGTACCATCATTTAATCTGGATGCCACATCAAACGTGTAAATGATCTCAGACTGAGCATTGGCTAATATACGGTGCGATCCCTATCGTACGAAAAAATTGATTACCAGTAGATAATCTTGCACGGCATGAACAATCCAAGGCAGGGGCTTTTATTTCTCAAATTAAAGTCTTATTTAGGTACAGATAAAAATGAATACTGGCCACAGGGGTGAATGAGTTATTTGGGGGATAAAAATGGACAAGTATCATTATCAGGTATATTAGCAGTACTCAAAAGTCTACCGTTGTTTCATGTAGTTGCTCTTTCTTTTACTGAGATGCTAAGTAAGAAAAAAATACATAAAAAAGATGTATCTCTCATAAAGCTTTTATCATTTTTATGTTATTTCATATCTGCATAAAAATGTGTTTGGTTTTTCAGAAGCAGTGACCTAAAATGAAAGACAGAGCGTGTTGTTAGCCTGCCACTTTGGCCTCTCAGATTGACCGCTCTGTCTCGGGGGCTCAGCAAAGGGAGCCTGTGATATTCTGAAATTATCTGTCCAGGGAGAAAAAGAATGACTTGGAGGTTTTAGATTTTTTTTTTTTTGTTGCTGAGTTTATTGTATCTATTACATTTTTTCCCTGGAATTATTTTACCATTTTACTTTCTATATGTTATGCTTGTGACAAAGTTTTCCTTTCATTGGAAAACACCGAAGCATGAACAATCAATACTCTGGTGATCAGAGCACTCATTTGGGGGGGGGTGGGCGTCAACAACTTTAAGTCCCCAGTAGAAATCAAGCACTGTAGCAACTCTCACTAATATTTCGTCTCCATTGCAGACGAGTCTTCCAATTTCTAGTGTCTTTATATTTCTGCACATTTTATGCCACTATAGCCAAACAAAACCCATTGGAAAATTTTGCATTTGGCAGTATTTTTGATTGTGGATGTTTAAACACTGATATCCTTATATTTAGAGCATTAGTGAACAGTTCTCAAGTTCAATCTACACGGAAAAGTAATTCCATGGATCACTGATAAAGGGAGTCTCCCTGGCAAAGTTGATAATTGTGCTGAAAGAGGTGATTTGATCACCAAGCCTTTGCAGTCAGCACAATGGCCATATACAGTCTTCCCTAATGTTGAAAGCTCACTCCTGAGCAAACTGTAGTCCAGATAAAAGCAAACTGAAATTTCGGCTGTCTTATCCGAGATGATCAGACTTGACAAAATCGGTCACCTAGGGATATTTTAGAGTACTGCCACGGTGAACTTTGGGAAAAGTTCTTCTACTGAAGAAGATTTGTGAGCTGATGATAGTTATAAAATTATGTTCTCAGTAGCTGGAACATGAAGTGCCAGTTTCCACAAGCAATTATGAGACAGTGGGCTGACAACAGCAAAATAATTATTGCTACTTCACCTCTGCTGCAGTCCTGCAAAGCACGGTGCGTAGCTGGTGTCATTAAGGGAGAGACAGGTGTCTACAAAAGCTAATGCTACTTCTGGAAGATATGGCAGTTGTCTTAGTGACAATATTCTCTATCCCCAACTCTCTCGTTCCCCAAGCGAAGAGGCAAGGAGGCTTTCCAGAACTTCCTTCTGTGGCTTTTCGAATTCACTACATCTCTTACCGTGTACGAATAACTCGTATTTTTGGAACATAGTCATTCTATTTCGCATTTTATCCTGTTGAGAGACCTAAAAAAGTGACTAGAAACAGACAGCATGATTCTCACCTCTGCCTGCCTCTTAAATTTCATTTAAAATTTTCGACGACCTGCAGTATCAGTGATGAATCTCCTTGACTTCACAAACACCATAAAATACCATCGAGGCTCCCAGGGTACTTATACCTCAAACATACAGATGATAAGGAGTGCTCAAGGAATACCTTGCAGCAAAAGATGACAATTCTTTAAGCAACCTGCTACTCCATGGAGCTGAGCATTGTGTGCTGCTGGATTGCCGAGTCCCCTGGCGTTGTTAGGATCCGCATCTAAGGACCCACATCTCTGCTAAGATGCCTCTTTGCACACAACTGAATTTGCTGAGCGGGCCCCCTTGCTGACACAGCTTTTCACCTCTTACACAAGAGAATGGAAGCAACCCTGGAACATCTCATGAATAACGTATCTCTCTCATGTATGAGTCATGCTCTGTTCTGGAACTGTGCAGATGGCTGCCGGATCCCTCGCTGGTAAAACAGGAGATTCTGTATTGCTTTGCTTCCTGGAGAGTAAAACACAGCATAACTACAGCGGCAGGCAATCCTGAAATACTGTAAAATTCACTCTGCTCTGATGCAGTATATTTACTTCATCTCTGTATTACCAAGAGAAAGCGTATGGGAAAATTTCTGCCGGCTTTAAGCCATTTCATTCTGGCAAATCAGAAAGGAAGGCTTTAATTATAATGTCTAGTGGATCTTGATTCAAGCCCTAGCAATCTTAACCAAAAATTCTATTCCGATTCCCAGATGCAAGATACATCTTTCCTAGAAAAATTGGTTATGGTGGTGCAACTGGTACAAGCAGCTTTATTGTGCTGATGGCAGCTTACAGATTGCACAGAAAGCCTCAAAATACTACGATGTATATGCAATTAAATGGAATGTAAAATCCAAATTGATTTGTGCCTCCTTTCCTTATCACAACACTCCATCAGTACATAGTAAATGCATTGGAATAATGGAAAATCCACTCGCTCTTTTCTGTGCCATCTCTTTCAGATAATGTCTGTGAAGTACCTGAAGAATGCTTGTACAGTACAGTTCTTTGGTTGGCTTTACGCAAGCAAATTGCAGAGCTCTTTTCAGATATCCACCTACTAAACAGAACCTTTCTGGAAGTGAAGCTAAAAGGAAGAATGTAAAAAATACTTTTTAATCTAGGAGTTTTGAATGTTCTACATCTTAAGTCAGTAGAAAATAGGTGGGTTTTTTCCACTCTTCTTCCTTTTCTCCTTTTTCTCCCCTAAAATGTTTTCAGCTCTCAAAGAACGGTGACATCCAGTGGCAGGTTGATTGATCACATGTCTGAATTTTGGTATATGAACATTATATAATGCTGTTTTCCCTTATATTGAGATTTAGAAAGAATGTGGTCTTTCATATTGTTTTAGGTTACAGGAGTTGTTCATCTACCATTGTTTGTTTCTGAGGGCCACCGAGGTCAAGTATGCAAAACCACTACTGCTGCAACATAGTCTCTGCCCCTGTCGTGACTAGTGTTCTTATCTGGGTCAAATCACAAATGTGTATGGAACTATTGGGCCTTTTTGTTCAACTGTGGTTAGTTCACATGATCTAGTGGAACATTACTAGTTTTAGTAAAAGCATCTTGAGAAATAGAGTGCCAGTGTTGACAAACAGATTAGTACGCTATGATTTTTTGTGCAGGTTACTGGCATCTTCAGGGAAGTAGGGAATCTCATTTAATGGATCAGTTCTGTTAGAATTTCGGAGTCGGTGGTGGTTGTGTAAAACTTCATATGCCACTTATTAGGATGGCTGTATACTGAGAATCTGCAAATACAGTTTGATCCGCTGGATGCTGTCGGTACTTCTGTGTACTTGGCCCATATCATCAGAAGGCAACAGAAGTGATGAATAATCTGTTACCTCTCAGTTTTATTCTGCCACCTTCGTCTCATAGCACTTTCTGCTTCCAGTCTTCTATCCTTCCCTATTATTCCTTTCTCCCTTTCCCTTATCCATTTCACCACCCTCTTCCTTTTTCTACTTCCCCACTTTCATTTTTCTTTGACCTATGCGTGCTTCTTTAATGAAATTGAAACAAGTACACAGAAATGTGAGCCAGCCTTCACACTTCAAAAATTTCATTTGTGTTCTGCATCTTTTCCCCTTCATCGTTTTGTCTGTTCGGTCTAGTTTAAGTAGAAGATATACCAAGCCAGGAGCTCCTAACCATTCTGCTGCAGTCTGACTGACATGCTCATTAATAACGATAATTTTTCTACTTTATGAACTTGTACTATGTTTTATAGAAGTGGATAAATCGTCACAGAGAAGTTAACCACACTTTAATATGCAGGAATTTATTTCAGATGCTTATATGGAAGCCCATCAGACCTGATTCATAGATGCTCAGGGCACCCATAAATCCAAAGACATGAACAAATACGTGAGTGCTTTATGGTCAAGTTGTGAGAATCTCAAGGAATTACACGAGTGAATTTTCAGACAAAACAAATAACAAGTTGTTTAACTATACCGTAGCCAGTAGTTAATTATGCTGTCTGCCAGTGGTGATACCAGGTAGTCATTCTTGGTCTCGTGAACAATGAAAGAAAGCGGCCCTCAGGAAGAAGTGAAAGGCAGCCTGCTTCAGAAGATCACTCAAACGCTTGTGAGTCAATAGAATTGAAATTTGTCCCCTTCCCCTTAGCACTGAGAAGAATGTCTTCTGTGCTGAACATAGGTTATAATTTCTTGCTGGCTTTGGATTTATAGGTATGTGAGACAGGCAAGTCTCACTGGCTTCACAATCATTTACTGAATTATTCTCTGACTATAGCAGTTGTGATCCAAACCCAGGCCCCACCTGCTCTCTCCCTCCTATGTTATCCTCCCTCTATCTCCATGCTGTATCTGGTGTCTTATCAATACCCTATAATATGGCTAGCTTATGCCTGAAGATAAGCAGACTGCTGTATTTTGGGTAAAATACTGCTGCTATTTCCCTTTATTATTGACACACCCACTGTTGCTTGTTTGAAATTCACCCAGGAGTTGTGCTGACTAAACATCAGGGACGCTGTGCTGGGTATTGACTGATACTCCCAGGAGACCAGCTCTTCATTCTTGATAGGATGCTTTTTTGAAGATGGATTTAGACCAAGTCCATCTGTTTCTGACAGACTGTCCATCGTGTTACAGCATCTGCTATGAAAAAAAATGTAGTTGAATGGCTTAAAACAAATGAAAGTAAGAAAACTCTCAACACAAAAAAACTGATCTGATGGGAGAGTGTCAGACGTAATTATACTGAGTGAAAGTTAAAAAACCACAACCAAACAAATAAACTTGTAGAGCTAATGTAGCTATTAGAATGAATGTGTTTATGCCCAGATGAACAGCTGTCCAAAAAATTCAGTTAATTTATGAACAGCACATGAATTTAGTGACAGCTGCTAATTCTGTTAAGCATAGCAAACCTACAGGCAAAGGATATCACAACAACACTGTTTTTAAGGAAAGATTAAATAAAAACCATTTTTATACACAAAAGGTGCATGTCCACATGTATGAGGTGAGTGAGTGCGTCAGTGAGAGCACATTTTGCAGACATACTCTGAAAATAACTGAAGTGTTTTCGGAGCAGGGGGAAGACTGAGGTAGGTAAAACACGACACGGGAAACTTCTCCTAATGAATGAACAAAAAGTAGACGAGAAGTAGGATGGTCTGCAGTAGTTGTTCGCCTCTGGCAAGCTCGAGGCATATTTAAGACACTTAAGGCCACATCAGCTTAGGAAATAACATTACTTTGTTCTACGGTCTTATGAACTAACTTGGCTTCTTGCGAAACTTCCATAGCTTTTGATCTTCTTTTTTTCTTCTCCTCATGTTCTTCTGCCAAAGTAGAAAAAGGGGCAGAATCGAAATGCATAAATGCATGGCTTTTATGTGAACTGCATCTCTAACAACTTGCCTTTGTACTTGTATAGATTTAAGCTACTCTGACCAAGTTATTCTTATTAAATCTAGCCCTCTGAGTCTGTATAATGCCTGGAGTGAGTTCAAGAGGACTAACTTTCCAAATGTAAATGCAGTGTGAGGTTAACACTTGCAGTGGAATAATTTAAAGAGTCCATGAAGTTGCTGCCGCGCAGTCTTTGCCGTTGACTCCTCACTGGTCGCTTTCCTGGAAGCCACGCTACAAAGGGAGGATACCAACTACCTGGCTGCATACTTAAATGGGGTGGAGGGAAGTTGTGCTTCAGGTCTGCCAGAAAAAGCAATAAAAATACAGATGAATATATTCATCCTGTAAAAGAAAAAGAAGAGGTGGTTTGACTACAGATGTAAATCATCTGGTAAACTGACCAAATGAAGACTTTCTGTTGGACTTTCTGATAGATATTTAAATTAGAAGTGGTGTAACTACAGCAGACAGGATTGTTGTACTATCAGGAGCCACTGTGTTCAGCAGTTGCTAGGTATTGAAAGATAACAGTAGTCACTGAATTTAATCACAAGTCTCTCTGCTTTGCCAGTCTACTTTACAAAAAAAACCAAACAAGCCCACACTTGTTTATGTTTTGGTGGTTTGTTTTTGTTGTTTGTTTTGTTTTGTTTTGTTTTTTTTCTTGAGGATATTTGAAAAGAAGTTAAAGTCAGTGGCCTGACTCGGTGTTAAAATTAGATACTTTTGTCACCTAAATTTCAGTATGTTATTTCAAGTAATTTCTTCTCTGGTTTAGCTGTTGCTGATAATCCATTAGGAAAAATAGAAAACAGAATTCCACACTGTTACTGTTCTGTTACCTCATGGGAGTTAAATAACAAAACCTCTCTGCTACATCACGGAAACAAAACATGCTTGCGTTTTCTCAGTGACTTTCCATCGTTCCTTCTTGCAGACCTCAATGACTAGCTTTTTCATGATAACAGGGTGAATAAATTAATATACCTGTCTTTAAAATGGGAAGGTGATAGTCTGAGAAGATGAAACCATACAGTATTTCAACTTCTACAATTCTTTTACTTAAATCAACATCCATCTGAAGGGAAAAATACTTCATTTTCTACTTCCAGTAAGTGCATGGAACTTGGATTATGTGTTTTTGTGGAATATAAGATGGTGAGTCAAAAGGCCTAAGCACGCATAAGGCCTGTTTCTCACTTAGTGTCAAGGTACTGGTGTTTGACATTTCTTGGCTGCTGTGGCATTACTGGGATTCATCTCAACATATTAACATAACAGAACATGACTGATGTAACAGCGTGTGACATATCAAAACAACACTATCAGAGGCCAAGGAATTCATTTTTTAATACTGCTGCAAAGAGGTTATTAATTTTTTGAGAGTTTGTTTTCGCTCTCAGACTTCCTAAATTTTTGTCATTTTGATCTGAATCCAAGTGAACTTCTGAGATGTTATGAGGAGAGTCTTTATTTTAAAAGCCAGAAAGTCCAGAGACAAGGCCCTGAAACAAAATCAAGGTCTGAACATACAACATTTATAGTGGACAAAACAGAAAGTGAAAAAATGGTGTTTAGATTATGTTTTCTTCCAAAATGTCTTGGGTTTGTTTCCCCATAGTCCGAGTCTGCTTTCAGGGCTCTTGCTTATTATAAATATATGAAGACATCATAATCTTCAAATGATATTTTTTACCTACTAGTCATTGCTTCTTATAGAGGTAGAATTTCACTGTATACAGCCTTTTATCACTTGGCTTCCAGAAGTCGTCCATGGTTGGAACTGAAAATACTGAAAATCGCTATCATACTCTTTCGGTTGTTCCATAGTTTCTTAAGCTTTCCTAAGCTTTCCAGCCATGTATCCAAGACTGACTGCCCCTTGGAAAAGGGAGGGCCTGGCGGAAGGATCGCAGTTACTTAGAGGGCCAGCTCAGGGCCCCCTGAGAACTCGTCCACCTTAAGCTCTCCTTGACCTCTGAAGTTTGCATTGTTGATCTCTTTTGAAGTATGTTTTACACGGTTTCATATAGCTTCTGTTTTCCTCTGTTGGATACGGTCACACAATTATTTTCTGACCCTGCTATTTTCGATATATTTAGAGAACCAGTGTCAAACGGTACATACGTTGCCACGCTGGAGAGCTGTGCAGAGATGTCCTCCCCTGGGGGAGGATCCAAACCTGATGGGTTATAGTTAATAGTTGGGCAAGATTTGGATGTCAAGCTTGAGAAACTGAGCAGCAGTGACCACTTCAGTTAAAAATAGCCAAGCCTGTTAATCATGGAATCTGATGAATGTGTTAAAACTGCAGCCATCTTTTCTTCCAGAGATCCCACTGTTGACCAAAAGGCTGAGAGGCCAGAGAGAGCAACAATAATTTTCTTCTATAGTTAGAGAAAAGAAGAGGTGAAAATGTCAAGAAACTGTTGGGATCTTTGTGTTCAAAGATGAAGGTGAACCAGTGTGATTCTTTTCTCTGTTCTGTGTGTACTTTCGCTAGAAATACAAGTACTCCTCGGAGAATCGGTACAAAATTTCTGCAGCAGTGTAATAGAAGGCCAAAGGAGTTTAAGAAGACTTTTTATTAGGAAGAGTTTGAATATTTCTTTCTTCACCATCATTGGAAAAAATGTGGCTTTTGTTACTGTAATGTGATTTTTGCTATTGGTCGTTACTCCAGAAATAGAACAAGTACTATCCCGGAGATCAGACTTTTTTTCCTGTCTCTGAAATACTGTATCCTAGAATTTTAGCATATAAAATAGCAATCAGTGAGTATTGTGCTTTGTTTATTTATTTATAGCTGTGATGAACATAATAAAACCAGAAAAACTGAAGGGCAATAGAAGAAAGAGCTGAAAAAATGAAATGCAAGCAGGAAAGGGAAAGAAACCATTAAAGAACAGAAAGATGATGTGTCCGGTGCTCTGCTCAACTATCTGACAGATACTGGGTACAGAATAAGGTGGAGCAGTTTAGATCTGGCTATATTAAATCAACTCAAAATCAGCACAATTATAAACTCTTAGGAACAAATTAATTAAGAGTGGTCATTTCAAACCATATGAAGCTATTTCATCTCTTCAATACAGATTTCTAGCTAATGCCTTTCTTTTTCTAGTAGGCACATCTACCAGATCTTGAGATACTGATAACTAGTTGGGCCTAGGTGGATCCTTTCCCTGTTTGTATGAGGCTCTTATGTTTTGATTGTTAGCTTTTCAGAGTATTGTTGAAATGAAATGATCATGGAGTTACGAGATTTGCTTGGATTTCAAGTAACAAAGAAAACAGATTACTTCAACTTCAGTATAATTTGACATTTTGAAGAACATTCTCTGCAGCTGTCTTCTGTCAAATACCTCATACGTAATTTATAGCAAGTATCATTTTTTGGGGGGAAGCACAAATATAAATTTTTGGATGACTCGTTTGTCATTTGTGTATAATCTTTCTTAGGTTTATTACATTTTGAACGACAAGATTAACATATGTGATAGAGCTTACTGAAATTTTCTGGCCGTCAAGTTCAGTCTTAGGTATTGCAAACACCTCAGCATGTAATTTCTTTCATAAACCCCTAAATCTTTCCTTTAGGTCATTATGGTTTTTTTCTTCCTCTGTCCTTCTGGAAGGCTGTTCCGGAAAAGGTATTCAGTACGTTTTTGGTTGGGAGTCTTGCTCCAGTCTCTAGCACATTCCTATACCTATGACATGATGTCTGTTACTATTCTGCTGTAAATTGCTTGAAGATACATTTATTTATATGAACTACTTTTGCCAATCAGTCAGCGGTAATGAGTTTTGTTCAAACGTTAGTGATGGGTTAGTGTAACCGACAGGCCATTTTGTTGGGTGTGCCAAATTTCTGAATTAAGTGGAAAACAATGTTGTGTGGGGCATGGCATCTTTGGTGTATGGTCTTTATAAATCAGGGTCCTGTTGAATTTTTGCACATAGTTTCACTTTACAGTTTCGGTTTGTTTTTTTTTCCCCTCTCTTTGAAAGAATGGTATAGGAAAATACAAGATCTAAAGTAGACGGAACTAGTAAATACTATTTATTGTGTTTTCACAGCTAATGAGTTTGCCTGGGAAATACGTGCAAGTAGTCTGTGATATTAACATAATGTACCTGTGCTTACTCAGTTCCGTGTGCTATCCTCATCTACCTGAAAGTGATGAAGGAAAACAGAAATCCGGAAACTATCAATGGTACACATTCACATCCAGAGGAGATTGGTTTGATTCTTCCATCCTACTGCATATCGTGGGCCAAGAGCATTTTGTAATGCCTGCAGTATGAAGCCCTTTACTTGTCCATAGTTTCTGTTTTATCTCCAGTGTAACTGTTAGGAAATATGCGTGTATCTTTTAGTGATTTCCATAGAATTTGAAATACTTCAGTCTGCAAATATTTCCTTTCTAATGATCATAAAAACTCTGACAAACCCCTCTTATCAGAGATGTCAGCATATGCCCTTCTCTTATACATGGTCCTGAAGAGTAGGATAGAAATGGTAGAGGAAGGATTTATTTGAATAGTTTTGATATAGGAACTAAGTTACATGGCCTGTTATAGGTATCCATTTTGAATAGTAGTAATTAATGCTGTATGAGTAATAAAATATTTCCACTGTTACTTCCATACTGGGCTATTAATTGTTTTTTCCAGGTATATCTGTGAAGTGCTTTCTTGATTATTAAGAAAACAGAATTTGCATTTCATTTGTGGAATTTTTTTAAAAGCTGGATTTCTGATTTTTTCTGTTGTTGCCAGAGAATCATTAGCAACTGCTGCAAGATTTATATTCTTGGAAATGTCTACAGTAGATCATAGTCTTTAACTACTGAGGATGATGCAGGGAAAATGGAATGTGTGTTTAGACAAGATGAATTGTGTTTGTCTTTCCACTTAGTTTTGAAATATTTATGTGTATTCTTGTAACATTACATTAGAGAATTTGCATGTTATCCACATGTCGCATCACATTAAAGATGATTTGACCTTAAACTATATTTAAACAAAAGTGTGAATGGCAGTAGGAGTACTTTACGTATAATACTTTCTACTCACAAATACAATGAACTTTTAGCCTTTTTTTTTTTTTTTCTGGAAGATTTTATTTCCTAATTGCATTCCTGGGATCACCTTTGTACTTTACCATATTTCATTGCCATATACAGATATAAAGTATAGATGAATTTCTGTGCCAGATCAGCTGAGAAATCAGCCTAATCTAGTGCTCCTTTTGGTAGTAACGAGTACCAGATATTTTAAAGAAAACGGCAAGAAATTCTTAAGTAAATAATAATGGCACCCATTAGCCAGAAGGTAAATTTCTTCCTCAAATATGTTGCTGATTGATGATATCCTGTATAATCATATACTTCATTTACAAATATTTTACTGGGGAGGAAAAACATTCTTGGAAAACTCTTTGCTATTGGAACTCCAGATATTTTTGGGTTTGGTTGTTGTGCTGTGTTGTCTTTTTTAGCGTTGCTGGGTTCTAGTAGTGGAAACAATTCCAGTGCTTAATTTTGTACAATATAAAACAAAGACCTCTTGTCTCATTTAAAATATATTCCTTTTTAGGAATTGCCTCAGCCATTTGTCCGGAAGGATAATTCAGATGCAGTGAGTAATGGAATTAGGTGATCAGGGTGTCTGAGCAATAGAAGTACAGAAGAGAGTCATGTTGAAAATTCAACTCAGGGATTCAGTATATTCATATACTTTGAGTAAATTTGAAAAAATATATGGCTTATTTAATTTGAATGTTCCTGAGATGTGTGCTGTAGGTCTGTGGCATAGGAGACCGCCACAAGCACTGCATGCAACTGCTTCTGATTCCCAGTTCTTCCAGGAGCTCCAATTATTTTTCATGCTGCCCACATGAGTGGGGGGCCAGTCCCAGAAGGGCTAGGAGAAGGGTGACAAAGGCAACAAGTAAGCCTGGTTAATGTCCAAAGCTAAAATATTCATGATGGAATGCAACAGAGAGAATAACAGCAGTAAAAATCCCCTTCGTCACCTTCACTATGGCTTTGCTGCTGCACTGAATACTGGACAAGCTGAGCCCACTGTTCAGTGATTCCTAGTAATGGAAAAGAGGCTAAAAATGTCACTGTTTGTCCCCTCTGTTTCTTGTAGACTGAGACATTTAAAAAAAGGAAGATCAATTATTTCTCATTTGTCCCACCTGTATTTATTCATTAATCAGAGCTACTCCTGATTGTGCTACCAACTCAGCCACTCATTCCCCAGGTTGCTGTGTGCCTCACACAGCTCTCAAGTAGCAACACTCATTTATCTCAAAGTGCTGTAACTGATATTTAAAGGTCAATATTGGCTCAAATCATCTGTGGGTTTGAGTGCTTAAAAACAACGGCAGCAATGTACACACACACACAAAAAAAAAAAAAAATCCCTGGTCAGCTGCTTTAAGTCTAAATGATTGCCATTATCAAAAGTGAAGATGTGTCTTTTGGGAGCTGGTATTTCCTTTTTTTCTAGAAGCAGAAAGCATTGCCATATGAGAATCATTTGTGATCTGGTATTTCTTTGTGAAACTCTGAATTTCTTTTTTCTTTTTTTCTTTTCTTTTTTTTTTTTTTAGAAATTTTCTTACATTGGATCACAATGCCTGTGTCAAAGTTCTAGTATTTTTCTAGATAGATGTTATTAATATGAGGCACTTTAAGTCTAAGAGAGAAGACCAAAATGGTCAGGAAAATATATTCTTCAATTTTAAAAGAAAACATTTATTTGATTTAAAATATTTTTAGCATGATAGGAGAGATTGTTAAAGGGCAGCATAATTAGAGTAAACAAACATTATTATAGATCATAAGCAAAACTTTCATTGATATATTCAGTGCAAGGCATATGGAAAGATTGGGATTTCCCTGTCGTAGCCATCATGATTCTTAAGGTGTAGGCTACTCCTTTTCATTATTTCTCTATATATGCCTGCGTATTGTGTACTTCTGTATATGGAGCTATGCACCTACTTTTCAAGTCCTATCCTGCAAGTTCTGTCACAAAAAAGACAAGACTTAAATGATATCTTCGTTACTTCTTTTCATTATAGTAAAATGATTTGATTTTGCAGCTAGGAAGATAAGGTTTATAAAGTAACTTTAAATTCCTCAACCAGTTCTCTCTAGCAAGGAGCCAAGAGAGGAGAAAAAAAGATAGATGTATCTGTGAGGTTTTTCCCCTCTCTGTAGCTGCACATGGTCTGGTGCGTTTCTGCTGCATAAAGCCTGGAACCCTCTGATCAATAGCTAATTAATAAACTGCTAAGAGTATCGAGTGTCATCTATAGTGGCTTTCATGCAGGAATCTCCAAGTTCTTAAAACCCTCCATTCTCAACCACATGACGAAAGTAGGTTTGGCTTTTGTGGACTGGGACAGCTGAAGCGATATGTGTCCGAGGCCAAACAGGTTTAATGTATCAGAAATAAGATGGCTTCTGCTCCATTTCCTTACTGGTACAAGTATTCAGCTGCTACCAAAAGAAAGAATATTTTCTGAGCTCTTCTCTTTTTTATAGTGATGTGAGATGATTTTTCACAAAGCCCTTTTGTTATGCAATCTGTAAGACAGAATTCATCAGTTTTCTTTGTAGCACTTGAGTGTCTTTGTCATCCCTTATGTATTCCACAGCTGAAGTCAATTAGAACCTTCCACTGACTTTGCCCTGTAACACGACAGGGCTCATGACAAGAATTTCTTCATATTTAGCCTAGAAAGGAAGGATTAAAGGTTTTTCAATCTCATGACTTCCAGTAAATGCTTCAAACCTTTGAAATGTAAATTCAGTTATTTTTTTCCAGTTTTTTGCACCTTATTTATCACAGGCATCTAGAATAGGGCCTTCACCATACGAGCAAGCCAGTTGTCTCAGCTAGGCTGCAAAATTATCAGTGATTCTGGTATGTGTTACGCTGGCTTGTACGTGTGTGTGGATCCCTCGCCTGGCAAGCTGATCTGGGTGACCATGAGACTTCATTTTGGACACAGACTTTGGGGCTCCATGGGGCCTGGAGTTCTTGATATGTCAAATATTTGAAATTAACTGTCAAGTACCTGTTAAATGTGTTATTCTGATATTGAGATAAATGCTGATTTTCTTCGTGTTGTTAAACGGAGCTCAGTATCATAGGGAGTTCAGTAATGGTCAACTGTGTAAGCTGGGATACAAGTCTGACGATACTACGGTGAAGAAAAAAGGTTCAGTTCCTGGTCTTGGATTGAACTTTCCCTTTTCTTACAGATGTATGCCTGGCTCCACATGGCTTTAGGTGAAGAACTCCTTTATCAGATTAAGGGATAAAACATTATTTGAATAGGACAGCTGCTCAGCTGGTATGAATTAGCATAGCTCTGTGGGAGTCGACAGACATATGAAGGATTAAGAACAGCTCAGAGCCTGGCCTAGCATCACTCTAAACATCATTTCTTAACATAAGCCTTAAAAACCTTTCTTTGTGATAATGCCAGGGAAAATACTAGGTGACAGCACAAGTCTGGCAAAACTTGCTGCCCATTAAGAAAATATCTTACCCTAAGGAATGAGCTGGATAAGCTTCTCCAAGCAGAATGATAAATAACATTGGGGAAGCTGACTCTGTGTACCAGGGATGAGTGTTGTGGATACTTGCATTTGTCTGGCAAAAGGAATGTTGTTTTTTCCCCATGGAGTTTCATATTGGCAGGGTTGCAAATGGGTATAGTATAAACAGTACTGAGATGTAGTTTGATTTAGATAACAGAGCTGGTCAGTAGCTATAAGCATGTGGCAGCTTAGTCTGCTTGAACTCTTCAAAAGGCCTTATTCTGTCCAGCATCTCATCTTGATATGTCCTGAAGCTTCAGTTCAGGACAGAACATGAGCTTTCTGGGCCTATGAGACTCAACATTCAGGTCGAAGTCCTTATTTTCCACATTCTTCCAGTTTTCAGCAAAACCCCAAAAGGCAGACAGAGCTCAAGCAGTGACAGGAACGTCTCCTGTACGCATCATGCTTTGTTTACAAGAAACTCATTCAGGCAGACAGCAAGTGCCACTCCATTTTTCACATGCGATGAGTCAGGCTGCTTGCAGATAGCACAGTTTCTCACCAAACGAATCCATGTTCTAGTAAAGTGTACGCTTATCACTTTTTTCTTTCTAAGACCTTCTTATTTTAAACTACCTTGTACATATTTGTATATATTTGAAATGCCATCATGAAGATTTGTCAGCATTTACTGATTTACAGAGATACCAAAAGGAGAAGCACACTGCAACACTCAAGTGTTACTTGCCATTTGGACAGGTTTAGTGCATGATAAAATATAAGTTCTGGTGCTTCTGCCAAGAGTTCAAGATTAATTAGTTAAAGATGTAGCATAAATACTGGCCGTTACGTATAATCTAGTAGTTACACTATGCTCTATACGGAAAAAGACTAGGATGATTTGCGCTGGGGAAAGGACAATTTTTATGTTTCAGACTTCAGTAATACTGGAATTTTCCATCAAAAGCTGTGGTGTTTTGCATCTGGAGTCCAGCATCCTTTTTCTAAGGTGCTTAGTGTAACTACCTTGATACGAAGTTCATAGAAATCCACACTGCTTTCATTGATACTAATACCTTTGTTTCTAAGAGCTGCATTCTAAAAATGAAAGCAGGTAAAACATGGGCTAATGATGACACGGATCACTTGAGATTATTCAATCTGAGCAGTGCCTCATTTTCTGCAGTTAAATGGGGCTGCCTATGGAATGAAAAAATACATAATGTAAAGGCAACAGTGTATTTCCCTCTGCAAGTATATATTATATTTCTTTTCTCTGTTCTTTTCATCAATTTATATTTTATTTAAATCTTCTTGCCTAAACTATCTCTTTCTCTGCACTTATGAAGTGTTGAACGCGTTTTAAATATTACCGCCGTATAAGGAGTGACCTGTATTTTATGCAGGAGTAAAGTCCTTCGTATAATCCAAGTCAAAGGAGAACGTTCCCAGAATGGCATGCTTTTTCCCGTCTTCCTACTTTTAATTTAAATTATGAAAGATCAATTCCTGTTTTATCTCTGCAGCAGGGGAAGCAAGTGAAGGGAGTGGTTCCCTTTTTTGTGTCAGTTGTCCTCAGCTTATTTGGGTTTGGTCGCTAATGTGTAATTTGCTCTCTCTGACGATGTAATTGATGATAACAGTGTCTGCCTGCCTTACTTTGGTGGAGGATCAGAGTTCTCTACTTCAAAAAGACACACATGAGAATCAGGTGCTGTTATATTCACCGTTTAGTAAAAATAGGCTCTTTTAATAAAGGAATAACTTTGTTCTTCTGATTTCAGCGGTTTGGAAAATAACTTGCATTTAGCATGACCGAAGGGCGGTATGTTGGCTTCTAGTTCCAGTAATATTATTGATCTGAATTGCGTTGTAGAAATATGGCAGTAATTATTCATCAGGATATCTCTGAAAATTATTTTATGATATGAAATTGCTGTTCAGTAATTTAAAAATTAGACACTATTGTGTGTTTATTTGTTGATTTTTGTCTTTTTATTTGCATGTATGAAAGGAGAGGTGTAGGTAAAACTCGGTGAAAATCTCTTTGATCACTGGCCTTTTTTTCTTTGAAATTATCTGATGAAAAAGTTATTTTTATTTTTAAAGTATCTGTTGGACGTAACCGTATTGACTAAACAGGGATTTGTGTATTTTTTTTTCTATAACACATAAACAGAGGTTTGGAATCTAATGTGTTTTGAGGTCAGATACTGATCTGGTATAAACTGGTGTGGCTCGATGTACATCAGATGTGGATCTGGCTCATTTTCTCTCTTTGTAATTGGTACTCGCATAGAAGACTCCTACATCACCTCAAATTGCAAGACTAATTTAAATAATTGGGGCAGAAATGGGAGATCTGATAGCAGGGGGTTTCAGCAATGTATTGGAAGTGTAGTATTTGTTTTACTGCAAAAAAAAGAGGCCAAGAACACTTTATTTAGAAACCCAGTATATGAACACTGCTATTATTTAATCAGTGGAAGTTGGAAACAGGTCACCATTTAGGGAAATAAATGAATGTCTGTCCAGTGTTAACCAATGAGCAGGTTTTCAGGAGAGGGAAGATGTCTTCTGCTTTTTCTTTCCACAGTGGAAAAGAAGCTTTAGCACATCTGGGATGTCTTCTTACTTTCCTTTTTAAAACAAAAGGAAGCTTTTCTATTATGAACACATGAGTCCCAAGCATCAGAGATTATTCTTAGCTTTTCAAGTCTTTTGGAGACTAAAACTAGTGCAGATAATAATGTGATAATTCTTGAAACTAAAGCAGATGATACCAGCATGATCCTCAACAGTGTCAACTTCTGAGGTTGAGAGATTTGCTTCTAGTTTGCTCTGGCTGTACAGCTTAAGTTGTAACAACGGAATGCCTTCAGAAAGTTTGCTTTTGGGGAAGATAAGCATATGCTGAAATAGCCTGGTGATTAATGTGGAGGAGCAGCGTGTGGGAGGAACTGGGCTATAAGTTCTGCGCAGTCTAATTTTAGACGCTTAATTAAAGTCTCCTGAATTTAAAGCTGAAGTCTTAAAGATAAACATGTCAAAAAAAGAGAGAGGGTCTTTTCTTTCTCCAAGACATAATTTTGTGAACTCTTTTGACTGTAACGAAACAACGATTTGGTAAAATTTTATTTAGCATAAAATAGGTAGGGCTACTGGCTGCCTATTCTTTCCTCCAAAACCACAGATCATTTCATATTCTTATTCATCCACCAGGCTCCCCTTGCATTTTTAGTAATTATGTGATTACCATTTGGAATCAAGAACTAGCTGGATATTTGGTATTCTGTCTTGTTTAATGTTTCTTAGGAAATTTTAATGAAGTTGAAAGATTTCAGGCCTTTGCTTCTCAAAGTACGTATCCATATGATTCCAGTATACGTGAATTCAGTGTGGTCCCAGTTATGTGTACCATTTTCTGACTTCTCTTCTTAAACCTATCCCAGAAGCCTGACTTGGCATAGCCCAGAGCTTTAGAGTGTATCTGGGTGGGTTGTGTCTACAATTGGATAAATACACTTTAAAGATATATTTGCAAGTATTGTCCGACTTGTTTTAAAATACAGTGTAGGCTTTGAAAGAACTTGCAACCCAGGTTTTGCTTCTTATGCACAGTTCCCATCAGTAACATTTTAAAATATTGTGACTTTTCGTAACAGAAGCCCGGTTCACGATTTCTTAAGACCACCTAGAGCATAATTTGACAATGAAAATTCTGTATTTAGGTGAAGGACATTAACATGTGGTATGAACTTTTGGCATACAGTCTCAGAAATGGAAGAGAGGATGTGGTCCTCTGATAAGAAACTCTCTGTGCACATGATACAGAAATGGACCCAAAGCTCGGTGGACAGGATCTAGTAGATGAAGTTTCTTCCTGCCTGCCATTTCTAAGATTTGTTTCATAGATAACTGATGGAGTCATTTGAAAAGTCACTTAAAAATCTGTTACTACTAGCAGGTATATCATTTAACAGACTAGAAAGCGTATTTAAAGAGACAGTTTTATTAGCTGTTATTCTGTCTTAACACCTCAGTATTGGTTCTGCCTTGTACTCTTCATTACTCAAATCCTCTGATACTTGGTCGTTTGCAATGGAAGTTGACAGATAAATGCCCATCCAGGAACTTGATTCTGGTTATGGCAGGCAAGTGAGTTCCCTGTATTGAATGATAAAGACACGGTGTTCCTTGCAGAAAGATCACACATACCCTAGCTAGTTAGACCAAAAGAAAGCCCTTATCTGACTGGTCGTGTCTAGCAAAAAATCACTGTAGATATAGTGGTGACAAAGGGAAAACTCACCACCTCAGTTTTGCAACATCTACCGATGAATTCACGTCTTCCTGGAAAGTGTCCTGCATGAGAAATGAGGCATCTTGTTAACATTATTTTGAATAGAGAAAGGGATTAAAGATTAAGAAGAACAGAACAAAAATACAGTTGCTAGGAGTAAAGAGATCCTTCCTGTGCTTCCACCGTATCACAAAAAGGCAGTGATTAATCTGCTTTTACAGCTTTTCCCAGATGTCCAGTGCATGCTGCGGGGTTTTGCATTCAAGAATATGATGAGATGCTAATGAGTTTACGGCTTTTGGGAAACAAAGTAAAAATGTTTCTAGATGCCAGGAACATCTATCATTTACAGTCTACCAGAAACAGTGGAATTGCCCCATCCCATTTGCAGCGCTAATTTACTGTAGGTTTCCTAGAGAGAAGAGCTATCATTAGATGACATACGATTTCTGCAATTAGCTGGTTAAGCAGCATTTCTTTTTTAAAGTAGCATAAAAATGACATGTTCAGGAACAGCACATTAGATTCTCTTCTAAGTGGCTACTCCAGGGAATAGTATTTGTCCTAGAACATAAAGGTCAATGATAATTGAAGAATGTCAATAATGGCCAGAACCACTACAAAAATTGGTATAAATCTGTTAGACCATTTTATGTGTTCTTTCTTCAGTAATATCACAGGAGGTGATAGTCCCATAAGTCAAATTCTGTAAGTAGGAAAGTGTTCGACCTATCCTTCAAATACTTGGGCTTGTAGAAAGAAACATGTTAAATTACTACATTTATCCTGTAGCATATTCCTTTTTAATTAGTATTTCTAATGGGTGGAGTCAGGTGGCAACCAAAAACCTATCATGATGCATTTATTTGTGATCTAGAGAACAGTACAAGTGAACAATATGTTGAAGTATGGCCTTAGGAAAGTATAATTTTGGTACATGTAAACTTTGTCTGCTGACCTGCATTACCTGTAACTACTGTCTGGCTAGAGGTATGATGGGAAGAATGAAAAAGCGAAGAATGTAAAAGGATGAGAGTTTCTTCCTTGTATGCAGTGGAAGGCCCTAATAGTTGTCTTGAATCCAGAGAAAGAAAAGGCATCTGGGACATGGAAGCCCAGCAGACAGGATCCATTTGCATTCTGAAAAGTGTCTCTTCTGTGTGCAAAGAATTGAAGAAAGGAAATGGGATTTGTCCCGCCTGCTCCTCCTGCTGGAAGTGTGTTGTCTCTCTAATGTGGCAGCATCTGTCACGTTCCATTGCATTGAATCTGGCATCTAAAATACATGCACGATTGTGAACATAGGAGTATTAGAATGCACATTTCTAGTATTAAAGCTTTAGTGACCTTTTTAAAAAAAAATGAGAAAATTTCAGAGTTCCTCTAGATAAAAACTTAAGCAAGAATATAATATTCAATTTCTCAGTGTTAAATGCAGCAATTAATTACAACAGTACGCATAGCTGCTTGTGTTCTGTGGCTTTCCTCTATAAACTCCTTTTCTTTCTTTCATATTTCTTGGTGATGACAAACTCACTTCTCTGTTCTTTTTAAAAATAAATACAAAAAGTGATTATTCCAAGGGAAGACATTTTCCAGGATTAGAGCAGGATAGACCAGGATTTGGTGACCTAGGAGACTAAGTTTCATTGGAGAAGAGGGTCCAAGTGGTGAGGAGAGCAGACTAAAAGCAAGCTACAAGGTGGTTTTTTTCTCAAGTCACGTAGACATACGCCTTGTTTTTGTTTAGTATTGAAAGTCAAATGCAGAGACTTTTTGTTTCTGTTTTACTGCATTTGTTTTGCTTTCTGCATACATATTTGAATGTGTCTACTCGTTTCTGTATCACATTGTACCATGCACCGTTTGTGCAAATCCATACGGGTCAGTGCTGTGTGTCGGTGCATGATGCGTCTTCTGCGTATAGATGTCCTTTCTTAATTGCGTTCATACACATAATAATGTCTTGCATCCAATTTCCTTCTCTGTTTTGCTCTCCAAAAACTAACATACAAATACATCGATTGACACTTTTATTCACTACAGGTGGGCTGAATAGATTCAGAAAAATTCAGGTACAAACTGCTAGTGCAGTTGGTGTTTTCCTTTCCAAGAAGCTGTTCGCCAAATCTAAGAAAGAAGTGTTTTTAAATACTGTGGAGATTTGGCTCTACTGACGACTAGCTGTAGTGTTATTCTCCTGAAGTACCTTGGGAATGACATTATGCTGGTACTGTTTCTCACACCTGGAGGCATTCGTGATGGAGCATTACCAATTAATTTTCATTGTGGCTTTCAGTGGTATTAAAGCACAGCATAGCAGAGGTACAAATGAATTAGTGTAGGATTCAAATGCTTTACTTTTGTGGGGTTTTTTTTCTTTTCTTAAGAAGCCAGTTGTCACTTCAGGTTTAGAGCAACCACTGGCTTGATCCTTAACTATACAATTCATCCAAGAGCACTTGTCCTGTTGATAAATTAACTGATGGGCGTAGAGTTTGCTGATGGTATTAGAAGTCTGCACAACACGACATAGCACAAGATAGAGCCGATGTAAATTGGTACCTCTGGAGTGGAAGTAAAGAGAAAAAAATCATTGTCTCTGTAGTGAAAGTACAGCAAAAGAGAACGTAATTAGCTTGTATTACACCATTTGGAAATCAGTCTTTGAATGTTCCATAACGTAAGGATGTAAAGTTTTGTCAGCGTGGTGCCATGCAGAAATAACTGAGCTGGATCTGAACAAGGCAGTGCCTGTACCTGCAGTGATACATGCTCGAGAATCAAAGTGGAACGCTACTGCGGCATTGTGAGGGGTTTTTTTACCTTGATAAGAGAACAGCTCAAAAATAGCTCAGATATTTCTTTATTTCTGAGCTATGCTTCTGAGGCTACGTAGGATTTGATGTTCAGGCATCCACAAAAATCTTTCAGCAATGCATGTCCATATACCTGTTTTGTATCAGAAGATGCTATGATTGTGAGCACAAATCAGACTTGTGTTTGTACCACTAATCCATTTTAATCTGGAATTTCCAGGACAAAAATATATACAAATGGCCTGTGGTGTGCATGTGTGGTGGTTCTGCACACACCAGCTAATTCTGGCACTTGTGCATGTGTTGGACTTTCTGCAGAAGTGAAAGTCAGTTGAATAGCTGCTTAGAAGTGTTAGACTCCTTCCATGTGCCCAAATAAGCCGTATAAAGTATGCTTGGTAGATGTGTTCAACACTTCCCGCTTGGGTCAGTGCTACTATGTTGGGTTCATGCCAGTTCAGACATCTACACCAGGCTCTGCTTCGTGATACAGAAACATCTTGTTAGAGATTTCTATGCCCATCAGTTAGACGCAGCGATAAAAGAAGCTTGCATTAAAGGAATTCTGCAATTTATCTGTACACAGGCAGTAAATACATCCAGGCTTTGTGTAGATAGAATAGTTTGGGTACGTGCAGAGCGATCCATCAACATGTTGGATGTTCAAAAACCCATGATAAGGGTGGAAATCTTGTACTTCTGGTAGCTTTATTTAGTTCAGTCATTTAAGTTCCGATAGTAAGCATTTAAGTCGTGCATTTTCATTCAGGTGTGCCATAAGATTTCACAGGTAATTTACAACTATTAAAACGTTTAGGTGCAGGTCTGACCTTTTCTATAAGAAATAAAGAGTCTTTTGATCAAACTATGTGTATTTTTAACACTAGTGGGAAGATTACTCTGTTTGTAATAAAAAATCCATCCTGCCCATCTGAAATGGAATAACTGGTTTTTAAGCAGATTTGACACAATGGCAGAAACATGGAAATACTCAAGTTGTACAAGTTGGAAGCAAAAGTGCTACAAAGAAACAAACAAACAAAAACCCAATGACCCAAAACACTCAAAGCAGCAGACGTGGGAGAATCCCAACAGATAAGAGCTGCAAGAATTCAGTCCTCCTCAGTTTTACTGTTCGTGCAAGTACTGTTTTTTGAAGGTCTCCATCAGTAGGTATTTGTCAAAAGTCAGCACAAGAAAGCCTTTTTTTCCACCTAGTTTTGAGTCTGAAATACAATAGACTGAGATAATCAAAGGTACCAAAAATGACAAAAAAAGAGATTCATGGTGAAAGTTCTTGTATTCCTCTTACAGCTAGAGTGGTAGTGAAACTATCATGGAATATAATCCAAAGAAAGCTGTGCTGGACCAGTTCATTTTGGCAGCTACATCTGGAATGGTTCCAGAGCAGCTCATCTTTTATTCAAAGAAAATTTGAAAAGGGATTTGACTTGGCATAGTGTCTCATCTATAGAACAATGAAAGCAAAAAAGTAAATAAAAATAAATGCAACAATAAAGGCATGTCAAAACACTAAGCCACACTAAAAAAGCTGCATAAAATTGACAAACAGAAAGGAAGATGAAATAATAGAAAAAATACTGGGAAAAAAATAGTAGAATAACTGAAATAAAAGCAAGTAGGAAATTACATGTCAGAAAAAGAAATGCAATAGAAAGAGGAAACAGACGAAACCGTGTGGAGAGAGCAAATAAAGCAGAACAATATTGAAAATCAATTTAAAGGTGAAAAATATATGATTTGTTGGGGGTTTGTTTCCCTTCAAAGAATTTAAAACATTAAATTATCTATTGTTTGAGGTCTAAAGTGATATTGTTTTGTTTTATTCAGTAATGTACGGATTATTTTTGCCTAGATAGTAAGGAAAATGCAAAGATAATTCTGTCACTTAGTGTGATAGATAACTATAACTGATTGCAATTAAAACTGAGATGGTTAAAATATCCAGTGAAGTCCTGGCTGATTTTAACAAAGTTTATGCCTTTGAAATCATGGAAATTAAACATTTAAAAACAAGGATGCATATTATTTTTGATAATTTTATCATAATGCAAACCATTAGTCTCTTTTGTGTTGGTTATTAAAATATTGCAAATGAGGTGAAAATTAATGAATGAACTAACAAATGAGCAAAATATGAAGATCCACCTGAGCATCATAAATATGAAATCTTGTCGTCTGAATTTCAGACTTTTAACCTCTGTCTTTTGCTACTTAATTGCTCTCTGTGGCCCGTCTCTTTCAATAAAGTTAGGCTTTGCTAGCTGTAGAAGTAAATGCAGCTTGGCATGGACTAGGAACACTTTTCTTCTGGTGCCAAGAGGAATCTTGGCCATGGGAGCATGAAACTAAGCACAGGTAATTTAGCCTGCATCTAGGTGGATTTTGCAGCTTACTCTGAGTTCCCAGTATCCTGGCCAGGCTCCGGGTCAGTGGAACATAGTACAGGGCCACTGAACTGGCACTGTTTGCTCCAGAACTGAACTTGGGGCTGGCTGCTTGGAGCAAAATTTGGGAAATCATGGCTACTGTGAAGCAGAGAGGCAAGTCAGTCTGTTATCGTGGATTTTCAGTGCTTTGCTGTTCTAACCTAAGAATTCTAAAGTAGTGTATTCCAAGTGACTAAAATAGTGTGTTCCAATGCCAACTCATTTGGAAAAGGCTGTTCTTTGTCTCTGCAAACACCTGCTCTTGTACGGGTCCAATAGGGATAAACTCTTTATCAGAAGTCTAAGCTTATTTAGACTTGCAGGGAAAGACTCAGTGAAAAAGAAGGTTGCCCAAACCACGGAAACTCATCCTGGAATAGTAGAAGTGTAGGATCAGAAAACTCTTGCTGAGGGCTTGGAACTAAAGCATGTTTTTATAAAAATCATCAGGAACAGAAGTTGTGAAAACTTTCAGATTGGGTCTAAGAAATTTGCCTGTACTGGGCAGCTAATTTGAGGGAAGAAAAATAAGAAGTTTCTAATGGGAACTGAAGTTACTGTATTTAAAAGCCAGAACAAGAGAAGAGAGAGGAATGAATTATGCTTTTTGGTATTTGTCATATGTGCTTCGCTGAAGATGTTTTCACAGTTAAAGGGTATGTTACATCCCATGCTTCTGTTATCTTTTTGTAAATCATTTTGTAAATTATGCTGATATTTGTAGTTAGGGATGTAAACGTTCTTGGTATTTCAAGCGGTTTTATAACTTCAGTAGGTCATCGTGTAACTGAGCTGAGAATATAAGTACAGGTGAATCTGCCTTTTCATAGACATTAGAAATACTTGTACAGTTGTGCAGATGCTGTTGTCTCTTAAATGTGGCCTATACCCTTCGTACCAGAATCTGCAGGAATTGTGCATGTATATATAAGATATGGCAGATCTCTAAGACAGGTTTTCTGCTGGTGAGCCACGGCTGGAAGTGCATTTGGTAATGCATTGAGTTTCCTTTTGGGGACAAGCAAGGAATGAGCCTGCTCACACCCTCTCGAGTGTTGCGTACAGTTTCTGCGATAGGCAAATAAGAGGCAACGAGCTCTTCATCTTCTACTTGCTACAGAATCATTTACTTTTTCACTGTCGGAGAATAAGACAATTTCAGTTTTATAACAGGTTAAAGCTTTATTGTCATAATCCAAATTGGTTTACTTCTCTTGAAGATATATCATGGCTTGACAATACTCTTTCCTAACTTTGGTTTTGTCCTCATGGTGGAGTTCAAATTCAGATTACCTTTCAGCTATAGATGAAGTTGCAGTTTCCCTTTATTCTGGATCAAACACTTGTCACAGGCAATGAAAACAGTGCAGCACTTTCCTTGAGGTGGAAGAGAAGCCCTCATTTGACGATCTCATGACTTCAGCGTGAGTTCCCATCATATCCAGAGCCATTCATTTCTCTGCCGTGCAGCATAGTGCTCCCTCAGTTATACTAACACAGCTGTTTATGGAGTCATGTTGTGAATTGGATCAGCAAACTCATCTGGGTTAAAACAAAACAAATAAAACCCCTGCAAAAGAGGTGGAGGGGGAGCACTTATAACTGGTGTTGCTTCTGAAATCCCTCTGTTCTCAGCTGTGTGTTGAACTCTACTGTCTTTCATGTTTATCTCGGGCTTACTAGTTCTTTGAGCTTTGGGATGGCATCCATCATGATTCTTTCTGACAGCATATTGTTCAAATCTTAGGACCCTTGCAAGATTCCTCATCTTCACCTATGTCTTCATCTGGTGGCCCATGCATGTGCTCCTGTGCTTTCTTTAGCAGCTACATAATGCAGCTTCTCTCTCCCACATAAACGTCCCACTGTTGTTTTTTATATCCCACTACTGCTGAAGTGATGTTTCTACTGTTAAGAATGTTAATTTAGTCATATGATCAATAGCTATTTTTGTGGAGAGTATGGTATTGAAAGCAGTTAATATATGGACTTTATAATTACATTTCTAACCACCAAACACTATGTGGAAAAAGTAATGGGTATATACAGAAAAAGAAAAAATGCACCCATCTTCAAGTCATGTTTCAGTTTCTTAGCAGTGTAGAGCATTTTTTGAATCATAAGACCTCAAATATCACACCTGTAGCCATATTGCATTTAAAAATTATAATCAGTTAGAGTTTGGAAGAATCCATAAGACTCATTCACAGTTCAGCTGTCTTGCCAGAGAGTCTCTTTTTTTCATACTAAACCCATTTTTTGAATATGACAGCCATAAATAACTCTCATCCAAAGGCAGTCGCTAAGGTATAAGTCTTAAACTTTTGGGCAGAAACATATGAAGGATTTATGAAGTCAGATAGAGATGCATAAGTATAAGAGACTTGCAGTCTGTCAAATCACCTGAGATTTGTAGGTTGGACTCTACTGAATTAAAGTAAAATTCAAAAAGCTGCTGAAACTATATTCTGGTCTCTTTGATCCCTTCCCACTATTCAAATTAGACTAATGGTTTGTCTAAGTTCTGCTGAATGTTCAATACAGGCATTTATAGGCTGCACAGACAATGTGAACAATAAACAACTTCATTAATAATTACATAAAAATTATTCCCATGTAAGCAGATTCTTCCTCGTCCACACTCATTCCGGTTATTGGGAACAATGCAGCATTCAATTTGCTAAACAAAAATAGCTACTTATTATGGCGGGAACAAGATGCAGATTGCATTAGGATGGCATTTCATCTTATCTGTTAGAGCTTCTGGGATTATTCTTTCCTTCTCCCATTTCAAAAGGAATTCATTATGCTGTGATGTACAGCAGGAGTACAGCTCCCTTTATAAAATTATTAAGCTGCTTTACAATTAAAATTACCATCTTTTGTCCTGTTGCTGTTGTTTGTAAGTGAGAAGAAAAACTGAATGCGAAGTAGAATTATTGTAAAGTACGTGCTTATTTTTCAGGAGCGTATTTTCCATTTTCTTATGAAGTACTGATGTTGCTCTAGTGTGTATTATTAATCACATATTTTATTTATCTCGGAGTAGTAGAAGCCCCCAGTTGGGACTGGGAGTCCTACTGCGTGATTGCTGCACACACATGTAATAATAAAAGAATAAAAGGGATCCTGCTTCAATCTGTACAGAAGGTTACTACCAGCACAGCTAAAGGCCTCCTTTCTGCAGGCCTCATGGGGCAACGGCTTCACTCAGATTTTGTTAACAACATTCTTTCACTGTCACAAAGTCCACATGGAGCAATCGCTACACCCAATTAAATCACGATTACTGAATGGCAATGGATTTTGTTAAAAAAGAATTGAGAAAATTGCGTTGTCTTGTGGCAATTTGTTTGGCATTGCAGCCTGCTTTATAGGTGGTGGTACTCTTCTATTGATTCTTGATGGCATCATAACCCAGTACACAAAGGAGAGCTTAATTTGTTGGATCGTATCAGAGGAGATCCAAGGGGGAAGTTCAGTAATTGCTTTCTGCTTCTTGAAGGTTTCCTAAGTGGGACTCCACTAGGCTTCGCAGTTTACACATGGAGCCGTTGAAGGCGCTAGGAAGGAGACAATGATTAGGTTATAGTATGTTGATGGTAGTTAGCTCTCTTGTTTTCATTCATCTAACCCAAAAGGAACAGCACTGTACATCCTAATGCCTGGGATGTGAAGGAAAGCTTTCTGACGCTGAATCCGGGTGAATCTGAGATTATATTAGTAGTTACAAAGCATCAGCAGGGTTAAATTAGTACCTTTTTTTTTTCCGGGGTGGAGCAATAGTAATGAAAATACCAGGTAACTGATGTAAAAGTCTGAATAAATAATGAAAAAATTGGGGAGTGGTAATTATCTAAAAAGTTTGCAGTCTGAAAACCTCTGAATCACTTGACAGACTGTGTATCAAGGTTTAATAAATGGAGTGTAAAGGAAAAGGAATATAGATCACATGGTCAAAATGTGGAGATATATCCTAGAAACGTCTGATTTTAAAATGGACTTCAGAGAATCATTGTCAATACTAATTAAACATGATGTGATAGCGAGATGGATTAATGTCATAAGGAATATCAAAAAAGAGTGAAGTATGCCAAGTGAAAAGCTGAAGGCTGGCCTCAGTTCAGTTACTCATTCCTGTCTTCCGTTCAGTGTTCCATTGTGGCTGTTGGCAAGAGAGAGAATAACAATACCTAGGATGCACTGCAGAAAAAAATGGCATATACTGAATTCTTCACCTTGTACGCTCTGTATGATGAACGCGTGCCACACGCTGGTGATAGGCAACAGATGCTACATTTTAATTCAGCGTTAGTTAAGTGATGACATTGAGGTGATTAAAACTACATTATATTCTGATGATCCTTTGTTAATAAAAGAAAACAAACAAAAAACCCCCGAGGTCTAAGATGTGAAAACTTCAAAGGTTGGTAACATCTTAAGTTAACCAGCTGTTTCAGTCAAGGGTTATTTTTTGGTTTTGTAACAAGAGTGTATAGTAATAGCAATAAATACATGCAGTCTTTATTAGTAACGTGGCACATCGATGTAAAGAGTAAATACATCATCAGGTTTGGAAATGTCCTTCATTAATCTTAACAAACTTAAAAGTGATGAAGGATAAAATCTGTCACACCTCTTTAATTTTAACTGCACGTGAATATTATTGACTGGTACACTTGAGCACGGGAGTCCTCTCTGCAGGAAACAGAAACATCAAGGACAATACCTATATCATTTTTATATACTGTTTTGTCAATGCGTCTGACCTGTAATCAGACAAAGACCATTTCTAGGAACAAAAGTGCAGTGAGTTTCTAGCCTCATTAATCTTCAGCCTATCTAATGAGATGTCTAATGCGGGTTTGAACTGATTTTTTCTGATACAGATTTTTATTCTCTCAGAGCTAGACTGAATTCAGTCTGCTCACTTTCCCAGGTGAGTGATTTGTTGCTAGATAGCAATGATTTGAAATCAGTGTTATGCTGAGAAATATTTGCAGTTGTAGTCAGAAGAAGAAATCTTTATGCTTTTTCAATATCCTATCTTTTCCACAGCACTTTTAAAAATAAATAGAATTCTAAAATGATTTTAGCATAAGCCCATCGTTGCTTTGTTGGAACATTATTGTATGTGTCAAAGAAGAGTTGGTACCACCTGGGTCTTGATTTGCCCTGCAGAAATGATAAGCATGTATTGACATATTCATTCAGTATTTTATGTTGGGCTTTGCAACATTCACTTTTTGGTTTTACTTGTTTTTGTTGGGCATGTTTGGCACAAAGACAGACAAATATTGGTTAATAAAGTGGAAGTATAGTTTAACAAAGGAAGTACTCTGGACTAGACACACTGTTGTTACCAACAGCTATTAGTTTCATATGTAGTAAGTATTTTCTGTTTTATTTTGTGATGTCTGATATTGTTCTTTGTTTCTTCATGAAACAGATAGCTTGCATTAAGAGAGAGATCGCTAACTTGTAATGAATAAATCACACCTATGCATGCAGATTTACATTACACACCTGACATACATGTGTTTTTCCATATGTTATTATAATATCAAATAATTCTTCTGGTAGCTCTGCTATTATACTTTTTCTTTCAACATTAATGAGAAGTTTCATTTAAAATGGTAAGAATACAATAAGTTATAAAGTCTCATTGAACATCATATCTTACGGCAGTTAGTGCTTTTTAGTATTAAAATGACTTCAGGTGACTGTGCTAGGCTTCTGGCAGGATACTGGTGTGTGTGGTCTGTATTTCTGAGTAATCGTAATATTTACAATAAGTCATAATATTTTAGTTTTGATTTGAGGTGTAAGTTAAGCATAGCCTGTAGAAATTTTTTTCCCCAGCTTTTTTTTTTTTTTTTTTTTTTGAGAGAGAGAGAGTTGGCAGCTTTCTGCTACTGACATACTAATTTTGCTGTTAAAATATAACTTGCATGATGACTTGGAAAGATATGATTGTACATGCGATCATACTATACCATTCATTACATGAGGAATTATGTAAGATTATAGCTGAGTTTTTGACCAAAGCATGGGAAAGTATTATCACAATGATCTGTTAAGGATTACATTTTTTAGATCAGGTGAGAAGAAGGAAAAAAACAAACAAACAAACAAAAAAACCCACAATGTGAAGGCCATCTGCTCCTACCAAATGAACAGAGATCTGTCGTCTTGGGTGTGTTCAAGTTTTTTTCAGTTCAGGAAGGATGGGGTCTGGAATCTATCATTGCAGCCAGGTTCATATAATTTTCTGGAGAAGGAATTTGAATAGGACGTGCACAATTACCAGATTTGTGAGAAGGGCGAGAGAGTCTGTGGAAGGCGGTAGCGTTAGTGCGTAGCGGGATCTGAATCAGTGCGGGAGGTATCTTTGGGAGAGGTGCATTGCAGTACTGAAATCAGGCCCCAGAAATGGTTTCTGTGTAACCACACGGGCTGCATCATCTTTGTATGCATTCCTAAATGCAACTTTCCTGCCACTTCTGTATTTCTCAGCAGAATAGGAACTTGTTAGAGTGTGTTTTCAAGCACGTTTATCTCCGTGCGTTCAAATATCCCATTGTGAATTCTTGCTCTTTGGAAGATACATAGTTATCTAGTTTTGCTGAGCAATGGATTTACAGTTGTATCATTTCTAACGACGTTATGTCAAGGCTGCAGAGTAAAAAGGAAACGGCAAGGATTTAACTAACTTACGATTGTTTGTGACTTCTAAGTCAAAGTCATGTCATGAGATGCAAAAGTAGGAAGTGTCACTTGCATGGTAATTTTACCTCAAGTGAAATGTGGACTCTTAGAATTTTTAGCACATACTTGGCAGAGCAGAAACACTTAAGAGATTATTATGGACTATCTTCTTGTCAATATTTGATTTTCAAGATTTGGTTATGGAGCTTCAGTATTTTAATTTTCTGCAGAGTCTAATCAGAGTTTCTTTTCTTTTCCCCACAGATCCTAAGCCTTACATGTACATAGCTTCTTAATGCTCCTGGACATAACACAACTGATGCAAACAGACATATGCGGTGAAAACAAGAAGGAGCCAGCACGATGTTTTTCTGATTCCTAGTTCTACCTGCGTTTTGGGGCAAGAGGCAGACGTAGGCTCAGAATGCATCATGTAATAGATTACCTGTCAAGACAGATCCCTGTAAGACCACCGTGTTTGTGGTGGCATCCTTCTGACAGGCAGCGGAGGCAGGACAAACAGTTTTTTCTCTGAAGCAGAACTCTAAGGCAAAATAGAGTGTAGTTGCCAACAACCAATATGAAGGCAAAGCAGAATCAGAATAATTAAGGAATGTTTAGGACTGTCGTTCTGTTTGTAGCTTGGCAGACTGATGTGGTATCTTACGTGTCTCAAATGCAGCTTTCACCTTTGGTCCCATTCAACTGGGATGTTTCTCAGAGAAAACAGATTAGCCGTGACACTCTTCTTTCTCTTGCAAAGAATATCTCACACCACTGCAGGGTCTGGTGGCATGGAAATGTGCAAATCTATGAGGGGACGGTCACATTTGCACTTTGGGCTTTCACAAGCTATCCGGAGAGAGGGTTCCCTGGAAGTGCAAGCAGTATGCTGCAACACAGCAGCTGCTCCATGAGCTCCCTCTCATTTCACAGTTGTATGGGATGTAACGGCCAGAATTGCTAAAATTCTAAGAAAAACAATTAATGCTTAAACATCTGGTTTTCTGTTTTGAAACATTACCATAAAATTAGATAGCAGCAATATCTTGATAATACCTTTTCTTGAGAGGGGAAGAAAAAAAAAATCCACGTTTGCCAAAAAGCGATACTTTTTTCAGGAATATTTTGTGCTTAAAATGTGTCTTGGGCAGCTCTAGCAGCAAACCTACCCCAAGTGCTGTTGAAGAGTAACATTTGTTTTTACGATAAAGCCACACAGTTAAATGCAAAGATCCAGTCAGAAGGACTAGTATCAGTTGGTAGCGGAACTGTGAATCACTGAAATGCCTGAAAACCCCTTGTCCTAATCTGCATACGAGATGAACATAAGTAGGGGCCTTTATGCATGAGTTAGTTGTAAATTCTATGTAGCTTTATAGAACCTCATAGATTAGGGAGTCTTCTAATACTTCTTGAATACATTTGACTGATGAGTATACTGTACTTCTGCCCAAGCATCTTTGTAGGGTTCATAAGTCACAGGTTTTTCTAAGAGAAGAGGCACAGGAAAGGCCATCACCTGGAAAGGAAAAGTCCATGATTGCAGTGTGGAAAAATTATGGAATTATGGCCGCCTCAATTCTTTGGCACAGAGACATTACTATTCAGAATCATATACCTTCCTGAGGTCGGCAATGTAATTTTCAGATTATAAATTAGGAAATAGAAAGAAAATGTGAATTAAGCCTAAGCACAGGAGACGGGAGACATTATGAACACTGTAGCTATTAATTCTCTACACAGAAGAATAAATAAGACAAAGACTTTAATTACCTCTCTTTGGGGTGCATTTGATATTCCCCCTCTGCCGCAGCATGATGTTGCTTGTTTTCTGGGCAAGAGTCAGACCACCTCTGCTTTCAGCAGTGCAATTTCCAGTGATGCTGACTGAGAAGAACCACTGTGGCTTTAAAATTAGTGTTGTCTTATTTGTCTTTTCAAGTTCATTTATGTCAGTTGCCACCAGAGCCAGAGTGCAATCTCTTTTTAATCATTTCTTCGTTCCCCCTTGAATGGTTGCAGTATAGCCGGCTAGAAACTGAGATGAAAAACTCTGCTTAATTTGGTTGCCTTTCATCAGGAACTTCACTTAATTCAGAGCCACTCTATTAGACCACAGATGTCAAGGCAGCTCAAGACATTAGCTGTCAAAGTAACTCTCCATAACCACCTGCTATTTACATGCAAAACATGCCTCCCTGTTGAGACTAAAACTGTAAACACATTTCTAGGAGAAAACTACTGGCTTAAGCTATGACAGAAACTTTTTCTTTTTTGCTTTTATGTGATCTGGGAAAAAATTCCCTTGCTGTCAAAATGAATGCAAGAAGCCCCATTTGGAAGAGCTCTTATTGCTTTAAATGCTTCCACAAAACTACTTGGATTTTACTTTTGCAAAAAGGTTATAATTTATTTGTCTCTCTTCAGTCCTGTCTACCCCATAGCAACTGTGATTACATACAAATAATAAAATCTGATTGTCTTGTCTTGCAGTATGACAGAATCGCTGCTTCTGCTGCAATACTAATAGCTGGTTATTTATACCTTTGTGCTAATTCAGCTCTGCTGAATAATGCTTTAGAAGGTCAGCTTCTCATCCATCTGTGACTGTTTGCTACTCAGCTGAACACGAGGTGTCTGTTTTCTCCGGATCCACTGAACAGCTATCGAATGAAAGATAAGCCTTTTAGTTCCTTCACCCTCAGTTCATGCCTTCATCCTCAAGGCACATTAAAAAATAAGAGCTATTCCGCTGGTAGCATGAGACTGTGGCCTAAAACTCTTGACAGTATTAATACCTTTTGGTGATCCGTGGTCTAGAGATGTTTGCTAACACCATATGGATGTGGGTAGATATTCTGTCACAACTTCTGCTGGTGAAACTGGTTGAATAGTGTAACTTGATTAAACAGATGTCCAGTTCGGAGGCCGTTTAATGTTTTAAGTTCCTACTTATGACAGTAGCCCAAATAAGGTAGTGGTGTAACTGAAAAGTTGCAGAACTAAGCAGAGAGCAAATGTAGACCTATTATCTTTTGCAAACAGGTCATTATTTTTTTCTGAGAGGAACTGCTAAAGTGTATCTTTAGATATTGGTAGTCATCTAACTGTGTAAGAAAGTTCATTATTCAGGAATTTTGAGATCTTATCCTCCTGATATGAGAATTAGAGAGGTGTATTAGAAAGGCAGTAGTCACTGCATTGGCATCAGATGGAATTTCATCAAGATTAAATTTATTCCAGTACATTTAGAAAGTAATTATTGCCACAGAAATGTTATGCTAGTCTAATATTTTTTCCTGTTAATACAGAGCTCAAAGCTCTGGGTTATGTCAGGCTAAGTTGATGGTTTTAATGTAACAACTCTCTGAGCTTCTCGTCCTTTATTCCTTATATATTCTGAATTTCGACGACTCCTTGAGATTGAAAGGGGACATAGGGAAGAGCATATGACTATTACTGGAAAGAAATCTGCATATGGAATCCCAAGCAGGCAACTTTTTCACGAAATTGAGGCTATTTCAACTACGCAGAACTCAGTTTGTGCAGAAAGATAGATTAGGTGACCTATTAGGAGTTTTTCCATTTCTGATTTTATGCTTCTGAGAATACAATGCTTGCCACCAGTGCCTGAAAGTCATTATTCCAATGTTCCTTTTCTGCTGATGAGAGAAACGCCCCTCAGAGATTCCTACATGTTCATGGCATCTAAGAGATGGCAAATTAGGCAGGGAAAATGGGAGTAAGTTAAAGGATATTGTAATGCCTAAATGGAAAAATAATGGACTCCCATATCAGAATATCCCATCTACCTACGAAAAACCTGAAAGGTTATTTTGATATGACTTTTTTGACTCATTTTGCTCCTGTGCGTATTATGAGTAGAAAATGAAAACGATAAAACAAATTTGAAGGTACGTAAATGAAACAGCAACCAGTAAATTAAAATGATCAGTCCTGGAAATGCTGCTAGGCACATAGGTTTCCTGCTAGCTGCTGCTGCCCTGGCCCTGGTCCGCAGAAGAAAGTTGTCGTGTTGGGAGCGAGAAGGCCGGCTGTCCAGGGTGCGGCAGCACAGCCGCTCTCCTCTTGGGTGGAAATCAGACAGCAGCGGCAATTGACTGCAACAGCAGAGACTGCGAATTTGGGGCAGCCCCCAGCAAATTACACAACAGGCTTACTGCCTAAGGAAGCGGTAAAGAGTACAAACTTAGTCAAGGCTAAATAAGAATGACAGGACTGTGCACCCCAATTAATAGGGTGAATACAGACAGATGGATATTGGAAACATAACCTTTTGTTTCCAGTTATATCTTTTAAGCAAAAGGCAGGGGGTGGTTTTTTCTGATTTTATGAACAGGAGACAGAAAAGCAAACGCACCTTGTAGCTCTGAGGTTGCATATATTATATTTTGTAGCATCTCTTAGCAAGGAGAAAGCTAAATGCAGAAAAACGCCTAAAGCTAGAGATGCTCAAGGTTCCTTAGAATGAGATGTGAAAAAAGAAAAAGTGTTCTTTGGGGGAAAAAGCTTTCAGGGATATTTCTGACCGTGAACATGCTTTTGGGCTTGTACTGGATCTAGCTATGGAGAGATGGTAACAGTATGTACTGTATACATACAGCATGGATATACTGACTGGTTTCGTCGCTATAATTGAGACACTTTAGTCATGTCATTCTGTTAAAATAATTACTTAGAAGGAATGTCGAGGATGGAAACTTGGAGTAGCACAGCAGAGGCTCAGGTCCATCGTATGTAGCCTATAGATCTATTAATAAGGATTTAAAGTGATATCCTCCGCTGTTCTAAAATAATGGAGTGGTGCTGCTCTGCACCACCTGATTCCCACCCTACATCTTTTCAGCCTCGTGCTGCCTGTAGGTACACCGTTGTAGCCAGTGCCACTCTGAGTTTGACGTAGGTATCCTAGAACAGAAGAGAGCCCATACAGTTGCAGCGGAGATTGTGTCTCTGACAAAGGCTAGGGCTTCGGGAAGCTCTACACAACAGGCCTTTTCTTGTTTTAATTGATAATTAGGTATTTTTTAAACAAGCAGACTCTTGGACATTTACCTAACATTCAGCTCTCTGTTCTCCAAAATAATTACTGACATGAGGTGAGGGTTCTTTTCATGTCCTCTTTAGCAGAAGGCATTCCACAGAGAATTAGTTCAATGTTTTGGGCTTCCTGCGATCTCCTTTCCCAATAATTAGTTCAATTAGAACACACATTCATCTTTTAACTCTAGTTTCTTATTGTAGAGGACTTGTATGTCATAGCTTCACTACTGTTCATAATTTTTGTAACAGATAGCTTCAGAGCTATTTATTGTACAGCATAAAAGAACAACAAAGGCTTTTGATTACTAGCCTTTGATAGAGACTAGATAAGTTGGCAAGCAGATGGACTGGGAGATGATAAAAGAGATCAACCTTAAATATGGCTTGCTAAAATGAGGAAACAGAACTTGGGCAAACTTAAATCCTGATTAAATGTATATTTTCCTGAGTAGAAATGGGCTCCTGAATTGAAGATTTCCTTAGATAAAACATTTATTGACCTTACTAGTTAAAAAGATACAGTCTCTGTACAGTGACTGGGATTGATTCTTTTGAGTTGGGTTTGTATCAGCATCGTATGCTGATTTTTATACAAAAGCACATGACAATAATTCTTGGAGATGTGGAGACGTTACCCAGAAGGTAACAGGGTTTGGGTGGCTTTCCTGTGTCACAGCTTGGAGTTGGGGAAGGAGCCTCGGTGGTGCAGGCTTCCAGACTAACTCCAGCAGAAGGGTGCCTCAGCACGTGGAAGTATCGCACAGGAGCCAGTATTAGAATCAGTACTGAAAAACTAGTCCTGTGCGCTACCAGAGTGCTTGGCACTAGATTGAGAAACTGTAACTAGACCAATGAGGATATCACAGTTTACGCCACTTCGAACAGAGGTTCTTGCTAATGTTTTCAATCAAACTGCCTACAAATACTGTATAAATCTAATCATCATTAGAACAATCTAATTATACCTTTTTGTGTGATAAATAACCGAGTACTTATTCAGAAAGTATATTACTAATATTGATGCAGATATACTGACCTATGTCATTGTTGCTCAACTGTTGTTTTTTTTATGGTGCAGTAAATTTACACTAGCAAAGAGTAAACAGTGATCTTGTTCGTTTGTTTGTTTTTTCCCCTGCCACTTAACTCCATTGCAAATCTGCAAGTACATTGAAGTGATCTGAGCTACAGTGTGAGAATGGGGCCAGCCACCAAGATTTTCATGACCTTCTTTACCTCTAGTATGCTTACAGTAGTTCCAGACAGTAGCATTTTCTTTGAATTATTAGTTTATCCACATTTCAGATCATAGTTCACTGGAGAGAGCAGTAGCTGGAGAACCACTCCTTCTTGGGAGTGATGGGCTTGTAAGGAACGTTGTTGTCTCCTTCCTAAGCAGCACCGCTGAGGAATGGTGATGGGAAAGGTAAAACACACACGTTTAATGAAGGGAGGTAATAGTGAGCAGTAGAATTGTTGCCTTTTATCTGGACGTTATTTTCCTCCTGTGCTATTTTCATCCTTGAAGGTCTGAGTTACTCAGCAAACAGGTGCTTTTAAAGGCACCATTATTTCTATGTGCAATTAAGCCAAGGGATAAATATGCATCCTGGCTCTGAAGTTAAAAGGCAGAGGTTTTCTGCTCATTCATATGCTATGCATTTGGGCTTCAACTTTCATGAAAGTCAGATTGTCTCCCTGCATGAACACTGAATTCAACATAAAGAAGAAAACTAAATTAGGAGATGAGTAGTTAAAGTGAAGTGTTAAATTTCAATCCTGACTTTAATTAAGTGGCTATTGTGTTCCTAAGTACCTGAAAAATTAGCTTCTATACATTAAATACTTGTTAAAGGCTAATTCTTAGAAATTACCAATACAACTTTTTAGAATAGATTAAAATATAATACACATCTTACATTAATAGGTTTGGTATTTTATTAGAATTCATCAATAAAACTAGCTTTTAATGATCCTTTTTGAACATTTTTTCTTACATTGGTGCTGTCCTTTGTAATACTGTATAATGAATACGTTTAGAAGCATCTGTGAGTTTTTGCTTCGTGCACTTGACATGATTCTGGCCTTTTAACTTTTAAAACATTTCTCCAATTAAGCTGTTCAAGCCCTTAAGGCTGTCCACAGCTGCTGCAAATTGATTTCTCCCATGGTGATATTTAGAATCCCTTGCTGAAACATGAGAGGGCAAAAACCCAGCATTTTTTAATATCTCTTTTTTATCCTTTTGGACTTCCTGTGCATTTTTAAAGGTAGCCTGAAAGTTGCATTTTTCTGTCCTTTCTTCTTCTTCATCTCCCCCTCTACTGATCATCTTGAAAATGTTTATTTCTAAAGGCCATCTTATCCGGGGTTAATCCTTAAAAATGTCCCTCGCAGAACCTTTGGCTAGAAGAAATCTGAAGTGTAAATGAGAAGGCCTGAAAAATTATAGAGAAATAAAGTTGTAGCTGTAGTAGTGCAAGATGATAAGGTTGTTTATGTTCAAATGTTTGCCCATTTTTGCAGTTGAGGTATTAGCCAGCTGTAACCTGTGTGGAATCACTCGTTATTGGTGAAGTGAACCATAGCCTGAGAGCTGAGCACCACTTAACTCCTGGAATTCCTGTTGAGATTTAACTGATGGAGATGCCTTGTACTGGTCTTCTAGTTGGGAATCAGCTCTTCACCTCATCAAAAAAATATTTCTCACTACTGTAGCCTTACTTCTAATGGTTCACTGTAGAGTTTCTTTGCATTTGATCCAAAGACTTGTGAAGACATTTGGAGAGCACTTGTTTGGTTTCTGGATATACCTGCACATCGACATGTGAGCACGCTTGGCCTGGCTTTTATCTAGATAGTTTGTGTAGCACATACAATGAAGACATTGTGGCATAGATTTCAGCATTAAATCCGCTATCGTAGGTCTCTTCAGGGCCATAAAATTAAAACCTTGTGTCTTCATAACTGGTTAATTAGGTTAAAGATGACATACATACACACACACATGTAAGTATATGTACATATGACATGCCTGTGCTACCATTATGGCAGCGTCCCATAGCGCAGTGGACACAGAACAACTGAAATCTTAAGTTGTGCTAGTTTTTAATGGAAAATCAAAAGGTGACAAGCAGGTCCCAATTACAGAAATTCCATCCTGAGTGTTTGGAAGGATGGTCAAATTTCCAAAAGTTACTGATTTTCTGAAGTTAACAAACAGCCAGAAATATCAAGGATCTGTGTTGCTTTACAAAGAAAGAAAGAAAACTAAGTAGTTAAGCCAAATATGTCCAATTCCTAACATGCTTGTGAGTTTCTGTATTTTGCCTGGGCATTGATCAGGTGCAGATCTCCCATTAAGGGAAAAGTTTAAGGAAATGTTACAGTCATAACCAGGCAGACAGGATAACTCATGTTAGCCATCGTTTAAGTAATTTAATGTATGTCATGCCACAGACAGAACATTGATAGATCTCTGCAGTTATTAATATATTTGTATGTTTTTATGTCTCAAACTTTTCAAAATAGTCATTATGGCTTCCATTAGAACCTGTTAGTAACTGTGGATTTAGGAATTCCTCAGACCATTGTGTAATTGTTTTGTGACCAAGTATCGCACTAAGCTTTTTTGGTGTGCTGGGAGTTCAGGTGAGTGTCTGAACATTGATATATGAGGTTTTACTATTGCTGGGAGTTCAAATTTGGCAATGAACCTCTTACTTACAACAGGGTGTATGAAAGCAGTGACTCTGAATTGGCAAGCATCAGAAATAAAGATTTTATGATATTATTTAGTTTGATATTTAGTCTTGATCCTCTCATTAACCACTGAAGTCTCCTATTCCAGTAATTCAGGGAAGCCCCCTCCTCTCTAAGCACTTTATTTGATAAAGGCTAAAATATAATTCCTTAAGTTTCCAGTCTCATTAGTTTGACATTAAATCAGTTTGCTTACATGATTTTTATTTGCACACTGTTACTGATGGACATTTAACACTAAATTGCAACCTCAGTGAAGTAAATTCCAGACAGGCGGCCAATTAGGTAACGCAGTGATTAAGTCTCTGTTATCAGAAGCACCATTGCTCTTTTAAAGAGTGTGCATGGTTTCATTTCATCTCATCTAATTGTTATCAGCGAGCTGCCATTGGTTCGTTAAAAACCTTGCCCATTGAAATAGCAACAGTCTAATGACTTTATATAAAGGTCTTCTTCCAAGGGCCTCTGTTATTCATGGTAGACGCAAATTAGAATGAACTATTTTGAGGTTGGTTTTTTTTTTCAGTTACTACATTGTATCATAATTTTAAAAGCTATGTGTTGGAATCTAATTTGATTCCTAACTTATTTTTAACATTTAAATGAGGAAGAAAGGAAACAAATTCTTCTAGTAATAGCCTGACTCTTTTGTGTCTTGTTTAGGCTTTCTTTTAGGTTAATTACTTCTTCTCCAAATGAACATTATGCCAGCTAAGCTCACTGTCATATTTACCCACATTTTCAACGGTACATGCTAATTTTCTGACAGTTTTTTGTAGCACTAACTTTGAGAGAATTTGGCATTATTCTTGGAGTTTGTGAGGTTTTTTGAATGAAGAATGAAAAAATCAAGTAATTTTCATACGGCTATTTACAAAATTGAAAAATTAGTAGTTCACATAGACCTAGTTTTAAGTAACAGACTAGTTGATCAAATTTCAGGCTCCAAACATGTAACATCTTAATTCACTTTCAGACACTCAGTATTAAAAATTCCTTTAGATATTGTATCTTCACTACTTTGCTGCCTACAAAGGAAATTTTCCTATATAGTTTAAGCTAACTAAAAGATAAATTATGAAAATGTGTCTTGCATATTTTTTAGTATCACTTTCAACATGGTCTGAAAAAGTTAATATCAAACAACAAAGCATAAGAGGGCATCTCTCCAAACTTCTGCCTTAAAATGCAACCTGTAGCCAGAGAAAAGTAACTGAATGTATTAAGAATATTTACATAAAGTCTCTTGGCACAAATGGCAGCAATGTGTAATTATCTCCTTGTTATGCTCTGCTCAGTGATTAGCATTGAAGGGGAGGGACTAGGATAGAATAGGCATAGCAGGAAGGCAGCCAGCACATTAGCTGCCACTTGTGTATACATAACTCTTAATAAATCAAATTGGCAAAGTATCAGCTGGCACTTAGTTGCTGTACGTGTTGTGCAGTAGTCTTATACAAAATGTAATTTTTTTGACATAATCAATAATTATTATTGGAGACATCACAATTAAACAGTTAGAAGCAAGTTATTAAACTCTGTTGATGGTGTTTTCTGTGAGAGGTAATGAACTGTGCATACTAGAATTAATCTTACTGGTTTCCACTGAATTTGACTCCAAAGCCACTTCAAGCAAGACATCAAGTGACAGCAAGGCTGGAAGCTTTTATCGTTATGACAGACGCAGTCCGTCACGCTATGTCCTGAAGGCACAGTATTTTTTCTGTCTAGCTTTTGCGTAAATCTTAGTGAATACACAAACATGCCACACAGTGCTTATTTATGTTAGTAAGCAATTAGTTTTCCACTGTCTTAAGAAACTTACTGCATGAAAACAGATAGCAAAGAGCATATCCATTATAACTAAATTTTCAGATCTTTGAACTTTTTCCTATTCTAATGAGAAACTCTGTTTAGTCCCAGCTGTTCAGATTTTCATCTTTTCAGCACTGAAATTTCTCTTTTGAAGCTTGACATTGATAACCAGAACTTATTGGTATTGCTCCTTTGTTATAGCCTTGTTTACTCTGTCTGTCTCAATGCTGCACAAGTTATGCTTGCAAATACTATAAATCCATGCAGGAGCAAAGGCCATTATGATTCTGATAATCCTCCTGAATAAGAGCATCTTGCTAGGGAGTGGGCAACAGAGACTAATGTTAGTAATTCAAGGTCATTCTCTGGGCCAGCAGAAATTGGGATGCCATGAACCTACATTTATTTTGCAGCGTGAGGTGGAATACATGCTCTAGTCAAAAAGAAGCTCTGTATATACATAAGTATGTATATATGTGTATCATAAAATCAGAGAATAATTCAGGTTGAGAAGAGGCCTCTGGAGGTTAGCTAGTCTAAAGCCTGCTCAAAGCAAGGCTAACTGAACCTGAAGTTAGTTCAGATTGATGAATTTTGGTTTTAGGTTTTTATTCCTGTAAAAGATGGGTTTAGAAGATGTGAATGACATGGATTGAACAGAAGAAACAATCAGAAGATAGATGGTAAAAAAAAAAAAAAAGGAGGAGGAGTCTGAGGGAGGTTTTCTTTCTAAAAATTAGAAGGAAAAATAAAAAGGGAGAAAAATCAGCAAAGTAGGAGCAAGAAAAATCTCTCTCCCATAATTCAGCCTAAAGGCTTTTCTGCAGCAGCATCCTCATCAGACAGTGGAGAAGTGAGGGTAGCTGAGAAGAGCGATGTGTGCAGTTTTTGCTTGACTGAAAAATAGCAGATGAAACATGAATGTCTGTTGTTCCACAAGGTGTCATGAAACAGCACAATATTCTTTCTATTTATAATAGTTTTTCTGTCTTTCTGTGGTGGGTTGTCTGTGGCTGGCTGCCAGATGCCCGTCCAGCCGCTCTCTCACTCCCCCTCCTCAACAGGACAGGGGGAGAAGATAAGATAAAAAAAGCTCGTGAGTTGAGATAAAGACAGGGAAATCACTTACCAATGACCATCGTGGGCAAAACAGACTCGGCTTGCAGAAAAGCCGTGTCATTTATTGCCAATTAAAAATGGATGGTGAAAAAAAAAGATAAAAGCTAAACCACCTTTCCCCCAGACCACCAGCTTTGCTGCTGGGCTCGGCTGTGCCCTGTGGTGGGTCCGTTGCGGAGCCGGCCAGAACCGGCTGGAACTGGCTGTGTCCGGCTCGGGGCAGCCCCGGCCTCACCTCACAGAGCCCCCTGCAGCCCCCTGCTGCTACCGAAACCTGGACACGTAAGCCCAAAATGGTAAAAGCTTGTCAGTTAATTTATACTGTTGTGATTAACAACAGATATTCATTGGGTTTGTCAAAAACAGTTTTGAGTCCAAGATTTTAAAAACTTATGTTAAAATTTTCATTTGTTGATAGTTCTAGTACAGGATGGGCCGAGGAGACAGCCTCACAGAACAGGTGTTGATCAAATAAGGCTGTGTCCAGCTGCAGCGGGGTGCAGGGTGAGCTGGAGTTGTACCTGTGACAAATCTGTGATCTCAGGTGCTGCTTTTATTAGACTCAGCATTTTGGGGCACGACATAAAATTTACACTTGGTGTTAATTTAAGCAGTAGAGGAGAAACAGAGACCACGTTACCTCTTCAGAGTGTGGAGATGAGTGTGGAGATTTGTCCATGTTCTCTCTGGTAGTTCTTGAAAGACGAGAAAATTTATCAGCGTGGAAGATGTTGCAGACGCAACAAAACTTGTGCCTTCAGAAGGAAAGGGTGAGGGATTTGGTTCTGATACTGGGGGGACTTTTGCTTTTCAGCTACTCCGTCCTAGGAAAAAAGAAAAAAATAAATTAGAAAGCGTATCCCACTCATCCCCCCCAAACTAATAACACTACTTACAAAAAGATACCACAACCCAATGGCCAGTTATTCATTTGCAAGACATAAGAAACCTACAAGTTGGATGTAGTGCTTCTAAATGTTGTTAGATAATATTCATAGAGAAAGAAAGCTTTTCAATATTGAGAAAGCATATTCATCGTGAGTAGAACAAATATATGTACTAATCTGCTTCAAAGTCTTGCTGAGAGTAGTGTTTCTGAATGGAAAGGGAAGTTGGTGTTTCTCTGTGGAATATTCAGCGTGTACACTCAATTAGGGCTTACAGAGGCAATTAAGGCTGTAACTATACTAACGGAGAAGCAGCAGAGTTGTTTTAGCATGGCACTCCACTTGAATTAATATCTTCCACTTCTTTGCAAGGTTAATTAATGCCAGTTGTGATGGGGCTACTGGATAAGTACATGTTAGGTTGAAACTGCTGACTCATTTCATGGTTAAAGCTGAGCAGGTGTATGACGGCAGCCATGGATTTTTGGATACTCTTAATTTTTGCCGTATATGAGCCCCTAGCCCAAGGGTAGGTAGATTTTTGTTCGTATTATTTTGTTTATTTCCTCTCTTCACGTTTTTGAATTACCATTAGTCTTAAATGAAATGACAGATTGTTTTCTATAGATATATAGCCAACGCTATGTTTGCTTAAAAATGGAAGGTTTTATTTACACTCTACTCCCCCTGTAACAATCTTAACAGCTTGCTACATAAAATAATTAAAAACTGAGCTTTGCTGTTCCTCTTTCAAAAGAGCTTCTGTCATTTTTAAACATCTTCTAAACATCTGTCCTACCGTTGCTCTCTGTCAGAACGTTTAGACAATTTGTGATGTATTTTTCCTACTATTGACAATGCAAGCAAAAACAAATGAACACCTATTGGGTTGTATGCTGCTTCTGCAGTGACAATTATTTGAGAATAACATGGTAATTATGTGACAAATGCCCTTGTAGGTAGTGAGGGGGAGATCTCTTCTTCTCCAGTGATACGGTTGGAGGCACCTCAGTATGATTCTGTTTCCTTCTGAAAAGATTTTCTTCTAAACAAAAACGAATGTGTTGCTACACGGTAACTTACTAAATTTGCAATTTATGGTAGTTTTTAGGTACACTGTCTGTCTTTTGGTCTTTGTTTCTTGAAGGAATGCCAAGCACCCAGATTTCCCATCCAAGTGCTTTTGCAAAGTTCACCTCATGTTTTACAACATCTCAGTAAAATAGTGAAAGTAGCTTATGAACTATAAATGAATGACTGAGGTTCAAATTGCAGAAGGGGTCTTAGCTATTCTGGGAGTATATTGTAGATAAGGGGGGGAAAAATAAAAGAAAAAAATCTTAGAATGGACTTAAACCTCTGGTGACAAATTCCTTGATCAACAATATTAAAACTGTATCTCCCACATACCATTCATTAGAGATTATTTTTTTAGTACTGGTTGAACAATGTATGTTGGAGGTCAATGGACCCATTAATTGACCTGCAGCTAATTTTGAAATACCCAAGATAAAATCTCCTTCTGTATTGTTCAAGTATGCAGGGTCCCTGTATCAGGCATGTTCAGGTTCACAGGCTTAGAATTTGCTGTTCCTTCCAAATAATTTGTTTAGTGCTAAAAAAGTGCAAAATAGCACTTTGTCTCATTTGTTGTGAAAGAAAATGCTCTTTAGGTTTGCTAGTTAGAGATAACTTTTAAATATATGAATATTGCTTTTTCTGACAGTTGTACAAGGTATTCTATGCAATATATCCTCTCCCTTATCCTTCATTTCTCATTTCAGTAAAAGATTTGATCACAAGTTAATAGATGTAACTGTTCCGTTCTAGAAAGACCAAACACACCAAGTCATATCCTCTCTGGATCTTGCTGATTCCTACTAAACAACTTCTTAACATTAGTGATCGAGAGATACCTATCTCTCCTAAGCCCCAATTTTTTATTTGCTTGGTTGGTTTTTGGATATGAAATCCTGATACCATCTTTGAAGGTGAAGAGGTACTTGGGGATGAGAGGAAGTTGTCTTGTCTGGGCGTGGCTGAACTGCTTTGCAGAATGGCCACATCCCACAGTTCCATCAGGTTTGACCACCTTTTATGTACTTCTGGTGGCTGAAGTTCCTGCAGTCAACTGATGCAAGATTAGATTTTCAAACAGGCTAGCTTTCTAGGCTCTTCTACTAGCTTCAAAAAATTTTGAAGCATGACTACCACTCACCCTAAATTAAAAAGTATTAGGATACTTGTAATCTTTTTTTGGCTGCCTAAATTATGATAGCTGGTCTTAATGAGATTTAGATTTAGATTTTCTTTTCTCTGTGGTTTCACTTAGGAAACCTCTGCTTCCTTCCGTGAATCCCAAAAAGATGTTGTCGTTTTTCTTCACTCTTTTCTGAGGAAGCCAACAGCTCTGCAATTTATTTTAATCTGCAGTCAAACAGAAACTGATTTTTAGAAAAGTTATCCATTCTGTTCTCAGAGGCTTAAGTATTAGTTCTGTTCATCCAATCAACTGGTTTAGTACAGAACCAAGTAGCCTAACTACTGAATAAGTATCATGGAAAACTTGCCAGATCTTGAGAAGAAATAAAGGAGCACTGCCATATCTGGATGTAAAGAGAAAAAGGTTTCAGATAGGCGAAGATGGGGGTAGTGAGTGCAGCGAAGAACAACACTGAAACAAAGGTTTGTTGTAAGCTGCAAAATAAAATTTTTGTAATATTTTAAATACAGCATGAAAGAAACTTATTTAGTTTTAAAATCCTGTGGTATTGTTACCCAGCAGCTATTTCCTGCAATATAGAAAAGAGTTTGATTGGGTTAATTCTAAGGCTCAGCAGGCTTGACGGTATTTGTTTAATATAGGTATCACATTCTGGAGTCACCCTTAGAACTTACCCTAATACGCACGTCTACCTACCTGCATATGTTAACATGCAAACACGCATATAGATGTTTAAATGTGTTACGTCTCTGTTTGTATATGTCGGTGCACGTATATGGTGCGTACACACGATGTATGTGTCTCATGTCTGACAGACGTGTTAGCTTAAAATAAAACAGAAATCTGCATTTATTATTTACTTCAACACACTGTCTTTCAATGGACTGTTCTTTTAACTGAAAAAGCAGGTAACATGCATATTCTCTCCAGCTGTACTACTGTCGCTGAGTTTGGGGAGGGTGGGGGTGGTTACTGTGTTGTTTGTTTTTTTTTAAGCAGAAGTACATTCATCTTCTTCCTTGTGGAGTTTATACTATGATTTACTTCAGGAATATTTGTTCTTCACAGGATTTTACAGTACTCGAATGTGCATTTTGGAGAGTAAATGCTTTCATTTCTACTGGACATTTGACAGAGTAACTGTATGTGGCCAGCTGTTACACTACAAAAATCATGCAAGACAGATGTTTGTTAAAATGACTAGGATCAGAATAGATAAAGTGCAACCTTCTTATTTTCTCAATAGAATTAGGTTGCAGAAAAAGAATGTACGCTGATTAAGTATTTTTAAAGTAGATACTTGCACATTAGAAGCAATAGCAACGGTCAGCAAAATTGTCTGATAATCTTTAGTGCCTTAGCGTGGATTAATGCTGCTCTGGTCAAAAAGAAAAAAAAATGTTATAATAATAGTGACATGTGCTTACATGACCCTGGTGCAGATTTTCTGGAAGTTGCAGTGTGTTTGCTTTTCTTCCTTCTGCTCTGTGTGGAAAGTGTAGCTGTGTGTTTATTCCCCAAATATTACCGTATTTTAAAAAATGATTGTCAGTAACATAACTGCAACGAAAGAGCCCACTAAATTACTGTCTGAAAAATGTCATCATCAATGTTTTATTCACTTGAAAGTGTGCTTTTGTGTTGCAAATGTGCTACAGTAATTTTCTTTTATTTCAGCTATTATAACAGCATAAGTTATCTCAGTTATAAGCTTAGTTCCATTGACTATGATTTTGTAGTAACAAACTCTTTTGCATTGTAACAGCAATTCAGCTACTTGCATAACTATATAGCCAGCATTTCCCCCAACTGACTTTGATCATCATTGTAGCTAAAAAAAATAAAATAAAATCTGTGCTACAAAGTGTTTGCCTTAGATTTTTCTTTTTTTTTCCATGGGATCAGAATTTATGTTGGAAGGGACTAGCACATGTTCAAATGATATGCAAGAGAAAGTCTTTGAAGAATTAAAAACATACTGAAATTTAATTTGTACAATCTCACTTTTTTATGTAAAAACCCTTTAACGTTTTTGTTATAGTCTTCTCTAGAGTTTGAATAGGAATCTACAAAACTTTAAAAACCCATGCAATTTAATAGAAAATTCTATATCTGTTGTAAAATTCTTTAGACTGCTTTAAAATTTGTAGATGTAAGTTATAGTTTGCAAATTAAATTTTATAGGCATCTTCAGTAAGAATAGATTTCAGATTAAAATGAAATAAAAGGCACTACTCTTGTATTTTACCACAGTATGTTGTGGGGCTTTTGTTGTTGTTGGTTTTAAAATAAATTTGGCAGTTCAGGGAGGATGGGTCTCGGAATAGAATTTAATATCGCCAAAACTAGCTTTTCCAAGAAAATCATTCTAAGGTAAATTTTGGTAAGAACATCCATATATCTGGATTTTTTCCTCACAGGTTCAGGGGAAGCTGCTATTTGTGAGATAAATCTTAACCTGCAAACAAGCTCTTTCTGGAGACCAGTGTGTGGAAGTTCTCTACAAAGAGAGAGCTGGTGAGTAAGTTATTGCGAATATCACTTTTGCCAAAGGTTTGTAGCATGTGCGGTTTGTCAGGACAGCACTGATCAGTAGATGCCTGCCACAAAATTTCAGTGTGAAGTTTGCGAATTAGAAGTATGAAGTAAAACATATAGTTGAAAGCCATTATAAATAGTTTTACTTTTTGAACTGTGATCCCGGTCTGACAGATAAAATTAAATGCATGCTATCTGCTTTGGTTATTTTATTCCTCTTAGTAAAATTACACCAATAACCGCACATATAGGACTCTACAATGAATTTGGAGTTTGACTCTTGAAAGTGTGAAGTGTTATATGGGTATAGAAGGGTATAATTTGCTGGTTTGTACAAATGACTTGGATACTGTGGCTACTTCAGCTCTTAAAATGGTATCCTTAGAGCTGGATATTGATGTCGCTATTACAATTTTAACATCATTGATCAAGCTCTGTAGAGATTATGTGGGGTGCTCTGTTTGCCACTATTCCGTGCAAAAAGAGAACGCATTAATTTGGCAAAATTGCTTTTTTTGTGTTTGTATGTTTAACTGCAATGCCAAGTACAATGGCACTGCATTTGGACGGAGTTGTCATGTAGTACCTCAGCTATAGAAGGTAAGAGATATTTGAAGTAAATGGCAATAGGAGTGTCACCAGAAGGAGTGTCCCAGTGTCACTGGGAAATAAACTGGGGGTAAGTGAAGAGGAAAATCTGACATGGCTGTGCTGCTAGTCAATTTAGAGTGATGTGTGCCATGTGAAGGGAGCGTAACAAGCAGCCAGGGCCAGGAAGCTTCTGTAGGCATTAGCAGCTCTTGGGTTTGGGGGTGTGCAGCCCTGATGTTCCTCATTGCCAGTCTGCAGCAAGGAGCGACTTTTGACATGTAGGGCTTGTTGAGCCTTTGGGAATTTTTTCAGAAAGGAAAAAAGACACTTGTGAGAGGATTTTCCAAGTGACTTGACCTCTGTGTGTGAAATTCTTCCTTTGCTTCAGTAACTGTTTCTTTGGTCTCACCAGTAATACATGAAAAAACAGCATGCTGATAAAACTGCAATGCAGTGTGCTTTCTTTCAGACCACTAACACCTTCAGTAAGGGTATCTATTGCTGTTACTCATTAAAGTATTGTCCTACATGTCTCCGCTTCTAATAGGATAGGGATGTGGCTTATTGCATTCACTGCTGTTAATAAATTGTGCTTTCATTTTTTTCTATCTTATACTAACTCCTAGTGGTGAAAATCAGGACTCCACGGGCTAATGAATAATAAGGACAAGCATAGTAATAACTATCGAGTGCATTTAGTTACATCTGTTTTAGTGATTCTCATGATCTTCAGAAAAGCCATTTGTACATCATTTCTGATGCTGTTCTTAGAAAACATTATTACAATTAATTCATTAAATGTATTTTGACAAGACTTTTGTAACCTTTTCATAAGAAACAGTTTTGTTAAGTAGCCTACGTTTTCAAATATCAAAAGTACTAATGATAAAATACCAGGTAACTCTTAAGGTGGAAAGTGATGAAGTGTGCTCCTCATTTCAGTGTATGTAAAAATAGAAAATACTGTACACACTCATACAGAGTGAAAGAACCATATCAGGATAGATCCCATCCTCTCTGAACGCAGAATAGTTTGCATTAACTGTAGCTTAATGTGTGAGGAATAGAAGTTTAATGTGTGAGTAACAGAAGCTTGCAATGTTTCCTGGTCTACCTGTGGAAGTCATTGCATTTGTGAAATATGCAGTGTGCTGGAGGGAAAATGCATGCTAGTAGAACTCGGCTTCCCTCCTACAAAATGGTTTTATGCGAGTGAGGTGCATGAGGCTCAGGAAACTAATAGTCAGGTCACAAAGCTGTTCCAGCCTTCAGGCTCTAGTAATCGATGGTAGCTCTTGGGCAGGGTGCTGAGGACATCTGGGCATTGAAAGCATTGAGTCAATAGTGTTTCCACTCTCCTGCTTTTGCTGCAGCCGTTTCTCTTACTGGTACAGAGACTCTAGTTGCATCCAATGCTCTCTGCTGCCCTGCAGTCTTCTGAGGTGAGGCATGCAGTAGAACCAAGGACATCATAACAAGAAAATGTAGCCACTTCGAAGATTTTTTTTGTTCAGCATGAAAAGGGAGAAGACATTACCTGGTCACAGATAAAATTGGACTCCCTTGCATCACTGCTGCATTTCATCCTCAGTTGAATGGTTTCTTGGTATTTGTCATAAGGAAACAGTCGTCTTCTCATGCGTGTGATGTCAAGATAATTTGTTATTTATCAATGGATAGTTAAACACTAATATATGCTATTATAATTGTACATAATTTATATACACTATGTATTACATGATATAATACTTGGATGAAGTACAATTTCTTTGGTTAAACTAGTACAAGGTAGAAAGACTTGAACCACGATCATCTTGTTAAACATCTGTCTGGGCCACAAAAAGTAGCAAATCGTAAGAATCGAGAGCTGTGTTACATAACCTATAAAGAGTTTGCCTACTGTGTCTTGTGTCGCCACTGTGGTTTTATTCCTTATTCTGGTCTTCATTATTCCGCTGCAGGACAAAGAGCATGTGACGAACACTGGTTAGCAAAAGATACTGCTTGTACACAGACCGTTGCATTAGCATCTCCCAGTCTGGGCCGTGAAGCTTAGTAAAAAAGCACTCTCCTAGCCTTTGAGAAATCTCTGTCTGTGTTGCAGTGAAATGTGCTGTGAGAGTTTTAAGAATCGATAACAATAAATTGCACTGAAAGCCATTTTGCTGCTCAAAAAATGGGGAGTCAATTTTAACCATAGACAATATTTAATGATAAAATAATACTACTTTATGTAAAAGTAAAAAAGCCAAACTATATCAAGATTACTGAGAGAAGGTGCCATTGTCTTCTCCCCCATTTTCTCATGGGAGTCCGTACCTTGTCTTGTATAGTGGAAAATTGCATTTTTTGTTTAATCTTAACAAAAGGCAGAATCAAACAAAGCTAACAGATCTGTTTACATCCAGAGCTTACTGTATTTAAAGGTTGGTTCGAATTCCATTGAAAGTGTTTTCTTAATAACATAATAGTTGACTTAAAAGATTAAGGATAGCAGACTTGTATTTCCTCTAATCCCTGGATTTTGTCATTAAAGCCAAAGAAATTTTGTTTTAAAATAAAAGTGAGCGCATACAAAGTTACATATTCTCACTCACGGTGGCTTAAAGAATGACCTCGGCATTAGTCGTTCCTGTGCTAGTGGCTATGCAAGAGCACTGCCTGTCATGGCTAAACCTGCTAATCCCAGGGCTGTTGTACTGGATCGGATAACTACTTGTTTCCTAGCACATTGCTAGGCAGGAAAATATACATAATGTCCCTTGAACCTGCAGATTGTCTCTCAAATGACCCGATCAGTTGGTGAAAGGGACCTATTTATATGGGTGATGCAGCCGGAAAAAAAACAGTATGGATTTCTAATAACAAGAAGTTGAGATATCCATACATGTTGGAAGCTACTTTTAAAAATTGTGCCTACTGAAATACTAGAGGGCATGTCAGAGAGAGCTTAATTAAGTATAAATTGATTATTAGAAGACATTTCAAGGGTTAATAATTATGCCTGAAAAAAATCAATGTACAGTGTAATTAATTTGAAAGTGCTTAACAGATGCTTTAAACTGATACAGTGCAAACAAAAAATTGTAATTTTCATTTCAGCAGTAAAGTATGCAAAACGAACTGAATGTGTTAGGGCATCCAAGCTATTGAACACGTTCTCTTTTGCTAGCACAGAATTACACCCCAAAAAATGTAAAATTATTTTTTAAAAAGATTTTAAGTTCTTTTTCTCATGCTATTCTTTGACACAAAACTAATAGAAAGGCTTGGGTCATTCATATACCAGGTCTCTTGCTTACCCCTGAGTCTTGTGGATCGTTGAAAGTGTTGCTAACTATGTATATTTGGTTATAGAAAAAACATAAAGGGTTAGTGCATAATTTTCTGATTTGGCCTTTCTTTCCCTTCCCCCACTATTGAAAGATGGTGCATGGATAAAAATGCAAGATTTTTATTTACAATTGGCTTACTGGAGTACTAATGTATCACTTCTTTTTAAAATACAGCCTAGTAATGCCGGGGGTTTTTAAATACAAAAAAATATAAGGAAAATCAAAAAGAAATTAAGAAAAATAAGTGATGTTTTCAGTCACTGGGGGAATTCACAATCCCTTGTTCCAGGGAACTACAAACTCCTGGCATCCTCTGCCTTGGCCAGTATACCTTTGCTATGCCTCTACTGGGTATTTATAGTCTGGGATAAAATCTAGTTGCTTTGAATTAGAAGAGGCTTTCCTTGGAAAACCTGCTTTAATAGTAGCATGCATTTGAAGACTCAAGATGTTGTGAGGGCAATTTTGAATTTGCATTGAGACAGCATTTTTCAATAAAACAATTGGTGAGACTAGTGCTGACCAGCTCTTGTTTCAAGCTGTATATTCTGTCTGATTGAGACCAAGCATTTGGAAACATCCCAAGGTTTTTAATCTCTGCTTTACTGTCTACTACTTGTGTCTTAGTTTATTTTAAGATAAGTTTTAATGCATTTTAAGGCCATCCCTAGGAGGAGGAAATATGTGAAACTGAAAACACTGAAAGACTGAAAATCCCTTTCAGCCCAGCTGGTAATGTGTGTGATTTGGGACAATTTACTGCAAAACTTTTCTTGTATCTCACAGACCTTACTGATAGAATCATACAGAAGAAACAGCTGTTAAGAGTTAACAAAAAATAATAAAAAAAAATCTTTTACAAATATTGATCTTAATTTTAAATGAAGTCCTAATTTGGCATCTTCTGTGCAGAGTTGAATCAGATTATATGTTGCTTTTGGTGAGAATCCAGTAACGATTTTTTTCCACGTGCCAGATTTGTCAGCTGCTCTAAACCCAGGGAAATGTCTTACCAATATTTTTTTCCCCTCCCTTTCTGTAGCTTGTAGCAGTTTTCACAGCTGACAGGAGATGACCCAGTTCTTGGCTCTCAGACTGGATTGCTTTGTACTTGCCATTCTACATGTTGCTAATCTTTCCTTTGATTCCAGAAGTCAGTGACAAAGTGCAGCCTAAGAGAAAGAAAACAAAGCATAGATCCCATGTTCTTTGCAACAGCTTATCTCCAGTTTGCTACACTTAAAGAAAGTCTTTTGGAGAAACTATATTAATATGAATGGACATTTTCCATGTTTAGGGCTGCGAATACGAATACACATTCCCCAAAGGTGGGAAAGCCACTTTCCCCTATGTTATTTGTATACAATACAGTATTCAGGTTATTTTTTTAATTTTGGGGGGAGGGTAGGATATTGAGACCTTTGGGGCTGTTTTTCTGCTTTCTTGAACCTGCATTTTTCTTGACTCTTGAGAGATTTCACACACATGACCGTATAATAATCTTCTTTCAGCAGAGAAAATTTTGTTTTGTCAAAAGTCCTGCCCAATCTAAACTAGAAATACTCAAAACCATAAGGATTCATTTTCACACTTTGGTAATGATTACTGTTGAGTTTTTTACTGTCTACTTTACAAGGATTTATCAGTAAGGTGAGATAAAACATTGTGTAAATCTTACAAAGCTGCTTAAAAGTTATGCTGCCAAAATTTTTATGAATATCCAAAAAAGCAAAAATTATTGTCTGGAAATTATTTCCATTCTATTTTTTGAAAATACAATTTTCTAAAGGATTTTATTTCTATTTGTGGTACAGTAGACTACATTTGGTTTAATAGCATTTCAGCAATGTTTGTTTGTTTTGGTCTTTGAGATTTAATAAAGAACTTTCTGTGCAGTATTGTGTTGCCGTTTTGGGAATTCGGTTTGCTTGAATGTCCCATCTCGCCAAGGCAGTATGTTTTTGGGCTCAGTTATAGTGAAATGTGAAGCGCTTCTGCCGGTCAAGAAGTGCTTTCTGCTGCTATTGCTTTCAAGGGTAGGATTCCTCACAGTAGATGTTCAGGATGCTTGGTATTGAGCAAGGCTGCGCTCAGGTTATATTCATATACCTTAATAAAATAGAAAAGAATCATTCCTTTGGCCAGTCTTGTCAGCTTGTGACATAGCTCATCTCCCATTGTTCACATTTAAAAAAAAAAAAAAAAAGTGGTAGTTCATAGCAATATTTCAGTTGCAAACATGATGAGTGCCGTCAAGTCCCATGTGAGTTGTCTTATGCTTTTCCTTAAAAAAAAACGGATTGGGTCAGTGCCATTTTTTTTTTTTTTTCCATTTCTGCTGGTGAATGGTACATTGCGTTGCATAAATGGACAGAGGAAATAAAAGATTTATTTCTTGTTTTGTGTTCTGAATTTTTGGAATTCCTCTGAATTCCAAAGCAAACAATTACTATGAAGTTTGTACTTAAACGGAAGGAACAAAAAGGTCTTGCTTGGATCAAAAAGAAGCAAAAGAATAGCACTTTTTCACTGTTAGAATAGTCACTTGTTTTCACAATTCTGCTTTTTTTATTGTACTAGATTCACCACATGTTTAGACTAAGTCAGTAACTATTTATTACTAGCAGCAGTGCACCAAGATGTTTGATTTCCAAAGCAGAGCGAGACAAAAACAGTTTTGTTTTTTTACGACAATGCTAATTAATAACAAAATTTAGAATATGTTACAGGAAAAGAACATACTAGAATTCCAGCAAATTGTAAGGAAAATGTTTTATTTCAAAAAGGGTTGAAATGTTTCCAGTCTCAAAATTTGATATGAAACATTTTTCATTTTTATTCTGAAAACATTAGCTGAAATTATTTATCATAAGTTTCTAAGAAGTGTTGGGGAAAATGATCTCAAAATGGAGACGAGGAATACAAATTTAAAATAGAACTATATTTAAATGTCAAGAAAATCAATGTCTAGAAAATGCTTTAGTTTCCATATCTCAACTATGTCACTGGAAGTATTTTTTTCCTGTCTAGAGTATCTGTAGGCAAGTGAGGAATGGCAATGTCCATATTTAGCCACCAAAGACAGAAGGCACAAAACTAGTGCATATTGGCTCTTTGTATAATTTGCAGAGTAAATTAGAATTACTTGGACAGATTCTCAAAAATACTATTTTTCATTGACTTCCTCTTTTCCTATTGGCTTCCTCTTCATACAGGTGATGCTTTACTTACATATTTGCTGTGTCCAACATACTAAATTAACTCACATAGTAAACAAAATCTTGCAGAGAGATTAAAATACTAGACCCTGCCATGTGTTCCAGTGCCTAAGAAAGGTCTGAAGGAAAATCTTTGTCAGCTTTCTATTGAAATGTGTGACAGATACGTGAACACAAACTGACCTGTTTATACCTGCTGACTGTATTCCTGAAAACATGTGAGAGTGTGCAAAACAGAAATATGTCGGAATTTCTATACGACAGCAATTACGCTCTGTATGGAGGCTAAAAGAATTTAAAAAACAAGGCAAAACTAAGTTTATAGTATTAGTGTGGTACTTTTGTATATAGGAGGCATGAGTATTCCAAGCACCATAGATTTCATATTAACCTGTGAAAGCATCATGCAAGCAAGACGTCCTTAGATCACAGACTCCATTCTCAATTCGTACAGTGAAAAAAGGGAATTCGGGTCTTTCTCCTGTGTTTTTGTTTGATATTTGTTTTGCCAGAGACTTTTTCCAGGTAAATTGGGATTTTAACAATGAGTCTAAAGTAAGTGTGACTATACTCTGAAGTGCCCTTAAATTGCAACACAATATTTTTCTCTTAAAGTTTTAGTCACGCTACTAGGAAAATGCGTGTCCCTCATTCTCTGTCCTGATGATTATTTATGGTATTGCTTTAAATCAAAACTGGCCTGTCATTCTAGTGTTTGTTGGTTTAAGTTAAATATCTATTAATATGCATAATCTTTAAAGCAAATATTTATATTTTCAGCCCTTCAAGCACCAGATAAACGCAAAGAAATTTTAACTATATTTCTAAGCTGACAGCCAAAGAAGAGAACTTTGGTTGAAATTTTAACTTTAGAAAAGCTGCTTCTGAATTATAATTATTGATACTTAATAACGTAATTGTGTCACTTTTTTGCCTGTGTGCTAGTAGATTTATTTTTATTATGGTTCTTTATATTATGTTCTTAATAAATCTGTTTTAAAAGTTGTTAAAGTTCTTCTAGTACAGTCTTGTACTTTGAATGAGAGCTGAGGTTCTTGTATTTGCTGAAATGGGTGAAAAATGTTGCACAAACTGGTGCCCATCTCTGTGTCCGCATGTCTCTACTTTCTTTCTCTTATGCTGTGAAAACACTGGGAGCATCTAATACAGTAGTATTCATAGAAATAGTTCAGAAAATGGCTTTGTAGACTTTCCTCTGGTCTCAGAAAATGGGTAGAGCTAAAAGTGTGATTGCAGTTCATTTTTAGCTCATCCCCCTTGGGTGGCCTAGTGCTTAGAACAACGTTGACCTTTTACACAACTGTGGAAGAGGCGGATAAAAGTCCTGTTCTGTCTCTACCATTGTCAAAGGTGGGCAGAGTCCCTCTCCGGTTCTGTGGTGTTCTAGCTTGTAAGTTCATTTTGCTGCAGTATTATGGTAGTTCTGTTTTTATTTCTAATTGCTTATGTATATTACTGTATTTTTTTAAAGCAGTAAATGCTAGTCTTTATCAACTAAATTGCACACAGTAATCTACAAAACCATGGTTGTAATTTTGTATACGTCTCTACAATGAAAGTGTACTATCTTAGTTACTTGGAAAGGTCATCTTTTTCCTTTATACTTGACTTCTTGTATGTAAAGAGAATAAATATAGACTAGGTATGAGCCGAGCATTTAACTGGCAAAGTTTGTTCTTTTAAGCTAATATTGTACTTGCATTGTATTAGGCCTCTTCTCGTTAGAAGTAGCTGAGACAGTCTGATTTTAAATATTAAAAATAAGATTAAAAATTAAGCAGTTTTGCATGTTTCCCTTCCTCAGGGAAATGATTTTTGTTCCACAGAAGTTCCAGATAACTGTCAGTTCCCTGTAGGCTTTCATCATCTCTGTTTCTGTTCCATTTCTGCCTCGTAGTGGTTCTTACTCAAGGTGTTAGTTCATTAAAAATACCATTTAGCCTGCTGAATCTAAAGATACAGTTCTTAAAACTCTCACTGATATTCCAGAGTCTCAGTCCATTTTCCTCCCAATTAATGCTGTTTGCGTATTAAAAAATGAAGATGTATTAAACATGAAAGGTATTATTGACCTGACAAAAAGTCTCAGTAAGGGGAAAGAAATCATCTTGTTTCGATATGCAATGATACTCAACTCCATAGACAAAAAGAGGCAGGCTAGAGGAGGAAACTCAAGCAGTCAAAAAGGGATCTTGAAAGACTGAATAAATGCTTGGAGTTTTCCCCTGATACGTTGTGCCTTCAACTGTTTCACCTGTTACTTTCTAGAATTCAGATAAATCTATTTTTTTCTGGGAAAGAAGACACTTCTCTAAAATTCACCGGCACCAGGAGTAACCCACTTTGCAAAGCATGGGAGGAGAGACACAGAAAGGGAAAGAGAATCAACACAATCTTAACCCTGTATTTGTTGCCCTTAAGGCAGGCTTTTTATTCCTTTTGATTTCTCACTCCAAATATCATAATAGCTGCCTTATTTCATTTCTGCCTAAGAAAAGTTATAATAAGTAATTAAAAAGTAATAAAAGATTGTTTCTGTTGTCATATGTGCTTATGCATGTGTGTATGCATAGTATGGCACTGTTTACTTCAACAGGCTTATTTTTTTTAAAGTTGTATTACTGAATGCAACTCTATTTACACTTTTTTAGAAGGCTCATGACCTGTCCAATATGCAGGCAATAAACATGCATGTCTGCTGCTGCATGTATGTGTATTTTAATCACTGGATGATTCAGCCTTAAAGTGTTAAACTGGTAATACGTGGAATTTGACGTGCTAACTCATGATAGGTTTGGTTTTAATAAAAATAAAATCTAAACTATATATTAAAAGTTTTGCATAATAGATGCCAACAATTATTCTTTGCAACTAAAGTGGAACTTCTCTTTACTAATCAGTGGAGATGAAATAATGGGATAATAAAGGCATAGCACTGGTGTGTAAATGATTGATTAACAAAGAAAAAATTAAGAAAATATAGACTTAAAAGGTATTTTTTTGAATTGAATTCTGAGTTTGAGTGGAACAGTACTTGACAGAAGGATGTGGATGAATTTTGCCATTGATTTTAGAAAGGGGGGGAGTCATAAGCCTAAATGCTTATACATAATGAATCTCATTTCTGCTTTAATGGTGCTGTCGCGTCGTTTTAGAAATGGAAGTCAGGCAGCAGTGAGTCATAGCTATTGATTCTTCAAGTTGTACTGGAATAGAACTGGTGTACAGTAGGTGAGTACTGGTAAATCCAGTCTTTTATCTGTAGTGTGCCACTATGTAGCATCTTTAGCATTGTGGTAGACTTAGTAGCTCAGATTAGTGAGATGTAGTTTAGCCAAAAGTAGGTATTGTTTTGTTTCCTTGCCCTAAACCATTTATATGCAGCAATTTATTCTGATTCTTGTAGTTCCTCTTACTTTTCTCTCCACATTAAGTGCCCACAGCTCAGATCCTCTTTCTCTCTTGCTTTTTAAGAAATTGTGAGATGCAGCATTTTGGTCAGGACTTGCATTCCTATGAGTGTGGAATTGTTACTGAATAATTGTTGATTTCCACATTTCAGTGACAAGCCATTGTAATTTTTAATGCCCCTGCACATTTGCAGCTCCATCTTTTAAAGATTCTTTTTTAATTCTAATATTTGAATATCTGAAATATGCCCCCTTGGCATCCCTGCTAATGTTGATTATATAGCACATGTAACCAAAACTGAAGGAAGAAGAATTGCGTTATACAGCATTAGAAGTGAGCTGCCCAAATTGAGGACAATCTTGAAATCCATTTTGTGAAGTAATGTAACTTTTTCATATGCAGTATTGATTGTATTCCTGTTCTGATGAACAAAACTGTGATGTTTCACTCTACATGTGTGCTGGTATGTAATTTTTTTTTTTCTATTTTTTTTTTCCCCCCTGTATCTTAAATTGTGCAATTGAACTACCTTGAAATAATAGAATCTGCACCCTTCCTGCCCCGAAACTGGCATATTTCTATCATGGTCCTCAGGCAATACCAGAAGCAAATAGGAGACTGACTTTATTCAGTACTCTGCAAACATAGACAGTTTTCTCTTTCAACATAAATACTTCTACAATAAGTTTAAAAATATTTAAAAAAATGAGTTTTCACTTCACGGTCTGATGGGAAATAAATTTTTCAGATTTTGTTATAAATGGAAACGTAAACTGATATAAATCTAATTTGCAGGGTCCAGTCCTCCCATCTGCTGCCAACCGCGTGTTCCCACCTTGTGCTGCGCTGGCATTTATGTCATCATGTGGTAAAAGGGCTCAGGAAGCTGATTATCTAAAAACTAACCCTATGGAAAAAGATACGGTTTGGGGGCTAATTTAACTTCCCAAAATGGTTTATCTGGACTTGTACAAATACAAGTAAGGCACAAACAAAGGCTCTGAAATGCCTAAGAAAGGGCAAGGGAAATGTCAGTAGTAAGCCTGGCTTTAAGTTAGCTTAGTGACTGTGGAAGAGCACTAAAAAGACTTTAGACCTCAGTTCTGAAAACTGGTGACTGAAAAACTGACTAACTGGCTGTTTATCTGAATAAAATCTAGACTGTGAATTTGCCATAGTTACACTCCTTGTAAGTTATACGGCAAAACAATCAAATCTTCTGGAAAGCAATATAACTTAAACAGAATGTAATTAAAATTCATCCCCAGGGATATTGGTATTGAAATAGCTCATTTAAAATACAGCTGTATTTGTGAAGGGGTAATATTTATGACCAGAAAACCATAAACTGCTTGTGATGTAATATAATGCCTTGAATTTTCAAGTTCCTTTTCTTTATTTAAAAGTTGCAGTTTTATAATGTTTATCCATTTTATTATAGATTTAGAGACTTACGAAATAGTTTTTAAAACCTGAAGAAAACTTTTTAAAAAAGTTGTACCTGAAATACAACTTATTCACAGCTATCTTTGCAAGTCTTTCTTGCAAAATATGAAAGCTAAATGCTCTCTGTTCTGAAGGAACACTGAGCAAGACAAAGTATTTGATGTGACACATTCATGCTTTGCTTGTCAGGCAAAAGAGTTTTCACTATTATTCACTGCCCTCTGTATATTGAAGAACATATCTAAAGTAAGCTGAACGCTCTTGTGTTTTGTGATAGTGTGTTACTGGGAAAATAAAACAGCTACAATTATCTGCTCAACAAATAGAACTTGTCAGCTGGCAGGCACGCAGAACTAATGCAGATGGCCAGCTCAGAAAAGCTGTCAAACAGAAAGACTGAAATAAAAGATATTTTCTTCATATTCTGTAGACTTCCTAAGATAATATTTTTTTTTAAAGTCAGCTCAGAGGATTTTAGTGCTCTTTCTTAGCTCAGGTGTTTTCCCAACTCCTGGAGAAAAAAAAAAATTCTCTTCTAGAGGAAGAGGTATTTCCAAAATAGTGACAGGTATCTTTGGATGTCACGTTGCGACTGTGGAGAGGATCTCTGCACGCAAGTGTTCCTCTCTTTGGAATAAAAGAATAGGATTTATGTCTACTGTATGTAGAGATTTTGGAAGCATAAAGTTAGAGATTTTGTATAATCCAGGACAGGTAACTGTTTTCCTTTTTGAAATGAATGTCCTATTTTCCTCTGCTTTGAGTTGCATGTCGGTAGCACCTCAGAGAAACACTCTTTTATTGGAGAGCATTTTTATTATTTACTGTTCTGTCAGTTATTTTATTCCTTACAGGTAATGAAAAATACTCCTTTGGATCTACTCATCCTCACTAGGTGTTACCTCTCTGTGCAGCATAGACATGTAATAGATACTACAAAATGTAGGACTAAAGTAAAAGGTACATTAAACAGTTACTGTTAGTATAGGAATTGTTATATTGGAGAAATTGTGCCTTATTTACTTATAAATATATGGTTTTGCCTGCCCTGCAGGGCGATGGTATGAAGAGAATGCTTTATGTAAAATAATTCAGTCCATCTGGAGTGTCTCTGTTAAGACTTCAATAGGTAACTTAAGCTATTTTGGTTTTGTGGCATCGGATTTCCAATTACTCTGGCTTTTGCTTGCTTGTTTTTTTGTTAAAAAATTATAATATTCCAAGGGGGTTTTTGTTCTGTTTTGGTTTTGGGGTTTTTTTTGTTTTTTTGTTTTTTTTAATGGGTGCTGTGCCGGGGGAGAATTTTTGTCCTGTAGTTTGAAAACAAAGGGACCTGCTATGACTACAAAGGGAAATAAATTGAAAACAAACAGGAGACTCAGAAGTGCCACACTATATGTTCAGACTGTGGAAAGTATAGCTAGAAGCGTTCAGTCAGTCTGAATGGACTTTTCAAAGGGCTTCTGTGTGAAAGCACACAATTGGTTAGATGTATATTCTGTGGCCATGTCAGCCTCCTAGGGAGGCTCACACGCACACCGATGGTCTGATCCAGTAAGGCGTATCCTTTGATCAGAATGATAAGAAGCCACCCGTGTGCCAGTATAAATTTATTTGATTGCACTAGCTCCTGTTACTTCCCTTTGCTCTGTGGCATACCCTAGTACAAAGCTAAACTGGAAGATTATTATTCACTTTTGTGTCTGTATCCTTTGTTGTTGCCTCTTAAGGAGAAAAATGTTGAGAAGGCTTATTTATTTTTAATAGAAATCCTAATGCGCGCCGTAGCTTGCTGTAATTCAAACCACTCTACGTCGCAAACTGGTATGTGGCAGGTTGTACACCGTTCTTTGCTTAACTTCTTACAATAAAAGTAGCTCAAGGCTGTGTCAAAGATTAACCTGCTCACGGGATTCATGAGATATATAGCTGGATCAGGTGAAAAGCAGCTAGGTTTTTGGTGTGTTTTTTTAATGTCTCCAACATCTTATATATTAAAAGCTTCTAGCACCTGCTGTTCTTTAAAAGATCTTTTGATCTTAAATTCTAGGATCCGGAGGGCTTCAGGAACATAGGCTGCTGAAGTGCCACTTACGGGACCTCAAGGGAAATGTACAAACACAAAAAATTGGCTCAGGAGTCTAGCGTTCCGCTATGGCATTTATTTCTTCAATATTTTAACAAGCTTCAAAATATTTCTGTAAAAAGTTGTATAAACATTCTTAAAAATCTTCTTATTTTTGTTTAGGTGTCACATCCTGTATGCAAGAATAATATATAACATGCTTTTACTGAATTTGCAATTCATCAGGTCTTTTTCCTTTAAGTAAATGGATGCAGAATGCTAAACCTCAGGAAGAATTATGAAGTCATGAAAAGGACCTTTCTGGATATACATTTGTCTATCCATACATGTTTTTTCAAAGATACAAATATATGCTTGCTTTAGGGGGCTCTGTGTGTGTGTATATATATGTACATATGTACTCAGACATATATTCCATAGATAGGCTTACTTATTTCGTATGTGGGTTGGTAAGTGTGTATGTATATATTTACATAGTTTTGAAGAACTTGTAGCATCTTCAGATTTCAGATTTCTCTTTAACTGGGAGTAATATTTTGTCTCACATTGAAAAACTGAATTGGATTTATCTCTGAGTTGAGCCTGAAGGATCTTTTTCAACCTGTAGAGCAGAAATCAGACCAAAAGGGTTGTCTTCAGTAAAGACCCGTTGTTTTCTAGCCTCTAATTTGTTGGTGGCTTCGCACCACCCCCACCCGCTCCAGGCTTTTTCTTCTGCTCAGTTCCATGAGGCTTGCAAGTGTCTGAAAAATATCTTGGTGAACTGTTGAAGTTTTCCCCCACTGATTTCTTTGGCTATATTATTTTGGCTGTGTTTTTCTTGCATTTTGACCGTTTCAGTCATTCAGTGCTGACAATGTAACTTTTCTCTGCTCACATTCTATTTGTGTTGAAATGTGGGTGTTTGAGATGTTTGACTTATGTTCTTCCAGATGTATGAGCAGAATTTTCAGTGTGCCATATGGGAACACAGAAACATGAGACAAAAAGGTTTATTAGCTTTTCAACAGAAAATGCAAGTTATTATTGAACACTTTGTCATCAAAGCAACCCTAACTACAATATCAAAGCAACCCTAACTACAATATTTTGTTACAAGAAAGTCCAGTATAGAAGTCGTAATTCCAGGAAGTCGTTTGCATTTTATTTATATGATATGACAACCATGACTTTTTGCCTCTTTGAGCACTGGTGTGACATTCTTGTTTTAGCATTGGTTTTGGTCCAGTTACCCAGCAGAACAAAGGAAAACACAAAGCAGAACAAAAAAGGAACTCCGTGCATAGAAATTGAAAACCATGAAACTCATGCATGTGCACACACCCCCCACTTACTTGTCATCTGGTAAGAAAGACAGCTAAAGAGGGAAAACAGGAAAAAGCAAATTGATTTAGTACATAGAATACATTCATTGTTTAATTACTCCACAACAGTAGTTACTGCACAGTCGCTAGTGCTTCATATAGCCAAGCATTCAAGTTGCATGTATTGAATTTACTCCAGTGTGTCATATGTGCAATTGTAGAAATATAGCTTGACACATCTTGCATTGATTTCCCAGTATTACAACATTGACGGACCTTCTTTCACTGCTATCAATACTTTTTTTTTTTTTTTTTTTTTTTTTTAAACACTAGCTGCATCGGACAATTGTTAAGTCTATCGTGGATTTGCTCCAAAAAGAGAGACTTTTAATTTCATTGTAGTCAACTGTTGAGACACGCTGGTGCCTGACTTTGAAAATGGTGTCCCAGTACTTACTTTATCAAGCAGTAGGCTTTGCTAAGATTGCTGGAAGCAAAACTTAATATCAAGACTTTGTCCCCCAGTGGTAAAACACGCTGTACCTGGATTTTGATGCCACATGTTCCTGTCATCATTTTATTAGTTGATCCAGCAGTCATGAAAAATATCCAAAAGACATGAAAAATACACTGAGGACTCCATGAACAGGCCTTGCACCACAGCCAGATTGTCTCTGGAAAGACATATTTCATTTTGCTTTTGACTGTTTCATTATTAAGTACAGAATTTGCCAAAAAAGTTCAGACCTTAAACAAAATCTAAAGCCAGGTTTACATGTGGCCAATAGGAAATGCATAGTTAGCATCAAAATAAAGGCAGAAGTGGAAAAATCAATAACCTTTGACAAGTAATTGATAGTCTAGAGAGAGGCTCTTAAAATGTGTTGTTGGTCATTGTAGCGCCACAAATAAACATGAAGAACTTCCACATTAAGTATCAAAATTCTTTTGGGTAATTCAGTCATGAAAGGTAATTTCCTGGAAAGTTGTTTATAAAGATAGTAGGGAAGCAGAGGATATCCCATTTACAGCTGGCAGATGTAATGCCTGCTTGTTGATTTTACTTATTTATTCTTTTCCTCCCCTCACTGGAACTCATGAGGAAATACAGTATATCCAACAGCACAAATCCCCATGAAAAATGTTGATGGTGACTGCATTCCAGTGCTGGCAAAGCATATTGTAAATAATGTTGTTTTTTTCCCAACCTCTTTATTAGCTTCTCTCCAGTGCTGACTCTACCAGTGCACTTTTATATCAGTATCTATAAATTATCAGCATCCACTATTAATCTGATAGTGAGGACAAGAATGAAGTATTTAAATCTCAGCTTTGATTTAAAAGTTTGTGCTGGGTGGTTTCACTGCCAGAATTCCCTTATTGAGAAGCTGAATTCAGTAAAAAACACTAAGACTAGAAACCCTGTGCTTGGAGTCTTCCCCTTTCTCCCTCTTCCCACATAGCTTTCGCAGCACGTATTTTCATAAAAGGCAATTCAGCTTTAGTAGGAATGTTATGACTGATGTGAAAGCTTACCAGTTGTTTTGCAGGAGCAAGGCTTCTGATACAGAGCAGAGAGTTGTGGATAAGACAGGAGTGCCACTACCTCCAGACAATTTTTAGGAGAAGGGCTTAACTCTAACTTTCTCAGCCTAAAGACTCTTCCTGGGCAATGTTCAGATATTTCTGTTTTGTTTTGGATTAATTTTTTATATACTGTGGCTGGTGCTCTCCTTTGGTTTGGTGCTTAATGCTTTGCTAATTGTTTGGCTTAGAAAGGACTTCCTCTAAGGGTCCTGAGGTCAGTCTCTGTAAACGATGTTGGTTTCTGGCCGTAGCTCATTATCTGAAGACATTAGAGAGGTTGCCAGACCTTGTCTTTGACTTTGACACCTGAGGAGAAAACATGCATATAATGTCAAAAGAGTTACTTTTGACTTTGCGCACACACACGCACAACCTCTCATTGTTATGCTCGAGAAGAAAACTCAAAACACTTCAGTGGTTCAGACATATTATTTTGTCAAGTCCTTACTCTGTCTTGTTGACAGAATACATTTTCTCAAAAGCTGAAATCATTCTGTCAAGGAAACTTATTTTGTTCAATAATCTTGCTTGTTGACAAATGTTCAAAAGGGAAAAAAATCTTCAATTATTCTGGGAATGTTCTTCCTGGTATCTCCAGGTTTATTTATTTTGCCATGGGAAAGAACGGTTATTAGTTTGTAGGTGAACTATCCAGGTCTTGATGTAATGAAAGAAAAACGTATCTTCCTTATACGTACGTGAGTGTGCTTTAGGGGAGGCTTTTTTTCAAAGAAGGTTGTTCAATTTTAGGTCACATTCCAAGTGACTGATCAGCAGTGGAGGACAGGCAGCGTGTGTATCAAGTGAATGGAGAAAGGATGAGTGGAAAACAGACATATCTGTCGTTTATGTCAAGCAGCCATGGCAATGGAATGACGCCATATTTTCAAGCGGGCTCATCTTAATAGTTGCATATACAAATAGAAAAAATATGAGAATGATAAAAAATGTTTGCACTGAGCTATTTCTACGTGTCTCCCCCCTCTGCCCTCCAAATTAAATTGGTTCCAGTTTAGGGAGGTGAATTCTTCGGGCTTGGGTTGTTTTTTGTTTTTCAACTGGAAGAGAGCTGAAGATATGCCAGATTTACTCCATTGAGTGACAGGAGCAGTGTGAACACCTCAATATTCAAATCCTAATGGTCATCATCTCAGTACTGGACTCTAAGGATATATATGCAAGGTACCATGAAGACCATAAGTATCACCTTCAGTGCTTGGTTTTGTTTCTAGGTGGCATCGGTGACAAACCTGCACTGATTTTAATGGGTTAGAAATAGGCTTTTGAGACGAAGACCTTTCTCCAGTGACATTTCTCCAGTGACTCTTAATGGAATTTAAACTTTTGCATCATTTAAGGCACTTTGGAAAAACCTGTTGGACATTGAAGGATATCAGGGAAGAATTTTAAGCTGATTTTGGTGGTATTTTATGAGCTCTAGTTTAAGCTTTTTGATTAAAATTTAGTCTAATGAGTGTTCTTATGTTTTAATAGTTAAGCCTTATAAGCTGTCACTGCTTGTAAGATGTATCCTCTCCACTGCATATTTGCAAGTGGCGGTGATGTCTGTGTACTTGTGTTCCGTTCTTCGTTCATTTTCATCAGTAAACCTTCACGCAGTCCCATAATCTAGTTCTGCAAGAACTTACTCGGTTGATCTTTGGATATGTTCAGGTTTCTTTTGTTCTCTAGACTCCTACGAGTAAAATAAATACTGTGATTTGGTTTTGGATAATGATCCTAGTCCATTAATTGATACCCACAAAGTTTTTAATTCTTTAATAAAAATAGTTTTTTATTGTGTTTTGGCTTATTCTATTCTTCCCTACTGTATTGTCTGCCACATTTGTTTAAGCAGAATGGTGGGTATTTTTTTTCCTTTTCATACATTTCATTCGTTCTATTGATTTACCAGTGCTTTGTAGTCTTACTGTCAATTGTCTTGATCTCTTTAATTCCTAATATACAGCATTTTTGTCATACATTAAAAAAGATGTCATTTTATCTGATTTTCCATTCAAAGGAAATTCAGATTTTCAAAATAATAAGCAGTGTGTTGTAACGGATGCTTCTTTGACACCTTTAGATCAAAGAGAAAAGCAACAGGGTTTTTAATAGATACTCTTAGATGTAAAACATATTGAAAGACTGAGCAAAAGTAGAACAGTCCTGAATTTTCCTCTCAGACAGGCAGCCTTTCTATTTATTAGTTTCATATCACATCACAGTACTAGTTTCACACCTGGATGTGTTCAGCAGAGTATCCGAACAACATCGTGAAGTTTCTGCATCTCTGATGTTCTCACCTAAAGACAAAGTTTGAAGAACATATTTTTATAGAACTCACCAGGTATGATACATTTTTGAATTCTTTGACTTTTCTGTGGAAGATTCTGCCGTTCATGTTGTGGGTGTATTTGAGGATGGCCGCTTGGCCCCCAGTGCTGCGACAGATGTGAAGTGTTTATGCGGTGAGAGCTGCCTAGCGCGCTCAGTGGAAGATCCCAGAGTCGGTCCACGCAAGGATGGCTGCTGGACTGAAAGTCAAAAGGGGAAAACGTACATTTTTAGTAGAAGATACTGGACCTAAGCAAAAAAATATCTTTAGTACTGGCAGGGACAGATGGTGATTTATTTTAAAAAGTCTTCATTTTGCCGATGTCACTGTTCTCTTAGTTGTTAGTTAAGAGAGCTGGGGCGAGATGTTACCAAAAACAGGGTAATGAGTGCTACTGACTTGCAATTGTAGATACTGTAGATGCAGTACATTTCTGTGGTGGAAGTATTGAATATACTACATTCTCGGGTGAAATAAACTTCATCTGAAGTTTTCTAGTACCAACAGGGTTTTGATACATTTGTACTTAGACATCTTTTTTCCAATTATGCTGTTCTCAAAGCTGATAATACCTGGTCTGAACTTTCAGTTACTATGTTCCTTTTAATGCAACACTTTTTAGTCTAATTTCTTCATGTTTCTGTGATGAGATGAGCTGCTGATTCTTTGTCCTCTCGAGGTGCTCATGATAGAGAAAAAAAGCTTTACTGCCAGTGGCATTAATTGATGTTGTGTATCATTTAGAGGATCATCATAAGTTGAAGCCTTCTATTTCTAGTTTATTCTCCAAAGTAATGAAAGATTAAAGCCAAATGAATAATTTAAAATAGTTGCTGTTAAGTTCGTTTAGCCAATTGGGTGTCTATAGAGAATCCAAGGCAACTTTTTGGTACTTGAACTCAAGATAAACATGAACACACCTAAATAATCATAGAATATCATAATAAATCATTCTAAAATATCACTATAAATCATCATAATGCTTTATAAATGTTATCAGCTTCCATTAGTTTAAACACCTTTAGAAATTATCATCCTGTTTTGCAAGGTCACTGAAGTACAGAGTCGTGGTTCTATTGTAGTGCTGTGGAACCTGTAAATGAACATTTCTCAGCTCAATGGTTATAAAGTTTCTGTAGTCCTAATGAATTATATTATATTCATTCTGTTTCTTTCTGTCACTTCATTCTTCAGGAGCTAGCCATTAGTATTTTATTCTATTTTTCTGCTCAGTCTTGTAAGTTCATTTGATATTATAGTGCTTCTTAGGAGAAATATTTTTTTCCTAACAGCTACTAAATCATAAGATCATCAGATTGAAAAAGCTCTCCAGAGGTCCTCTAGTCCAACCTCCTGCTCAGAGGAGGGTCAGCTAACAATAACTGTTCAGAAATTTTAAATATCAGGATATGATTTAAGGTTTGTGGTGGTTGGGTTTTTTTGGTTGGGTTTTTTGGTTTGCATTCACTAAAAATATCAAATTGTTACTGCTTATTTGCCACATGCATTATGAGATTTAGTTGCAGTACTATTTTCATACGATTTTTTGCAGTATAGGAAACTAAACAATGTGAATAAAGATACAAGATTGGGTCTTACATAGATTCTTTCCATAATAAATTCTTCAAATTTAATTCAGTCAGAAAAACATGATCCTTTATTTTTTTAAGCAACTGTTGGAAATGAACAGCACTAGTAAGTGTTTGTTTCAGTAAAACAGGATGAAAGATGCTTTTTTTGCCCCCTCTCCACTCATTGCTCATAAGTGCTGAGGTAGAGAAATTCATCCCTTTGTTCTGTAATACTTAAACTTTTGCTTTGCAGCGTGCAATTTAGTGCTCCTACTAGTAGTTTTGCAAAAACAAGTAGAATAGTTAACCAAGAAACTGTATAATACAATTGGATTACTGCCCTTTGACTGGAATACTGCAATTATTATCTAAATAATATGCAGACATTGACAGGTAATTGTCGTTTACTCATACAGTTGCTCTAAAGGCAGCAGATGATCACATCAATAATGGATTTTCCTGTAGAAACTAAAAGGAAATAAAATCCTGTGAGATATTATACTGCTCTGAAGAAGGATTCTTTCTCCAAATTCTTTAGATGATATAAAATAGTGAATCTTTATGGAGCTCAATATGAGTACATACTAGCTAAGAATCTGGTCTAGAAATTCTAGATTAGAATATTGGGAATGCAGAAGTTTTCAGTAATGTTTTTACTGTCATACAACTAAGACACTGCTTTAATAATTCACATTTTGTGATTTTTTTTTTTTAATCACGCTGAAATTATTGTAGTATTTTTTCATGTGGTGACAACAACAGCAGCAAGCAAATTTTGCACATCTTTCCTGGGCGAGCAGTTAGTTCCTCTCAGTACTGTAGCTCTAAAATATGCACCTACAATTACAGTAACTAACAAGGTAAAGAGATGCAGATCTTGAAGAAAAGATCTGAGTGTTTAAATCTAAAATCTCTCAAAATGTTAGTCATGCAACTGCAAACTTGGAATGCCCATCTCTAGCTTTCAGAACACCTTTTAGCTAAATAATCACTAATGGGTCCCAGAGAGGGGGAAGCGAGAGCACTGTTAGGTTTTGCTGAGAACCTGGAGCTCGTGTCTCCCCTGAAGGGTCACACCTGGCTGATACTGCCTCTCCTCTAGAAATCTCCTAGTTAGAGAAAGAAGTATCAAGAAGTGCAGATAAAGCAGAAGTGGTTTCACCACGGGCACTGGGGATAAATAATGTGGTAGGGTGCTTTGTTATGTTTGATGTTTACTTTGTGGAAAGCCCAAGGGCATGATGCCTAGAATAGAGCGCTGTCCTGAGAGACTGCTCATATCGACAGCAAGGGCAAATACCATGTGTGGAGTCCCTAACACTGAACTACTCTTGTGAGTTTCCAAAGCAGCCGGATGATAACCTAGGCTTAACTTGAGATAATTCAGTAGATCTTTGTGAAGACAGAGGGAGTATTCTAGTAATTAGCATTTTTTTGGCCATTGACAAGGACGGGACCCTGGGCTGGATAGGACCTCTGCTTTGATCCAGTGCAGCTACGTTCTTAAGTGCTTACATTCTTCAGTGCAGTTTTTATCATATTATGGGTTCCTGAACATCATGATGTATGATAGAAGAAGAATCCTGAAGATCAAGGAAAGAAAATTAATAAACCTAAAGTTTCACTGTCCTGTATGTATACCTACAAGGGCCTTATCAGATAATAATTGTGAATGTAACTGCATTGGCTGATCAAGCAAACAATAGTACCGTAAATAGTGGGAGGGTCTAACTGAACAGATAAATGTGAATTCCCGTACACAAGACTTTCTGAAATAGTGCTCCATCATGGTTAGGGATTTAATGTATAGACATTGATTTATTACCAAATATATTATGGAATATTGTAGAATTGTTATGGATTTTTAGTTTATAATAGCAAATCTACCTCTATTTTCTTCCCCTTTTGTCTCATCTCATCTGCTGTATGCTCAAATGTTTTTCAGTGATTTAAGAACAAAGGAAAAAAGCCAAGATTAAAATAGTCCTGTAGTTGTAGTAAATTAATTTTTCTTTTCACTGTTTTCTGTCGGAGTATCCATTTGAAAAGTCCTACTGCTTATTATAGGCCAGGGTGATTTTGAAAAAGTTTCTAAAAAGAGCAATACAATATTCCAGTATGGTCTTCATTATGCTGTTTTGAATATGCTGTCAGAAAAAGCCATTCCATATTAAAAATAGATTCAGATTTTTTTTCAGGAATTTGTTCTGTAAAATCTGCATTTTATTCTTTTGCTAATGCTTTTTTCCTTTTTTCCCCTTTGTTTTTGGTTAAAAAGGACCCTGAACAATGTATAACATCTTCTTTCATGGTTTTTATCTTGTTTCAGTGTTTTTTTCTTTCAGTGATACTGTTGCACCTTGAAAGCAGAGGTGGGAAGTATTTTTTTCTTACACAGGGAAAAAAAAAAATCACGTCTAGTTACTTGTATATGGATTTTTGGGGAATAATACAGGTTTGTATCCTCTGAGATTTGTGAATATTTTCTAAGCACAGACCCATAAGCCAACAAAGCAGAATTGGTTTGTAATATTATAAAAACAAATAATTCAGCCACTGTAATTGACTATAGCATCATTAACAAAGATACAAAGCAGTTGTCTATCCAAATCCTTTTTTAACTTGAAGGCGTTTTCTGTTCTGTATTTGTTTTTACATTCTATATGAGATATTAGAAACAAGATAAACCTTATCGGATAAGGTATTGGCTCAGACAATTAGTTAAACCATTTTTTTTCTCTTCAGACATAAGACACTTCCTTTTCTCACATCAAAAAATACATTAAAATTGTGTTAAAGGTTTAATTTAAGACTAGTAGAGCAAGAAAATGATCTACTAGGGATTGCGTTCTTCTCCCAAGCCACAGCAGTTCAGAGTGGCATATTAGTAAGTTACCACTTTTTCTTCACCTTGCTGTGGGGTCTTGACTCTCATGGTTAGCTGTGAGTTGTCACATTTTGTGTTACTGATTTCTTTATTATTGTATTGCTGTAATTAAGTGTAAATGTGTAAGAATTGTTTCTGTTACATTTTGCTTCCTAGTTGGTTGTTGATCTGTGTTGTGTAGAGTTTGAAAAGATGCTAAAAAAAGTTCTAAACCAATTGAGTCCCCCAAAACTTTGATAACGTAGTGTTAAGATCAGTGAGGAGAAGTCCTACACTTTTAAACACAACCTCAGCCATGTCCAAACCTTAAAGCGGGAAGTGCAGCATCTCCCACATCCTGGTCGGAGGGAATGTGGAGCGTACCGAGGATGCCTGTCCTCAGCTCCTCACCCTGATCTCTGATTTCTGTGTCTCTGCTGGGCTCTGGTGCTCATGACATCTCTGTGTTATGTGCCACAGCTGCGTAATGATGTATTGCATCTGAGTTCTGGAATCAGCAAACCTTCATTGTCCCTTTCATCTCAGTAGTATTGTTAAAGTGGTAGGTTAGCTTTGAGGAGGAAATCTGAAGATGGATGCCATTGCCATAAAAAGCAGGAAGGTCATAGATAGCTCGGTGCTTGACGTCTCATGCACACAATGGCTATGTGTTCACGCCTGTGAATTCCTTTAGACTAGATGTCTTTTTAAGGGCGATCTTTGATTCATCAAGAAATGATGAAGAAAAGCTACAGGTTGATTCTGTTTTTTATCAACTCTTCAATTGTTGAACTGAATTTGCAGAAATACAGTGAATGTTCACAACAACAAGAAATTGTTACCTGGAATTGCCTGAGCCATCACGCTGTAGAGCCTACCTGTATTCTTTACAAAAAGAGCTATAACACTTCAGGCCTCTCATCGCTTCATCATGTAGTATTCTTGAATTCCTTTACTGTATTCCTCATTCTCTGTATCTAAGCTCTGCCATCAAGCTGTTGAAGAGCTAACAAAAGCCAAGCAGTTCACGTGAGCAAGGGAGCTTGAGTTTTATAGATAACTTAACCAAGGGACTCTTTTCTTTCTCTTAGCCAGACTCAGTTCAATCATGCTAAACACATGGCTGCATTTCCTTATCTTATCCATAACTGATTCATGTTCATCACAATAGTTCAGAGGTAAATCACGTGTTTAAAATATTACACCAAAGTCTTAAGTGTGAGTTTCAGACAAAACATTTCTGGATTCAGGCCAAGAGCAAGGTATGTGCACAATACTGCCAGAAAACCGATATAGATAGACTGGAGCATCATATCACCCAGGACACATCATCAGGACCTGCTCTGCCACTTTGAAAAGCTGTAAGCCTCAGTTGAACAGTTCCTAGGTTAACTTAAAGGTAAATTTCACTTTATGCATCGTTTTCTCATACCTTGATTCTAAATGTTCACCTCAACTATGTTATAGTATTTCTTACAAGATAAGGAAAACGCATGCCATTTCCCATCATTTAAGTTCTGAATTTGTGAAAAAAACATTAGAAAAAGGTGATACAAACTAACTTGAGGAGGGGGGAGCTGACCTGTGTCTCAGAACCTGTTTTCCAAATTACCCAATATTTTGGCCACCACCTTGAAGTGTAATAATATTAAAACATTTGAGTCAGCAGGTGGAGAGTTTAGAATAGTCCTATATTAAATAGTAAGCAATTTTCAACCATAACAATAGTGGAACTGCTATTCAGCTGTAATATATGGAAAATAAGTAAAATAATTCACTTCTGTAAGACCTGCATTGCATTCTAAAGTTTAACATCTCAGCAGTTTTTTATGAGAAGTATTAATCTGACCAATGATATACCCTATGATAATTAGAAGATGTGCTTAACTCCAGCAGTATATAAACTTTCTTCTTCAGAAGCCTCCTACTCCAAACTTTTGTATTGGGTGAAAAAAATTAAGATCTGTTCAGATGTCAGTGACAGAAAGACCCTATGAATCTTTCTGAGATCATCTTCACAAAAGCAGGTGGCAGTCATCAGATAGAATCTTGGTGGAAATAGTCCCTCTTATGTTACAGTGAAAAATAAGCCTATAATGCAGCCACTGTGAGAAGGAAGTTCTGAAAGTTTCAAAGCTCCATCATTCACAACTAGAAGTGTCGCTTGGTAAGAGAAAGACCCTGCTTTTACCATTTTTCTTTTTTCCTGTTGCATCTACTTGTAGCAATCACAATTTTTTTTTAAATTTAAGGCCTTCATCAATCTGCGCCTAGGTCATTTTCTTTCTGTCTTCTATTGTCCATTTTCTTGGAGCATAAGCTCTTAGCAGCTGCAGTCATGTTTATTACTGTCTGTAGTGGTCATGGTTTTAATTGTAGTGTGTAGACGTGATAAAAATACATGACTAAAGTATAATACATTCATAAAAAGATTTATTAGAGCCAGATTTTGCTGTACTTTCTGTACATGGTAGTCCAGTTGACTGCCAGGTATGCCTTTGACTGCTCATTACTGAGTCTGGTATTTTCTCTTCCCCTTCTCCTGAAACCTTAAAACTGAAGATTGCAAATTACAAAACATCGCTGGAAAAGTTCGCCTTAAATAAGACAGATTTTGGTAGAGAAAATACTACTCATCCGTAGATTCTCAGAGTTACACTGTCAGATTTAATAGAGAATTAGGTTTCTATTGCAGGACTTGATATGATGACAACAAAAAAAGCATTTCACCAGGAAAATTCCGGAGGTGCCATTCCATGTATGTTGTAGTTGGCTATAAGTGATACTGAACTTAACTATGGAAGCGGATTATCCAGCCCTGTGGCTCTACCTAGGAATTTAGTTTCTTCTTAATTCCCAGAGATGAAAATTTAAAGTATGTAAAACAATCTAGGAATTTATTATTCAAAAAGCTTCCTCTGCAATTTTCTCTCCTCGATGTAACTATAGATGCTGTAAAAAAGTAAATAAATTAGGCATATTTATTCTGTGCACCTTGATGATTTCCAGAGAAAGTTGTACAAAGCAAGACACGTTCAAATAATGTAATGGTATCTGGATTTGCCTGATGCTTAGCTGCTGCAGATGTCATTCCAGTGCATGTGGAAAACAGGTTTCTTGACAGGTGTGCTTTTTTCTCTCACATAGCAAGAAAATGCACATTAGCAAATTAGGCAATCTTTGCATGAAACAGCAGACATAATTTGGGGGTTTCTGGGGATGAGAAACTTCTTTTTGGTCTAACATCTGGATCTTGTTATTTCGATAGCTTTTCCTCAGTGGTGGAAACATTGTCTAATGTGCACCTTCTGTCATGCTGATTGGTTTAAATGTTTATTTGAGAGAAGAAAGGAAAACCTTTTTAGTACTGTATTTCTACAGCATGAATCTGTTACAGTATTGCATAGATAGGAAACGTAAGTGTTTTTAAATTCTGTGGAGCAGATGGCTCTCAAAACCTTTAGGCAATATGCTTTTCCACCAATTTTAGGCCAAGTGCAAGTGTTTATGCCTGGTATTGTAAACTCAATTTAAAAAAAAAAAAATAGCCAAATGACAATAAAGTATTTCCCAAATACATTTTTTATCATGTGACTACTTCAGTGTTAGTTTTAATGAAAGGTTAATCCTTTGTCTTTTTAGGTAGCTTTAGATTTAGTTCTTTGAATCCCTTTGGGGATTCCCTTTGAATTTTGCGTCTGTTGTATCCTACATTTTCTTTTTTCCCCAAGGAATTTTTTATCACCTGCTACTGCACAGTTGGTTAAAGATATGATTTTATATATGATCAGCCATTACCTGTGCTGTAAATACTACCATGAGAGAATTGGCTTCATTTTTGATTGCCAGTATTGTAGCAAATGTACATTATGCTTAGAGTTATTAGAAGAAGAGCTAGATGAATGATTGTATGGATGCTTTAGAAAGGCCATCAGGTCTAAATTCCAAGTAACAACGTGTTTGCAAGTCACTAAAATTTTTAAAAGCAGCTTTTGAGAAGAGGGTAGTTTCAAACACAGACTTTCTGAAGGAAATGAACCGATGAATGATATCTTGCTGAAATTAGTTTACAGTCCTGTTATTTTTATTGATTGATTTAATGCTTTTGGAAGCTTCCAGCGTACTTAACAGAATTACGAGCTCCATCTCTGGCTTCCATTTAACTTCTGTCACTGTTGCAGCGTTGGCACTGTAGGACTGGCAGACAAAGCCATAACTTCGCAGTGGACCTACAAACATTTATAGTAGGAGAATGAAACAATTGAAAATACTTCCGTCATTTAAGGCAGAAGGGATGTTTAGGGCGAGGGCGGTGGGTTCATTAGTATTTATTTGTTTAATATGAGTTGGAAGGGCACCAAACAGTAAATCAGGCTGACAACAATATCTCCCTCACCTCACAAACAAGCAGTACAGCCTCTGCAAAAGTGGAGGAATGTTATTACATGCCATTTAGTCAGAAAAATTGAAATATATTTTAGTCATGCAGAAGCTCCATAGCATTTTAAATAAATGGAATAGCTAGGATGTAACACTTACAGAGCTGAAAATGATGGTATGATCCTCCTCACTTAAGATACTGTAGGTATGTCGGTTCAGCTTAGACTTACAGAGAAGCTAATCCTGTAATGAGTGACATTCTTCTTTAAAGATACTACTATTTTTTGAAATCTATAAATTTAATTTTCATAACTGGCCAAAATCTTGTGATATGTAAGATGACAGCAGGCTTAAGTTTAGATTTCAACACAGTATTCAAGCACATGTTTAATGCTACACTTGTGAAATTAATAGGACTACTTATATCTAACATTTTAAATATTATTACAAGGTACTGAATTGAGCCATTTCAGAGAATATCTAAACCCAATTGCTAATAAATATTATATCTAGCAAAGATGTATGTAGATTTACTATTTAGATAGAAAGGTTTTCCAATTTGGAATATAATTTAGTCTGTAGTAGCTACATGAACGGTTATTTGCTAGTCGTCTAATCTTTAAACATCTGCTAGTAAAAGACATTTGATAGTTAAATATTAATAGTAGCATATAAAAAATGGAGAGGATAAGGCAGTATAATATGTGAAAGTGACATGGAAGAACAGCATGTAATTAAGTCAAAGAATGTTATGATCAGACTAATGCTGCCTGAAATATTCTTACTATATCACTTTTATTTAATTTTTAATAATTTATTTTTCATTGAGATAAAAATCGGATCACAATAAGAAATTGTGTTTTCGAATGGGTGTTTGTATTGCTGATATTTTATAACTTGTGTCAAAAATGATAGGTGATGTTTTGATGAAAAATGTAAGCATGAAAAGATGACTTTAGCAGTAAAAATAAATGTAGAAAGTGTTACAGCTGTAACAGTAGCTTACATTTAATTTTGTAAGCTGAAACAAAAGAAATATATAAGAAAAAATTTTCAAGTTACAATACAGATAAAAATTCTTTTCTGTTAAAGGAAAAACAATTATTCTAAGTTACTTTTTCAAAGCTAACTCTCAGTTTTAAAAGTATCAGTAAATGAAATATTTGTTTATGTAAGATGCCAAGAGTGATGGCCATGGGCATAGGTAATAGGTTATGCAGCCAGAAGGGAGTATTGTTGTCATCTAGTCTGTCTTCATGAATTCGTTTTTGTTTGTAGTGGTGCAGATCTTACAGAAAAAAAGAAACCACCTCATCGTTAAGATGATTAGTGTTCAAAAATCTTCTGTTTGCCCCTATGCTGGCACTGTTACAAAACTGAGCCTTATTTCTGAATGTTTCTAATTTATCTTCCAGCCATTTAATCGCATATTTCTGTTTGGTAGACTGAGCCAATTGCCAAGTTTTTCATCTGCGGAGCAATAGTTGATCTCAGAGGCTTGACCTTAAGCTTTTTGATAAATAAAGCATCACAAGCTACTACATTCTCCCGTGCATAATTCTCCCGGCATTTAACCATTCTCACGGAATATATCTGAACCGTCTTGTGTTTAAGTGTTTTTTTAATGGTTGGTCAAAACTTGAATACCGTAGTCTGAATATCTTTGCTTACTTGTGTTTTTTTCTGTTTATTTGTGAGTATTAGACCTTTTGGATTCTGCTGAAATCTCACATCTGGGCTAATTATCCACTGGAATTTCGATAGCTTTCTCAAGAACTGTTGCTTTGCAGGACAATATCTATTGTGGTATAATCATCATTATGATACTAAAGGTATGACTATATCTGGTGTATCAAAGTAAACGTTACATAGAATCATAGAATCGTCAAGGTTGGAAGAGACCCTTAAGATCATTGAGTCCAACCGTCAGCCTATCACTGCCAAGTCCATCTATACCATGTCTTCAAGCACCGTATCTATCCGTTCTTTAAATACCTCCAGGGATGGAAACTCAACCACTTCCCTGGGCAGCCTGTTCCAATGCTTGACCACCCTCTCGGTGAAGAAGTTTTTCCTAATGTCTAACCTAAACCTCCCCTGGCGCAGCTTGAGGCCGTTTCCTCTCGTTCTATCACTCATTACTAGGGAGAAGAGACCGACCCCCACCTCGCTACAGCCTCCTTTCAGGGAGTTGTAGAGAGCAATAAGGTCTCCCCTCAGCCTCCTCTTCTCCAGACTAAACAACCCCAGTTCTCTCAGCCACTCCTCCTAAGATTTGTGCTCCAGACCCTTCCCCAGCTGCGTTGCCCTTCTCTGGACACGCTCCAGCACCTCCATGTCCTTCTTGGAGTGAGGGGCCCAAAACTGAACACAGTACTCGAGGTGCGGCCTCACCAGTGCCGAGTACAGGGGCACTGTCACCTCCCTGGTCCTGCTGGCCACGCTATTCTTGATACAAGCCAGGATGCCATTGGCCCTCTTGGCCACCTGAGCACACTGCTGGCTCATGTGCAGGCAGCTGTCAACCAACACCCCCAGGTCCTTTTCTGCCAAGCAGCTCTCCAGCCACTCCTCCCCCAGCCTGTAGTGTACATAATCGTATGCACCTGACCAAGCTATCCAGATTGCTTTGGTTTCAGGGACTATCCACTTTATAGTTCAATGCTTTTTGATCCTTGTGGATCTGTGACGTTTACCAGAGAGCAGGTTAGGTGAGGTTTTTTTCCAATGAATGAAATAAAAGTGAAACGATGTAAGGCCAAGAATGTATCCTTTTGGGCTCTTGCTAGAAGGACATATTGATGAAAATTCTACTTCTACAGCTATAGCTTGAAGACCCTTCAATTAGTTACTTCTATACAATTTGGCTTGTGCCTTCTTTATTTTGTATTATTCTTTCTAGTTGCTTGAAGTATGCAGGATTAATTGTATTTCCCTAAATTTAATAATCCACTGGGTCGAATATCAGCTATTCCATAATTTTGTTTGGGATTAGATCTTATTAGACGTGGATCTGTCATGCATGATGTCTCCCTAAAATCTATCATGTACCGACAGATCTATTGTAATCTAACAGAATGTGAGTGAATGTAAACTGTTCTCCAAGGATAGGATTTTATGTACCTGTAGCTACGCATTTTAACAACCTCAGTTTAGCATCTTTCTGTGTCAGAGTTAATTGCAACTGGCAGACAATCATCACAGGTGAGACAGTCATAGAGAAGCACCTTTATTCATGAAAGAACTAGTTTGTATTTTGTGTATGCCACAATGCATAATGCAGTTCCTGGTGGACTCAATGATAAATATGTCTTCAGTTTGCTTTTTAACTGGTGCTCTTTCATTCATTCAATTTGATTAAGTCTTTTTTGGATCTTATCTTGGATTTGCTATAATCAGATATCTATTAACTTTTTAGAATTATACCTTGCTATCTTACTTCTAACAGATCTTTTCAGGTGTACAGCTTAGAGTAAAATCAGAATAACTCAGTAAGATTCAATTCTTAGTGATTTTTAGTGGCCTTTCAGATGGTTTGTACATTCCTGGCCATTTCTTTTCTCTTCTTGAGAGTTGCTTAGAATATGTTCAGAAAATTTCTTCTATTTTCACAAAACAGCTACTAGACTATTTGCAGTTCACTTTCTGTACATCACTGAAGTGTTTCCTTTGATCAGAATCACTCAGCAGTTTGGGTTTTAATAATCTGAATGTATCTTTCACTGTTCTGCCGTATTTATTGTGCCTAAGTCTTATGGGAGTTGATAGCTTTTCTAATGGGCCCTTAATTCTTGAATTTAGACATATTCTTTCCTCATCCTTTGATTTCTTCTCTGTATTGAACTTTGTTCTGAGCCAAATTCCCATGATGTGCTGCTGATTTTGTTGCCGTTGTTGTTGAACCAACTGAGAGAGTCAAAGGATCGCCACAGTTCATTATCAAAGGCCAAAGAACCCATTTCGTACAGGAGGATAAGGCAAATAAATTATAGCTCTTACAAGACACTGTGGCTGCTTGTCAAGAGAGGTTAATGCTAAATTGAATTGTAATGAAGTGTTTTGATTTGGGAATGGTTAAACTTTTCATTTTGATTTAAAAAGTCAAAGTAGTATTACAGAAGTTATGAGTGGTGCTGTCTTTATCTATTCAGAGCAATGTATTTTGGAATTTGCTTTTAAATAGCAATATTGAAAATACCTTGATACAACATCTGGATCATCCTATTTCACTTGAAAACAACTGCCAGTTTTAAAAATAATTGAGAGACTCTTTTTATTAATTAGGTTCTTACTAAATTAGCTTATTTGTACAGTATAATATGTGGAATAATACATTTGTATATATTAGTGAAATATAGATGGCGGTTCTAGCTCTGAAGTAGCATAATTTTAATCATATCTGACACAGGGCCCCTTTGATGCTTTTCCATTGATTTATTTTTTGAAGTTGATATCAATCCAGATTATATATTGCAAATGTATTCCAGAAGAAAGTCATACTGCTTATCTTTGCATTGGAGCTCATAGAGGACACCAAAGTTGTGATGTCTTGTTTAAAACAGTATTAGTATAAGCTTGAAGATGATGAAAAAATAAAAAAATAAATTATATGGAATGACTGGACATTTGAATATTGGACTGTACTTGAGCCAGGGCTTGGAGAGCACCACAGAGGAACTAGGGAATAATAACAGCAGAACCCTATAGTTGTACTGCTACTTTCCTGTTCATGTGAACCACTGATCCTATTATGCATTTTTCTTATACATATGAAGTAGGAATATCCTATCAACAGAGAGATAGAAAGAAAATTGAAATACATAAAGATAGACTGTTCTATTAAAAAAAAAAAAAACCTTGAAGTAAGTAAGTTTTAATTTTTTTTCTTAAAAGAAATTTATGGACACACAAGTTATGCTGTTTAGTAGCTTTCATTTCATTAATATGATCATGTAACAGAATAATTACAATGAATATGTCAGAATGAATAAAGGAAGTTCAAAAGAACTTTAAAAATGTTAAAAAAAGTAATGTCACTATTCTGTAACTTTTTACTGTATCTAATTATTGTACATAAAACAAGTAGAATTTTACACTGAGGATTGAAAGTTCATTTTTTAAGTGCTATGACATTGTCTTTATAAACTTCTGCAGTGCAAATCGGCACATTTCTGAACTTTCAAATGTAAATCCTCATAACAGAGAGTCCAGATCCACCTTCTATACCCAAGCAGGGTATAGTGGAACAAAGAGCTGCAGATAGATCCACGTTCTGCTGACCTCATGCTCTGGGTTAATCCAGTCCAGAAACTGTATAGCTGTGTTAGTATGACTCTGCTTGAGCTTATGTGCCCTGATGAGAGATGTGAAACAGCCATAATCATTCTTATGGCCAGTTGCTGGCTGGTTTCAGATGTTGGTATTCAGGATAAGTCTATCATTAGTATCACTAATTTTTGTCATCATAGTGCCTCTACTAGCTATTTGCTAGTAGATTTTTCTTTGTAGAGTTACTTAGTTATACTAAGGTGCATACAGATTGCTGTAGGCCCGTGTATATACTGTGTTAGTAGTCAGTAAACAAACTGAAACACTATCCAAGTAAAATCTTTATGGTCCTGACCCCTTGCCTCCTATTCAGTTCTAATATTAGACTTCTGCTTTACCAGAAAAGCCACTAGGATACTTTCTATGGAGTTTACTTGATTTCTTGAACTGACCTGAGTGGCAAAGTATGTTTTAATATTTAATAGTTGGAAGAGTTGCACAACTGGGAAAAAATAAAATACGTATTTAATGATTGAAACTGCTCTGAAGCTTCTTGCAAAGTATATTTATGGTTAGTTGCTATAATAGAATTTTAAATCTACCAGGAATTAAGACCGCTGTTCTGGATAGCAGACAGTTTCCAATGGGAAACAAAAAACTTAGCGTAGCTTTCTCACTCACTGCAGCTGGTTTGCAGTTAGATGTTAAAGATTTTACTTTTCATTGAAATGGAGATCTGTTGCTTTCTTCAGCTAGCATTTAACAAACATGCAAAGTATGAAGATGATTATCAGACTGAGCATGAAATGCTGTAGTATTCCACAGTTACAAATGGTTCCCAAAAACAGTTGGTATTTCTGTAAAGATAGTAGCCAGAGAAGCACTTACTAAATTGTCACTGTTAGGCTTTAGAGCAAATGTGCCATAGCAATGGGAGACAGCCGCTTTGGCCTCCCTTGACACCTCTTGTTCCACAGGCGAGCTGCAGCCTCGGGGAGATAAACCTCTCCCAGCCGAGAGGGACAGCATCATAACCGCATCCTGGGTCGTGAAAAGCTACCAGCTTTTTCCCTCTTGTACAAAATATCTTACTGGAATTAAGGTTGAGCTGATAATTATGCTGCTGATACATGAGACAGCACATAATTCCTCTCTTCTCTGAAAGCTCCTTGATGATGCCAAGTGGTTGCAAAATGGAGGAGTTTTGCACTTGTGTTCTTTACATAAGCACAACTGAAACATGGGGGGGAATTGTCATTTTCACCTGAAAATTATCTGACCACCACTGCAATTCAGCTCCTTCTAAATAACTTGCATTTATTAAGTGATGCTGCATTGCACACCAAATACTGGAAATATTTCTTCTTTTCTTTTTAGTACTGCACAAGCAATAATATCTATGTACAAGTATGTTGTTTTCAGGGGAACTAATGGTTTTGTGAGCATACTGATCAGAATGTTTTCCTTTCACTATTCTCTAAAGCCTGGGAAGGATCTCTTTTTTTAAGACTATCTTCCATGACTTTTCCCAAATGGAATGCAAACATAATATAGAATTATAAGAGAAAGAGTTAGTGACAACTGATATGTGGTATGTCATAACTTACAGTGAGGGCTCCACATTGAGGCAGGACATTCAGGGAAGCTCTCCTGTATCTGGCTACAAGCCAGAGAGCCTTCCTGGTCATTACCAGCCACAGAAAGACTCATCTCCAGACATCTGCGCTACCAGCCCTCTACCTATGCACCTTGCACCGGGACACGCTCTAGAGAACATGCTGGGCAGGCAGGGGCTTCCTAGTGCCCAGGCTTTTAACATTGGCAGTGACAAATCCTGTCCCAAGAGGCAACTTTCCTCCAATTTGGCTTCAAGTGACCATAGGGCAATGCCAGACTGCTAGAATGGCATGAAATGCCCGTGAGTCAGTTGTGTTTTCTAGTGATTGTGTTGATTCTGATAAAGGTTTTAAAATAATGAAATCATTTTCATAAGTCAGAGTTATGCTTCTGTTACTATATATTAAAACATTGATTTTCATCACTTACTGTATAAACTTCCTCATATAGTGTGCAAAAAAGATCAACAAGGAGAAATAATGATTTTAGACTTGCACAACTGTTCGAACAAACCTAAGCAGTTCCAATGACGCTGGCATTTAACATCAGTCTTTTCCAACTGCATTTCACTTGTAAATATTTTCCCACTGAAAGCACCATATGATTCTCTAGGAAAAATACCAGTCTCCTGAGGTTTTGCTCATTTAAATTCAGAATCAGATGGCATCAGACAGAAAATAAGTCATCCCCTTATCCTGTTCTTATTCTGACATTTCAGAAAAGGAACTTCCTTCTAGGGTGTAGCCCTGTATGAACTTAAATAAGAAGCACAGCCTAAGGTAACATCCACTTTTCACATTACATAAAGCAGAAGTTTGCTTGTGGAAGATGGTATTGCTGTTGAAGGCTCATATTTAAAATGCTAGTGTTTTAAAGGTTTCATAACCTTAAAAGAAGGCTGTAAATAAGTTTTCCAGTCCCCATCCATAGAAAACTCTAGGTCAGGATTTAACCAAGTTTGGCTGTGACTTTTAACTTGCAGATTGGATGAAATTAGAACATCTGAAAATCAAAATTTCATAATTAATAATAAGAAATATTTCTCAAACTTTGTAATGCTAATCGGTTAACTGACTACAAAATGGCAAAGGAGGTCCCCAGGGAGATGCCTAGATATACTAGAATGCCCCATGGAGGTCTTTGTCGCCTGTTGACGGTAGGTGGTGTAGGGAGAAAGGTAGTACAAAGGCCCCCAGTAGGTTCACCACTCCCGAAAGTATTGTCCAAATTGTTCTGTCTAAATGTCCACGCAGATCTTTCATGATGGGCTTTTAATTGGTATAGCTTTCTCTATATTACCTGTTTTCTTTGCTGTAGCAAAAGTACAGTCACAGGTAAGTAACTGTCACGGATAACTGTAGAATGGAAGGTTGAGAAAAAGAACGCTCAAAAATGTGTTGAGGAGAGTTAGAACAATGAAAAATGGGCAAAATATTTTTTCAATAAGGAAACAAAGGGGAGAGATACATTATACGCTACCAGAGAGAAAAATAATCAGTGGTTTGTTTGCTATCCTACACATTCACTGCAGTAAGTTTTCTACTATGTCATCTATTGTCATCATAGATATCCTGCAAGTGATGGATATATGGTGGTGATATTGGTGGTATTTGGTCAATGAGTGACCTCAGAGAGAGGAATTATTTTATCATAGAGTTCTAGCAAGCAGCCTTCTGCCAGAATGCAGGTACTTCTCTGCATATACATAACAGTTTCCTGATTTAAAACTGAAAACAAACCCTTCTCAATATGGTTTTAAAATACTAGAAGCATGGAATCAACAATTCAGCAATTTAGCAATTTAAAATGGCGTAAAGCAAAGATTTAAAATACTGAGTAACAGCTTACTAGGGATGCTAAAAGTGCTTGCGTTACAATAGCAAGCAATGGCATCACCTGGGATACAAACCCTACCAGAGACTGTGTAAGTGAACAGTGGAAGGCGGATGTTGAAGGGTCTTTGCATTAAGTGGAAAAACACATCGATGAACAACCTGTTTTCAACTGCCGAGTTTTCTGTGTGACTTATATTGCTTAATCCCTTACACACGAGTTCTCATTGCGTAAAATGAGGATGATGATAATTCTATTATAAATCCTACTCCGGCAGTATTCCCAGCGAACAATAGTTCATGTCAATGATTTCCATGATAATCATAGCAGGTATTAGGGATGTCTTTTTCTTTCATCTAGGAGAAAAAAAAAGTCATGCAAGTGAATACCTCCAAATGAAGCTGTATGATTCTTGTACTGTTGCCATATTTAAAGGCTAGAGATCTACATATCTTGAGAGCTTTGAAGGATATATGGAAGATTTTGCTTAATTCAGTATAGGTATTGGAAGAGCTCTCATACCGAATTTTGTCATAATTTGATTCATTTGATTATGGTAATTCAAAATTTATGTATAATTACAGTGTAACATTTTAACTTTCTCAATTTTAACAGTATTCAGGTTTGGCATTCCATTTCAAACATATAATATATGCTATAATTTATTTATCACAGTAATTTTTGGGAATGGAATTGGCAAAAAAAGATCAGGCTTCTAGATTCCCTAAAGTCTACGTTTTGGTTCTGTATTTGAAACACAGTGACACCTTTATGAGAACAAGTACATACATGTCAGAAATGTCACAGCTTAGTTTCCATACTGCAATCCTAAACTTCAGTGATACCTAACTAGTAATGATCTCCAAATTAATTTCCTGTGCAGGAGAGTATAATTTCCTTATGCACCTAAGGCATTATTTGCTAAAAATATTGTGAATGTTTATTTCATGTCTTAGGTCATACATTTTTTTCTTGTCTACTGAGAGCTGCTGAGTACTGTTACAAATCAGATATATGATGTTTCTTTAAATAAACAAATGTAAATCATGCACTAAAATCATATTAAGTGCAAGAGAAACATGAATTGGGTGTTATTTCTGAAGATGCTGCGTTCTGTTTATATGTATTATGCAGAGAACTTTGACACTAGACTTTGATCTACGTTAAGTAGAGCGTATACATAGGATGCTGAATGGTTGCAAATGTTGCTCTGAGACGTTCTCATACAAAATATATCCCGTGTCTACTTTGCCTGTAAGACAAAATGCATGCACAGGCTGAACTGCTTGCTTCGGCTGTGTTGTTGGCTGTTCTTCATCCAGAGGTTTGCATTTGCCTTCCATGTTCTGTTGTTTACTCGCTGAAAGCAGCAGCGATAGATAAATGTTATTTAAGAAAAAGTATACTCTACAAGTCCACAAGTGGTGGCCCTCTATAGGTTGTCCTAGCTTAGCTCCAATTTTTGTTAGAATATATGGCCCGATCTTTGTGTTATGCAGTTTGAAGGACACATTCAAGCTCTACAACATTACCCAGAGAGAACACATACTTCTACAAGCCAAATTTAGAAATGTATAATCTTCAACTGTTGCACACACTCGCTACCATTAGTTTCACTGTTAAGTCCTGTACTTGCCTGTAAGACTGCTGCAGGAGTTTGAGTATCAACGCAGTTAAAAAAGCTGGGACCCTGTCTCATGAGGTTCTATAGTGTAGATGCTCTTCTATCAATTTTGCTTAATCTGATGCCCATCCCTAAAATGAAACAGAATAGTCTTCAGATAAACGGTGCCTCTCAGTCTCATTATGAAATAGCTGAGAGATTAAAATAACATGAGAGGCTGCACTGGTTCCGTTCTTTGAGAGAGATAGGATCTAGCATCTCCTCGGTGCCTGCTCCAGCCACAAAGCTGGAGGGCCATCTGGATATGCTGCTTTCTGTCAGGCCTGCTGTAGTGATCTACTTGCGTGAAACTATTGCATAGTCATAGGACCAGAAAAAAATGGTGAGAGTGGTCATGCTGTGGTTTGAGGAGAGCAAGTAGAGGATGTGTTCAGGTCTCAGCTCTGACAATTCTAGTATTCTGTCTTCACAGAGAACACTTCGATGTTTCTTAGTGCCTTTATCTCAGTCTGATAAATGGACAGACATGGTTACTCAATTTTCATTCAGGAAAAAGTTTCTGTGGTTTGTCAGCCTCAAATCTCAGGGCTTTCTCAGATTTGGAATTGCAGCTTGCCATATTGGTTAAAGGAGGACATCTCTCAGGAGGTAAAGAAAACCTTCTAGTAATCAGCCCGATACTCCTCCATATTCAGAACTGTTATTTAGCGTCAGTATTTTTTCATTTTTTCAATGTTTTGTTACAAGGAAGAGACAACTTTGATAGCTTACTATTACACTCCCTATCACAGTGTCTTTCCTCGCAGGAGGCTAGAAAACAAAAATTAATCCTCTAAAAAATTGTAAGCTATTATGGAACCGAGTCTGGAATTTAACAAACTCCAAAATAAATGGTCAAATCTAACAATGTTTCTGAGCTGTTGTTTCTCTCTTGAAGTTATCGATAGCTGAATTAAATAGGCTGTAAATATAAATTATTTGAGCCCAGTCATTCAGTGGTCATCTTGCTATTCTGGCATGGCCACCAGCATTCAGGATTCCAGACAATATCATATTTCTTCTTACACCTGTTTTTTAAATGTTAATGATGACATGTTCGTTTTCAGAAAAAGGGAACCTAACCATCTTTTGTGGATGGTATTTATAGGAGTCACGTGCAAACCACCTAAAAAGATGACTGTACTGTCCAAGGAGCTAAACGTACTGCAGCTCTTTCTAAATAAGTCCCTACATGTCTGAGAATCTCTTGTCTTCCCATCAGCTCCTGAAGGGAAAACTTGTTATCTCCAATTTGACCAAACATGACCTTTGCTGTATAAATACTGAACTCTGATGCATTAGGAAAACGTATGTTTTGGTCAGCTGTGATCTTTTACCTTCCTGGGTCTAATAGAATGCATTTGTTAACTCCATTCTTCTGTTAAGTAATTCCTTAAAACATGCAATTTATGTTTTAAGTAAGAGACATGATTAGTCCTTATGCCTAGTTACAGTCAAAAACAAAGAATGCATCAAACCCTCTCTCATTAGTATTCATACAAAGTGAATTGCTCCTTTCAGTTCTCGTTCATTATTATTTAACCGTTAATCCAAAAAGTTTATAGGCTCACGTTACGATGATGATTATTTTTTTGGTTGGTGTCCAAAGGGTCATTTTGAAAGAGGCTCATTTCAGAAGGGTTGCAGAGTATGTAGATTTGCAGGAGCATTTAATGTGTTTTGCTTCCAGTCTTTCTCTCACTGGGCAACAAGCCAGGAACTGTCTGAGGTTTGCTTTGTAAGTACTGAATCACTAATGCAAAGGCAGTGAAAGTACGTAGCTATCATACCCATCTGTCCAATATTACTACACATGGAACTGACCATATTGAACATATTGAATTAATTCCACTGCAGCGTTGCCCATCAAATTACTTGACTCTTTACATCACCCTTTTTTTGCTCCCTAATGCAAAACATCCATTTTATTTGACAAGCCCTTCTTTGGCTTTGGCCTAAACAGAGAATGGGGATGATCTTGGCTCACTTCACTCTAAATAATCGTTCTTTAATTACACTAGAGGTGGTATCATCTGCAGTAATTACTGAAAAGATGTCAGCTCTCAGATAATGGAGTAAAACATTAATGGAACTGAGCTGGCCCAGACATTTGCTCATAGAAACCAGCCACTTGTTATGCAGTGGCTTGGCATCATTCTTAGCACCATGTCAGTCCTAGTTAAGGTTTCAGCTGAGTACCTGACTTGGGAACTTTCCGAAGTTCCATATATCGTAACGCTTATGTGTATTGTTTTGTTTAAAAATGAATCTTGCTTTTTCTTCAGAAAAGAAAATAATTTGTGGCTTATGATAGATTTTTACAGCTACCTGAGTCATCTCTCTGAGACTTCCTCATAAGCACCCAAATCTTTTTATAGAGGCCCATGACATCTTGAGATGGACAGACCATACTGATACGTACAGGACTTTCTCAAGTTGATTAGCAGCAGCAGTAAAATCTTTGGTATAATTTGACCTGAAAAGAGTACCCTTCCCTGGCAGAAATTACTGGATTATGCACTTGTAAATGAGAACTATTAGCTTATAATGAGACTAAACTCTTTTGCAGATATGAGTGAAATAAAGATAGAAGATGACGGGCAGGTGACACTTCCAGTTTCTTACATGCATGACAAAGGGGCACCTACTTGCAGGTCTAGAGGCTGAAGGATTCTGCTGGTAGATTCATTAGCATTAGGATTTCATTCATTTCAGAGTAGTCACATAAAACATCTAAAGCCTATGTATAATTAAAGCAATCACAATATGATAATATGTTTGCTCTCTTATTTATTTATCAATAAATTGGTTGTCTTATCTTATACATGTTTAGTCTTGTAATCACTTTTTATAGTAGAAACCACCATACAGAAAGCATATACATTCCACAGAGAGAGAGAGTATATAGCTGTATTTCCGAGTTCTGTCAAAATAATACCAATAGTGTCTGAAATTCAGTCCTGGGGATATTTATGCCACTGAATAGGTTAACTCAGCTAAAACCACAAAATAAAGCTATAGTTTTCCAAGAACTGACCAAAGTTCTGATACATTATAATGAAATCTATAATGGAGAAATAAAATGGTATAAAAAAATTAATTCAAGCAACTGTGTTTGGAGATGTACAGTTGTGACTTTCTAAATGGGTATCTTTGATTATACATCTTTTGGCCTCACTGAAGTTGTGAAATCCTTTGAATCTAAAGGCCCAGTAATATTATAATCTTATAAATATGAATTACAAATAGATAACCTTCCATGGCTTATATGTATTTCATCCTGCATAGTCTTCGTTCTCCCTTTTTTGCACTTATTTTAGCTACTCGTGAGTCCAGCTTTCATATTCAAAGAAAATAGAATCCAAATCTATCAATCTGTAACTGACAGTAATACTTAGTGAAGCAACAGCAGTCATTTGTTATTCAGTTAGACAGAAGATCTAATATTATTCCAATTAAAAATAAGCCAGATGAGATCTTCAGAAATCAGTTCTTATGCATCTCCTCACATATGTTACTTTTCAAATGAAAAAAACTAACATATGTGGAGAGCACTTTGATCCATATGGTATGCTCCCCTTGATATTTTTTCTATTAAAAATCTCTATACTGATAAGTCAGCCTTTTGATTTATATAGTTGCTTTTTCCTCAGTATGGAATATTGAAGGCTGTTTTTCTTCCCGTTCCTGCATCTTCTACTTCTTCCTAGATTTATTACTATTTTCAGTGTCAGGAGGAAGTTTCAAACTATAAATTTCAGCTAAGGAGCAAATGTGATGAATTCCAGTTTGCCCTTTCTTCCCCAGAAGTTGCAGTGAAACCCTAGGTTGCAGTGGTCCCAGATAAGGCTTGGTGTGAGTTTTCTTCCCTGTTAAGGACTGCAACATGCTGTAGTGCACCGAATTCAGCAAAGACTTAAATGGTACAGTGTGCATTCTGTGGGTGCCAAGTCTTTTACTTTCTGAGATTCTCTTTTCAGTTCACCTTTCTTCTGGCAATTAACCTTTTGTCAGGACCCTTATGAAATACAAAATCTCAAAGGCTTCTTGCTATTCAAAAACCGATTTAATTCCAGTTAAAACTTGATTTGAAAAAACATTTTATCAAGCTTAAAAATTTTCGATTGAGTGATTGATTGGATTAGCAGCTAATACATAATGTAAATGTTGGCTGACAGGAAAATTTATTTATTAAACAGTGTTGGAATGAGGTATTTGATTTTGTAGGAATGAACACAGTAGTTATTTCTTCCTATATGACACTATAGTGCAATCAACATGATTTCCCCTGCATTTTGACTACAGCAGGGTTTTACACTTCAGTTGAGCGTAGCTCCATCTCTTTGTTTTGTTTTTGATCGACCTACTTGTACTTTTTCACTCCTATGTGTAAGATACAGCACAGCATATAGCTATATATTCTCCCTGCTAAGTCTGACGCTTCCTGTGTTCCCCGTTGCCCTACTGTTACGAGTTTTGGAACTGGAAGCAAAAAGAAATGGGAACGTTTGGTTTGAGTGAGTTTCCCCAGCCCTTTGGCTAGAAGAGTAGCTCATCCATGTGCAGCTTTGTGTGAAATTGATAAGACGTAGACTTAATCAAAGCACTCAAAAAATCTGTTTTACTGGAGGTATCAGAAATGTGTGAGAAAAAGGTTTAAAGAACTCTGCAGTGTCCTTTAATGTTCTGAGTACCTTTTCTACTACAGAAGCGAATCCTGTCTGGATAAGAAAGTCCATTGTTTTATAAAAAATCAGAAGCTTTTCTTACATTTTCGAAGGTACTGCACCATACGTTTGTAAACAAAGTTCCTCTCTGCTTTCATTGGAGAGTTCTACTTATAAATCAATGTCAGGATGCAGCCTGTGGGTTTTGTAAGTAAAGTTCAGGAGACAACCCTAAGAAAATAAAGAAGCAGACTCGTTAATGGAAGAAGTTAAATGAATGATGTATACTTCCCCTCCGCCCCCTGCTCTCCCTGAAGATGGCTACTGGCATCCTACTTGTAATTATTTTTACTTTTGTATCTGGTCTCTAGACATAGCACAAGTCTGCTTCTCCTGTTAGGAATATTCCCACAATGAACGTGGTGATCCTGTCACATATTGTAGGGAAATTTATATATATGCATCTTTATTATACCACCTTGATTAACATCATTATTATAGTGTACTGAGGTCTGTCTAGGATGCAGTAGCTTAGCCAATAGCATTAAGCCACGTGAAGGACACAAGAAGCATTCTTTAATAATAACGTGTTTCAGACACTTCAGTGTAATAGTATTTCTTTTAGTATAAAACATGAAAAAAGATCTTTAGAATGAAGACTCACTTAAATTTAAAAGGAACATTGTTTTAAAAGATGCTTTATTTAAATTTGCAATATTTCTCTACAAACATAGAGTTTTACCAGAACATGGGAAAAATAACATTCAACTGGTATTTAGGAAACTGAACCGTCATCAGATTTTCTTCCAGTTTATGATTAATCCAAAAGATTAATTTACTATGAAAAAAAAATGGTGAGAGTTGGATTTTGATATACTGTGATAGGATATCACATTGAAAGCTTAAAAGGCACAAGTTATATGTATCATATTTTAAGATTAATATAAAAAATTGCTAAAAATCTCTTTGCAGTTGAAGCTAGAATCATCCACTGCTGTTCACTGTGGCATAACCTTTAACATGATGTCAGTGTTACCTTACTGCAATATAAAAGATATGGTATATGCCAAAAAGAAACACTTTTTTCTATAATTTGCAAGTTTTGCACATTATCATTTGAATGAAAGGACAGTCTTTTGAGATGAAACACGGCAGCGTGGCTGTGCATTAATTCATGAAAAAGTATGAAAAAGACTTTGGATGAAGAACTATTGAAAGGATTCGGATTTTGACATTGACTTCTGTGCGATCAGGATTTCACCCTTAATTATTTTTTTTTTCTTTTAAGTGTCTAGACTTAGAAAACAACCTTTCTGAGCGTATGCTTCTGCCTGGAAAACCCTAGCCGATGTGTGAGAAAGATTACAAAGGAGAAATGTGATGGAAGACATGAGGGAAGCAAAAGAAAGTAGACATGAGAGATATAAAGTCTAGGAGAGGACAGAACAAGAAGTACCTGTGTGCTTTGTGTGCACAGAAATAAGTGCTTTTATCATAGTCCTGTAGTGACGTGATTTGAGGATAATAACATGTCTCCCAGCTGCAAGCCAGCCTCTTTGCGGAAGCCAGGACAAGGTATCTGTATGTGCAGACTAGGCCCTTTGGATTTGCAGATACCTAACTCAGAAACGTAGAAGTAATCATATCACACTTGATTACCGGGTTCACTAACATATGTGCGTGCATGCAGGCATGCGTACGTGGTTGCCTTCCAGTGAGTATTTGACTCCTTGAAGACAGTTCCTCCTTGTTATTAAGTAAAGAAACCTGTGTGTTAGCAGTTCACTGCAAGTTATATATAATGCTGTTATATATTGCACAGTCACTCTAAGCTCTTAATCTTTAAGCTTGATTGGCTTTTTTGTCTAATTGTAGGCAAGTCTCTGTGTAAGTGTAGTTTGCTTGTAAGGGTATTGGGAATTACCTGTCCGACTCTTGTGGCTGTACTGGAAAAAAGCAAATGATAGGATGCAGATTGAGCTATGTTAGTGTAATTTTTCTTTTTAGATTAGACTGAGGCATAGCTTGCTGCTCTCTACTTGAATGGATAGCGGATACAGTTTTGCTGGATAGTAAGGTAGTAATTAAGCCTCACAAATGAGGTGGGCGATATCAAGAATAGCCCACCAAATTTCCTGTAAAGGCAACCTCTGATTTCAGAACATTAGGATATAAAACAGCTCTTCCTGCTCTTCATTATGCTGGGTTTGGTGGTTTTTTTTATTCTTCTTATTTTATTCTGTTTTGTTTTAGCACAGGCTTTAAAATGGGTGGGTTGTGTTCTGGCTTTTTATTTCTGAAAAGCTATTATCAAATCCTTGCTTAACACGGAGACGCAATTGAAAATTAATTTAGTCCCATTGTAGTTTGGTTTAATTTGCAGAATGGCCGCATTGTTTTACATGGCTCCGTTCAAGCAGCAGTTTGCTGGAAAGGGATATTGGTCTGGAAGAGTAGGTGTGAGTAGGTCAGGAGCTTGCGTAGGAGTGTGTGGAAGAGCAAGGAGCTGTGAAGAAGCTCACTTTGTGCCTGGCTCCATTTTTGCCTCGATCTGCCCAGTTCCATTACAGCCTCAATTCATAAGTATTAAATTCATCCATGGAAATGATAAATCTTATTCTGTGTCCTTCCCTGTTAGTCAGATTATCTAGGACAGTCATCTAGTCCATTTGCAGGTGACAAGAATTTAATGTTCTTTGTGTTTGCCGTAGCTCATAAATACAACATCAGACCATTTGCTTTCTGTAATTTAACTGATCTCCCTAAAGACTATATTGGCTGCACAGGTCTGAAGTCTTTGCTGGCGCTTAAGACTCTCATGGGAGACCTTTTTGGAGAAGAAAACCTTGTGTTTCAGAGTATGCAGAATTACCAGTGACCACACTGGCTCTTTGTTTTGACTTCCTCTGCGTTTGATCTTCTACAGGGGATCATATCCAACGCCTTGGTAGCTCCATCTGACAGTAGACCAGTTTTCATTCTGCATTATGAAGAACCCTTCATATTGTTCTAGGTAGAATCTGAAACTGATATAACAAACCCAGAACCTTTAATGGAGTGAGTGAAAGTAAAACAATTTATTACATTAGCAGGAATAAAAATTTAGTCTTTATTTGGCTACAACTTAAACAAGCGTGTAAAGCTTTTTACTTTTTCTTGATTCCGAGGAGAACAAGAAGATTAAATATATCTTGCTATGTTTGTGTGGAAGATGAACTACAACCTGCTGGAGAGCACAAAACTAGATACAGTAGGGATTTGTCTCTAAAGAAAATACAGATAATCTTGCAGAAAAGAAATATTTGATATCCACATGCATTTTTGGTAATGCAGGCTTAGCAATATGTTGATAATGGAACATTGCCCTGTTTGTGATCTTGAAAGGAAAAACAAATATCCTTTTTACTGCTCTTTGTCATGCTGCTTCTGATTAAGTCTGTGAACTTAGAATGTTTGACTAGGTGGAAATACATCAAAAAAATCTGTAAGACATCTTCCTCTTGTTAACCATAGATATATCTTTATTTTATAATACACAAGCAATATTAAGAGTATTTGGAGACCTTGGCAGTTTGCAGCACTTTTATTTTTTTTCAGCAGCACTATTTTTTTTTAAATAACTGGAACTCAAGATGAAGAGATTATATATGATTAATTAAGAGAGATTGTATATGAAAGAAAATAATCTCCTGAAGAAGAATGTAGCATTTGCTACTAAAAGTCTGTATTGAGTCTGATTCCAAGAAAAGGTAACAGTGCAGGTTTCTGGCTTGAATACGGCATATTGACCAGTGCTCGAGTTGAAAGAAGAGGAGAAGCTTACCTGGCAGCTAGTCATACCAGGGAGTATTGTACTTAAAATTTACTCCAGCAACCCCTTACTGTGTATGGTGTGAAGACAGTAATAGGCTTTTATCACAGCCTTTATTGTTGGTCTGTGGCTCCATGTAAACTGCATTGCTGTTCAATTGCCCAGCTTCTGGTCCCCCTTAGATGGAAATTACGTGCACCACTAATCTTTATTCAAAGGTGGTATCGTGTTCTTGTTAAATAGTTGTCTGTGGAGAGATAGCTGAGCGGGCTTCCAGTCTTCCGCAGTCCTCTGGAGAAGTTCAGCCCCACAGTCAGTGCTGTCACTGGAGGTTAACTTGCCAGGATGCTCAGGAGCTTAAACTATAATGCACTTCCTACTGAGTACACATATGCAGGATTAATCCTTATTCCAAACAAAGGGTACAAATAGTGCAACTCCCTTTCAGGGAAAAGCCATTAACAAAACCAATGTTTCTACCTCTGATTTAATGGGAAATTATGCATTTTTCTATACTATTTTAGGGGTAATAATTTGGACTCCGGGCAGCTATGCCTTTCTGACTGCAGGACATTTGCCTGAGGCTGCTTTTTCTACAGCATCACTTATGCCCTTGTTCTTGGTGCCTTCTTGTCCTCATACTCTGCTGAAAATGAGTGTACTTTGTACCTCAGCGTTGGAGTCTCAGGAGGACAGACTGTCCCAGGACATTCACCTAGACACAGCTTATTCCTCTCTTAGCCTTTAAAGTGTGCAACTCAGAATCATCTGAGTGAGAAGAATTCATTGCTTCCACGTTGCTATTCATAACATCAGGAAATATGCTCATGGATCACTCAGAGTTACTCTGCAATGACATGACAGCCTGCCCCAACTGAACAAAAGCAAGAAGATTTAATTCCAGCTGCCCTTTTTCCAGCCGGTCACTTAGGATGTTAGAAGGAAAAGTGACTCTGACATAGCTTCAACACTATTCTGTAGCTCACAGCCCCCCCCTCAATGGAAGGCATAAATCTTGAGTTTTCTTTATTTTGTCTTCTCTGTTTTAAACTAAACTTTGCGACTGATGACAGGTTTTTTTCATTATTAGGTTTGATGGCATAATTTGTCCATAACTGCAGGCACGATTAACAGAAAAAGTTACAGATCATTAAGAGAATAAAAATCCAGATTTTAAGCACCCTATGTTAAAGATTCCATGATCTGTTGTTCCCATTATTTCATTTATAGCAATATTAGACTCACATGTACAATCTGTGCTAGATGTAGATTTCACCTTCTGTTAATATTTTCCATTTAATTGTATATTTACTCATATATCTACAAAACCTCAACATATACAGAAGGAAATTGTATAATGTACTTTGGTTCTGAACAAATAGCAACAACAGGAACTTTGGTTGAGCTATAGAGGAAGGAAGGAAGGAAGGAAGGAATTCAGAAGAAATCAAGGTATTTTCATAAATAAATCCTACTTCATAATATTAACTCCTTACAATGCAAACTTGTTTGGGTTTGAATTTCCCTTGACTCTTTCTCTGTTCAGATCTTCCTTCTCGGCTGAACCACTTACCGTCTCAAGTTATTGCTGTTTTCTTTTTTTTGAAATTGTGCTAACCGATTAAAGAATATTCAAATAGCCAGACTGTTCTCCCTATTCAGGAATTGAAATCTCACTATTTTTCCTCATACCTTACCCTTCATTTCACCCCTCTTAAGCTGTCTTCCAGTTCTTGAAGCCTTCACTACCACTGCTATTTCCTGAAGTTCACCATACAACATTGCTAATTTGATCTCCTTCAGCTCCAGATGGCTTCTGAAGATAAGCTAATTTAAAACTGAATTTGGTGAAAACAAATAGTAGCAGAAGAATAGCAATGCTGTTGACTTTTCGTAGTCATAGTTCAAGATACTCTTGTATCTTGGAACCTTGAGGGACTAGCACTAAATGAGCACAGTACAGTCTCAAAGTGTGAGAATTTCCTCTTTGTATGCATAAACTGTTACTGTAAGGTGAGGTGGCCTCACCTCATTAGAGATGACCTCAAGTTATTTTGCCATCAAAAGATGTTGGGGTTCTAACTGCAGGTGCAAACAGGAGTTTAGTCCTGAGTATAAAACTAAATCTTTGGCCACTGTCCTGATTACACTAACATTAATAACACCAGAGAATACCATGTCTATTGATGCTGACATTTCTCCATGAGACGCTATTGACAAAGACCTGTGATTTATCTTGCAAAGCTTTCAGAAGGTAATGAGTTCCAGTCTCCACTGAGCTGAATCAAGTTTAAATTGGTGACCTAAAGGGGAAAGAAGTTACTCTACTACTTGTTCTGCCTAATTGTCTTTAACAATTTCTGCTCCTTTGAGCAACTGAATAATTTCTTCTCAAAGTTCTTTTTAATGTTGCTTTATGCATCTTAGTGAACGGCATAGAGCATATTACAGAACTGTTGGAAAATTGGGCTATGAAGAACTCTAGAAACTGCATTTGTATTAATATATAATTTATATTAATATATAAAATATGCCAGGCTCTGTTTGCTGGCCCTGAGATGAAACTGTACTGCATGGCTTACATCCAGATGGCTAAACTCTCTTCCTCTCAAAACAGGATTGCCTGACCAGTATTACCAACTGTGAATGATTCTTAGTCCTTGCAATCCTCTAAACCATGCCCAGACATTTTGTGGGAGCATCCTAGTTGGCCTTGGCCAAATTGTGTTGGGGTGTGCTGACAATTAACAGCCTGGATGATTGCCTGTTAGTTCTCAAACCTGAGATGGAGATCCCAGGGATTCCAGAGGCCATCTGTTCCCATGCTTAACTGTCCTTACCACCAAAAATATAGTGTCTAGTCTTTTTTTTCCTTCAGTTTAGAGAAGTAAACTTGTTACGTTCAATTTAAGATGAAGCTGAACTCTCCTTTCTTCGCCACTTGCAAGGGTTACAGTTCTATCCAAGCTTTTAATAGTAGACTGATACCAAAAGGTATTACATCTTTAAATTTCTTAGCTGGCAACCACTGCTAACACTTTAATAGGTCTTTCTTTTATTGTTATTATTATGCAGGTGTCAAAGGTAGTCATTAAATCGACCATCAGTTCTCTTTACAGCAGAGTGTCCCATAGTGGTGTTCTTTGCCTTTTTGTGTGGTAGACTTCACTCTTGTCCAGCAGGCACATGGCATGAACTGTTAGCTACAGAAATCGAAAAGAATTGACACAAATTGCCCTGATTCTTAAATCCCCTAAGCCCTCTTACCAGAATACTGTAAATGTTTTTTTCTGTCTCAGGGCCATTCCTAAACTATGATGAGCCTCCATACAGGTATATCCATAGAGCAGTAGGGGACAGCTGGGGTCAGCAGGACAGGTGAGCATCACAACCATTCAGTAACATCTCTGATTTGGGTCATTGGGAGGATCATAGAACCATGGAATGGTTTGGGTTGGAAGGGACCCACTAGGTCTCCTGTCTTATTTATCAGGGGATAAATTTTCTTTAATCTTCCTTTTCTGGGCAACGTACTTGTAAAGGCATCATATCTCTTAGGAATTTATCAGGCAGGAGCGGAGTCCTCAAGAGAAGGAAGCTGTTAGCCACTATTCCTCTTAGGAATGGGGCTTGTGAATCTCATGGACTTTGAAGTGCTTAACTGGCATCCCGGACCTGTCGGGATGGAGCCTGACAATTTGCTAATGGAGTTCTTCATCTCAATAGGTAACAGCTTGGGGGTGTAGCACTGCCAGGCTCCAGGGGAACTTAGCAGTGTTTCCTCCTTTACTTTTTCTCCTGTGGAACTCTGTAGGTGTGCCTCTTTGGGGCAGAGGTCCTGTAAGACAATATTTTTAATACTTAGCTTTGCCATGTAATAATTTGTATATACTAAGAGGTGGACAGTTTTGAGGTTTTCCCAGGTGATAACCAGAACTGTGTAATAAATGCAATTTAGGGGCAAAAGAAAAATGCTTGCATATTTTTGTCAGCCTTGACAAATTATTTCTTTGTTGCAGTAAGTTTAATTGCAAAATCCATTTTATAATAATGCTTAATCAAATTATGTGGGGGGAAAGTTCTGAAAAATAGAGTAATTCAGTAATTATTTTACATTATGTAAAATATGGTATCTTTCTAAGTTTAGAATGTTAAATGATCGCTTTGGCAAGCTTAGCAAAAGAGTGGCTGAGGTTTTTTTTTTTAAAGTAAGACTTTGGAAGCGAATATAAAGCTTTTATATATCCTATTAAACTGGCACACACCACATTATTGATTATATGTGCACAGTTAGCTTTTCTTATCCAGTTATGTATTATGACTGGATTAAATTTCTCTGAAATACTTTACGGTGTATCCTGGTGTTTAAAACGTTATTGCATCTCTGCATACCCTTGTAATAGTTTCTGGTACAGAATTTTATTCTATGAAATGGATTTGCCATAACAGATGCATTTACGTATTATTCTTTTGTGTTCTTTTCAAATCCATGCTCAGCTCAGAACAGGCACCTCTACTTTTTTATTGTGTTAAGCTTTTCTTTTTATCATTAGTACATCGTCAGTGGTAGACAGATGAAAATATTGCACAACACGCAGAGGAAATAAGGAAAGTGCTGTATTTTCCATGTCATTCTCTTAATGGCAGTTATTATAATTCCTTTATAAAATAAGGAAAATATATCCAAGACTTAACAGTAATAAATATGTCTGCATCCAAAATATAACTTCAAGGTTTTAAAATAAAACATGTTTAAAAAAAAAAAATGTTTTAATCCATGTGGATGGTTCTACAAGCTGAATAGGGGTTTCAGCAGGTGAGGGATCAGCATATAACTTCACAGCGTACGCGAAAGTTGCTCTGGTTTACACCTCTGAGAGATGGCCTGCTTGTGTAAGCTTGTGGTCTTCTTACTGGCAAGGTGGTTATCTAAACAATTAGATTTGTGAATTAAAATATCTTGTTTTGATATCTGTATAGAGTTAGGATAGCTAACTTTATATTTTGATCTTCTCAGTAAGTGCTGGAATGACGTTCCTGTCTCGGGTCAGAATTTCACAACTGAGAGGGCATACGGGCTGAAATATGCTTACAGTTCAAGAAGTACTTGTTCATAGACACAGCGCCTAGCTTGTTTCCTAGGTAAAGAAATAAATTTAAATGGTACTATGAAGGAATCACTTTGAAAAACTATGCCATTGTGTTCTAAATTTATGGTAACTCAGTAATTTCCAGACCATATATTCTCATCTGAAAATGAAAAAAAAAAAAAAAATTGTTTCTAATTGGCAGTCTTGCAAACCCAAAGTCAAATAGGCTCTCTCTGGCTCACAGTTCATAAATAATAAAAATTTTGCTTTTAAAGTGTAATTAACAGTTCTGTAAATGTCTTAACCGGAATCCAGCTCCTTCTTCCCATTGGTATGTTGGTTTTGCAAAGCTAACAGGAATAAAATGTAATAAAAACAACGAGGTACACATATGTAAGAGGATGTCACTTTTATGTAGTCACTTTTAGAAGTGCCGTTCATGTTTTACTGTTCTTAACCTGGCTGATTTCATTGGCAAAATGAAACCTTTTATGGAAATATGAAAAGCAATTAAACAAAAATGAGTTATTTCCAGAATCCAAATATTTTTTCAGTGTTGGCAGTAAAAAGAGTGCTTAGTGTGCAACACCTTGAGTAGGATGTGTATGTCAGGTATCGAACTGATTACAGCACAATCGCTGAGAAGAGGACAAAAGAATGATCCTACAGTTCAGCATCAAGGGGTTTTGTGCTTTATGAAGTGAGCAGTTTGTACCAAAAGTAACAAATATTTCTCTTTCATGGGTAGAAGGCAGTAATATATGCGATCATATCTATTTTCATAGTAAAACTCATCATTTAGCCCCATTTCCCTATAGCCATGGTGCAAGGTGTGTCCATTGTAGCAGTGCAAAAAAAGGAAACTGCAGATGGCTTTGTATAATGTCTTTTCATTTTTCTTCGGATTATCTGTTTTACAGAGCTGAAGGTGCTATTTTGTGGTATAAATTGGTAATATCACCACGATATTAGCTATCGACATATCTGCTACCTCAGCTAGCCACTAGGGTTAAATAATCATCTTCAGCTTCAATATGCTTTCTTGGTATCCTCCTTAAGAACAGAGCTGCATATCATCAAGTAAATATTAATACTTGGTTTCTCAGTTTGTGTTAGAATTTGAAGTCAGTAATATGCTAGTTTTGTTGTTTGATTGGGTTTTGTTCCATAACACTGGATCTAGCCCTTTATTTCTAGACATTTATACATAAAAATATTTGTACATTTGTTTATGAAAAGTACCATATGTATTGATTAGGGTTAGGTTTTGACATAGAATCTGTGTAGGTAAATTTGGTTTTGTGGATAGATGACAAATGAAACTATGCATATTATTAGCGATAACATGTTTACCGTTTCTGATGGTTTTACATTATCTATGGTAGGCAAAGCTGGATTACACCTTTAATGAGGGGGTCAAATGATCAACTAGGATTTCTGTGACAAATAGATATTAGCTATTTCCATGACCTCTTCATGTATCTAGGCAAATATTACTCAAAGCAAAGGCATGGGTTGATGGAATTTTTGATAGCCTATACTGAAGTCATATCAATGGATTTCAGTATGCTTAATATGCACGGTTGATCTGTCATAATCCATGGATCTGTTCTGCTACCAAGACCTGAAAGTAAAAGTAATCACTTTAATTTTGTATCTTGCAAAGGCATGAGGGCAACAGGATCTTCATATGTGTGTCAGACAGTTATTTAAAGATATTGCTGAAATGGTGTGACGCTATATATTTTATCTGATCACTTAAAAGGTGAACTGGAACCAGAAAATCCAACATTCACAGGTGGAGGTGCTCTTTAAGTTTATATTAAATCATAAGAAATATAAATAGGAGAGAAGGAAACAGACTTTATGAGCTGAAGAAAGCTGGTAAGAAAGCTGAAGAAAGGGTTTCAGTCTTATCAGTGTTTAAGGGGAAAAAAAAGATGTGCTGGATGGCAGAGCTTTAAAGCAAAAGTGTGAGCACAGATAGCTTTTTAGTGATCAGAGAAAATGCCAGAATTTTTTTTTTACCTCATATGCATAACAAGGAAAACTGAAGAGAGGTTGTTGGAAAATAAGACCCCTGGGATGCATGTAAAAACACAAAAGCTTAGAACTCAAAACAGAGCCTTAGGGAATTCAAAAATGCACAAGGAAGATAATAAAAATGGAATTATTTATGGTCACTAATTGAGAGCATTGACAGGGGGACTAGAAAAATCCTAACACACTCCATAAAGATTGCATTTTGTGGAAATTCTTCCGAGAGATTCAGTCCTGAAAAAAATCTGTTGCCTGAGAGGATATGAAAACATGTAGCAAAGATCACCATGTTGATATATAACCACAATCAGTGTGAAGATCCTTTGAAATCACTTAACCATCATTTTTAGTAATAACAAGAGATAACAGAAAACTATGAGACAAATTGATATAATTTTTCTTTTTGTATGATACATTTGCATGCTATGTAGAAAAAGGTAGTCAGGTTTTTCAGGCTGTAACTAGACAAACACTGCCCCCAACAAAGTTTCTGTAATCCTCTGCTGCTATCCAAGCAACCCTTTTGTCTGCTTTGCCAGCTTGTCTCTTCACATACCTTGCAAGATTTATTCTACCCTGTCTGAAAACCATAAAAGACCCCTCAATATTTTGAATGTTCTAAAAATGGGTTTGTCTACTTATTTTTGATACAGCAATCAGGCCATTTCCTTTTTTTTTTGTATATATGATGGTTTATATCTTTGGGGTTTTATTTAGTTTGAAATAATTCATGAAAAAGAGTTAAGTCAGCTTGCGTAACCGTCTTGATCCTAAAAACTGCTGATCCCTTGTCCCCTGCCTCCATGAATATGCAATGACTAAGTTATAAGAAAGATCAATTTGGCTACATTTTGTCCTCTAGCCATGCTGTTCATGGCTGATCACTTCTTCCCCATTCTGACGTGGCCTTGATATACCCAATAAGCGTAACGCTCTGGGCTCTGGCTTGGCTTTTCTTCTGAATTACGCCATAATTCCAACAGGAAGTCACTGATAATAAGGGATTTCCAGCTGGAAGGCTCAATAGCTAATTTAATTTAGATTAATATAAGTGCTAAGCTGTGATGGTGCTGCTCCAAAATCCTGCCATGTAAAATAATTACAATACGCTATAAAAAGATAGGCTTTTAGCATCATTTTTTGACTAGGGAAGAGAATAGAGCACCATACTGGTCATACCAAGAAGCGCTAGTACAGAAAACAAGGTCTCACAAATGGAAGGTCTCATCTTATTTTTGAAAAGATACCAGCAACATGTCTTTAAAACAGAAGAGAATAATAGAACTGTAACAGAAAGCCCTATTTGCTCTCCCTGAAGAAGGATTTATTTTGAACCCTGATCCACCTCATACAAGTAATGTCAACTGTTACTTGCTTGACCCAGAAAATAAAAGCATTCATTATAACTCTCTGGAAATTCAAACACACATAGCAAATGACCTTCTCTAAGACTTTCTTTGCTAGTTTTAATTGAGAGACCTAGTATTGTGTTCCTTACATCCTCTTGGCATGTGTGGTTTATAACTGGATAATAATAATAAAATGAAATTAGAAAATATCTGAAAGCTAGGTTCTAAGGCTGCTCTCAAATTGAGCTTTATTAAAGAGTCTGAGGGCATGGAATAAGCTGGCAGGGTGTGATTAAAGCGATTTCCATAAAAATGTACGTGGCATTGGCTTTGAACCTGGGGTTGTTCAGTGGGAGCAGACCCCTTCGTTTCAACAGGAGTGAAGAGAGCCTTTGCCAGAACGAAGGGAGAGGAGAGCTAAAACCAGCAGCACGTGATGAGGGTACACGCGATGTACTAGCCAGTAGTCCTGGATATTCCTGTGTGTAATGAAAAAGCAAGAGTGAGTTCAGCAAGAGACCACAAGACAAGAGTAGCTTTCTCACTCAGAACAACACCCAAGATTTTAAAAACAATTAAAAATTGGAGAGCTCAGTCTTAATCATATGATCCATTCTTTTGAAAGCTCCATTGGAGTAGTTCTGCAGCTCTTTCAAACTTTTAATCACAGAAACAGGGATACCAACATCTAATTTTTGTTTTTAAAAAGTGCAAAAAGATAAGGTTTTTATATAAGTGCTTTCTCGTATCTCTAACATGGTCCCAAATTAAATAACATAGGTGTTAGGTGAGCAGCCCATACACACTGAATTGTACAAAAAATATATATGAGCAGAAGAATGCCAAGAAATTGCTCCTGAAAATAAAATAGCACAGTCTACAGAAGAATTTTCTATTATGTCTACTTATCTTTTTCAGATCCATACTAAGCAGTAGAATAGGATAAAGAAAAGGTAAGGTATGGAATAATGTATCAGGACTCCGAGTATTAACTGTGGGAAGAAGTAAGGCTTCACAGTGCAGTGAAAGCCTTTAATAAATTTCCAATCTCTAAATTAAATTAATAGCCATGGGAGGAAACTGGAAGATAAACATATTTAAGAAATTGAGATTTTTATATAGAACTTGAAAAGGGATAGTAGAACACAGAGAAACAGCAGTGTTGGATTGGTATTGTTTCTTGATTATTTGCTACTCTTCATACTTTTAATATTTTGTAGTATCGAATCTTGAGCATGTAAGATGGGGAAAAGTTGTGGCAATCAGCCTTGTTCTATGTGAACCTTTTATAATCTCATATCAGTCTCTCTCTTGTGCTGCTGAAGAGATCAATAGATGTTGCCTGCTGAGGATGTTATCTTTGGTACCAACTTTTTAATTAACTCTCGTCCTGAGCTCAAAGAGCAATGTTTCACAGTAAAAAGTCTTCATGTACAAAGCAGATCTGACATTTATCAATTACGCCTCATGGTATCCGGTAGAGTGATCAAACAACGGGGAGCGGGAGTGCCGTTTGTTTTCCAGTGATGACAGAATAACACAGAGGCCCAGATCAAATACATTTGCATCACTCTGGACCCTTTTTGAACATGTGTACCAATCATTTTGTGAAGAATACTCTGTTGACACTAAAGAGAAAACATCAATACTGAGATCACATTGTGTATACTAGACACGATAGAAAAGGTAAAAAATTTAGTGTAGTTTTAATTTAAGTTGCTGTCTTCATCAAAAGTCAATGAAAAAAACAAAGCACCTTCACTTCCTCACTGCTATGACTATGCATTGAGGTTTGTTTTGCTCTCCCTTGGACATCAGGGAGGCGTTTTCCAGAAGATGAAGCTTTCTTTGGGCATCTGCGTACCAGCGCGCAGGTCTATGCATTTGGCTTCCTCCTTTGCTTTTCAGGCTAAAATCTAATTTATCAGAAGTGAATCAGGTGCAGTACATGAATCTATATGGCATTTTTTCCTTAGGGAGAGCACTCATCCAGACTGGCAATCTTGTGAAAGTGTTTTCTTTTTACTGCCATCTCTGAGCAGTAGAGCTATTCTGTGCTGCAAGAGGGAGACCCAACGCTGTCGGTAAGCTCCTCCACAGCTCACACCAGAGTCCTTGAATATATGTCTGAACAACTCTCAGCCTGCCAGATAATTCTTACTTTCTGTTTATTAGTAATTCTTAGGATGTTTCCAGAGACAGTACAGAATTGATATATTCTGTAAAAACAAAACAGAGTCCTAAAAATTTTAAATCTACAGCTTTCTAAAATTTCAAATGAAAATGTATTACTTCATATTCCTTCTGTATCTGCATTGTTTTTTACTTTGATTGTAGTAGTGGTTACTGACTATTTGACTATTTCACTTGAACAGTGTTGACACATCATGACAATAGTCAAACTAATGTTTTTTAAAAAAACAAGGACAGCTCCTTTTTAGTACTGAGTATAAGTGTTCTTATTTGTGTAAGGGGCTTTTACAGGATATCTAGAGAGAATTTCTCTCCCTCTCTTTTGAGATCTCATATATTGAAAAACTGTTGAGGTTTCAACAGTCACTATGTTTTAGGAAGACCTCCTAAAGACATCTTAATTCCCAAATCCCCTTGAGAGCCTGTGCACTTTTCAGCAACAAAGCTTCTGCCTCTGTTACTACTGTTTATTTTTGTCGAAGGAGACACTAACATCAAGAAACAAATGGCGATCTCTCCCAGCAGTCTTATTCTATTAAGGACAGCTGTTATTGTGTCTGCAGCAGTGTACAAAGCATAGGATATAATTTTTTGCTGTGGTCCACTGATTGCTTTGTTCATCTCCGCTGGTGACAGATTAGCTTTGCAGCACATCCATAGGTCACCAACCACCCTTTTTGTATTTGTAGTGGTCAGTACTGTGAAGAAAGATTTTAAATTGAAAATAACACTTTCTTTTGTTGTCTTGTATTTTGGAGACCCAGAACTCTGTAGCAGAGGTGCCATAGGTCACACTAAAGATACGCCAGCAAGGCTACGTGCAAGAGCTTCTACAGTAGCACCAGTCTCTCATTATACCTGCTGTCAGCTGGTTCTATCTGGCCATGACATTTATAAAATTCTTTTCATAAAAAATTTAAGGTTAAAAAGTGTTAAGAAAAAGTACACTGTCATGGTTTACTAATGAAAGAAGGAAAGGTTATTTTATTATCAAATGTACAAAGGAAAGCACTTTTCTTCATCTTAGCTGAATGTTTTCTTCATAAAATGCAAAAGCCCTTATCTTTTATATTTCATTTTGATCAGGTTTTTCTGAAATAGTTCTAATTAAATACTCTTTTAAAACTTATTACTGAATCATCAAAGATGTATTTTAGAACAAGATAAGAGATTTAAATTCTTTACAGACTCTGTAAGATGCTCTTTGCAAAAACACCTTAAAACAAACCTGTGTTTTCAAGGAAGGAGATGGCATATGTTGACAAAAATTGAGAAAATGAAATAATGGTGGTGACTCTAGTTCCAACAAATGGACAGATTCATTTTTCATTTCTTTAGAAGGACAAAGTTACAGAAGTGGTGAAGCACAGTGAGGTCCTTTGTTTTGGTTCATGGAATGTGTGCTGCTCCAGGACCCAGACCAACCCAAAGCACCACCAGTGAGGCAGGATTGGTGTATCTCTGGCCTGATACAGAAATCTGTCTTACTTCCTTCATGTCTCTTCCAAATGGAGTTATTTATCTTTCTGCTAGTCATCAGGAGAGAAACACCCATCATCCCTTTCATTGTTGGGACCAACTTTTAAAACGGAAGAGAAGCTGTGGAGTTTTTAAAATTAAAGAGACTGCTAATTATAAGCATTTTACATGGATTATATTGTCAGTCAAGCAAATTTTTCTAGACAAGCAAACTGATTCCAAGAAGGAAGAGCCCCATAAACAAATGCATAGGGGTGCATAGAGCACTAACTTAGAATCTAGGAGGTGGATTCTGCTGCTTTTTCCCAGTGTATTAATTTGGTTCCTTCCTCTGTCTTTGTTTCCCCCTTCTGCCTTGCCAGCAGCACCAGCTCTTGGAGGTAGGACCCGTCCCGTCTTATATATATATGAAATGTATTGCACAGGGCAGCACCAGTGTCGGCTAAATTTCAAGACACAAAAAACCAAGGAGGATAAATCAGTAACTGGATCTAAGGTTATAAATAAGTTACTCTTTGGCTTAGATAAATAGACTAAAAATATAGCACCACACTTGCTGCAACAAAATGGTTTCAAATTAGTTAAAAACACAAGCTAAAACTAAAATGTGGTCCTTTAGATTCAACCAGGCTGTTCCAGCTGAAATGATGTACATTGTTTCTGCACAAGATCCACTCAAAACATGGCCATACTTCGTATTCTGACCAGTTATCGGGGCTTTGGAAAGAACTTTCCTCTTCATTTCTTGAGTAACAGGAAGGTTAAGCCTCTGTTATTGAGGATTTTTTCTTTTTTTTTTTTAAATTATCCATCTCATGAGTTATGGCATAGAAATCTTCTGGGTGAACCTCATTTTTCTTTTGGAGTCCTGACTGGGGCAAGCAAGCAATTCCTGTCTCTTGTCTTCATTCCGTCTGTCTCAATGACAGAGCCAGAACCTTGGAAAGAATTACAGTTGATAAGTATGCCTTCATAAATGAAGTGCTTAAAATTGAGAAAAAAATGCTGTGCCTGAGCTAATTTATTCCTAGTCTTAAGTATGTTCTAGCCCTCCTTACCTTTCAAGTAATCTGAGAACTTTTGCCAAATATGTTTTGATAGTAATAAATGAAGGCTTCTTTGGGAGATGGATACTGCTCATCTCCAGATATGTTCAGAGTGAACGAGCATTCAAGTATATCTTGTATCCTTGCCAAAATACCATTCCAATACAGCTTGCCAAAAAAGTCCCAGAGAACAGTTCTTTATCTTCTTGAGAGCCAAAAAATGAGTCTGTATTGTGGGATAGACTTACTTATCAGCAGTATAATTCAGCTTTCTTGGCCCATACGTCATTCAAGGTAGAACCTAATGGATACTACTGCCAAAAATTGTTAACAGCTTTCTTGTGGTGTTGATAGCTGCTCATGCACCTCATCAATTCTGTCCTGCTATCTGAAAGGAGAGGAACAGTCTTACAAGAATATGAAGATCCTTTGCTGGGACTGATGTGGAAGAGGATTTTGAAAGCACTGTATACTTTATTTCTATAAAACAACAAAGAGAAGAAAATATGGATTATCAATATACCCAAGGCATCACACACTGAAAGTTAAATTAGCAGCACAGCAAAAATGGCTTTTGTACAACCTGCAAGCTTTGATAGAAAGGGGAGAGGTAGTTCACGGAGCTTGCGCTGACTGACTACGCTTTGCAAGCCACTCTGGTTTCCTCGTAGTTTTTCCAGTTCTGGGAGGAACACAGTGCAATGCTATTCGTTTTAAACTGAGGAACGTAACCATAATATTTATGAGTATAAGAAAAAAAGGCAGTTCTCTGTCTTTGAAATTTTCAGATTTTGTTAAAAACTTTTATCTGCAGTGTGAGCCTAGTTTGCCATGGTTACGTTTTTCCAGTCCTGATTTTTTGTTAGCCAGAAACAAATTCCTTAGTGGAAAACATCTTCCAGCTACATTGTTGTTGTGTGCTGAGCACACTCTAAGTTCCTGTTTGATCTTAATTTTGGATTTAAAATTAAAACTTTGCACCCTCTTGCGTCCATGCATTTCCTACCATCGTTTAAGTTACAAATACACTGAAGTAGGAGAACTTATTAAAAAAAGCTATTTCTGTTACTATTGTTGATAATGTACTGTAGCTTCTCTATAGCCGAGTTCCTTCTAAGAAGCAAGTAGTTTGGATCATTTGTGTCCTGGTGCTATGATGTCAAATGATTCTTTAGCCATCTCTAATGAGTATCTCTAATTGTAATCTCTTCCAAAAGTTAGTTTACTCAAAAACTCTGGCAAAACTGAACAAGATTATGTGATGTTTTGATCACCTTCTACAAGCTTTATAGTATCATGAAGAAATCATTATGAGATAACACTGAGAAAAAGCAAATCTGCTTTCCTGTACTGGATTTGCAAATAGCCTTCGAGGTACGGTTGGGCTCTGGATGCCTGGATAGGCACACAACTGAAATTCAACAGAAATTGCAAACTGTCTGCAAACAGTTCTAATATTCACTTCAGAGCAGACACCAGTGAGTTCCAGAGAAGATTTTAGTACTGCAGTATCTGTTCAGATGAAATGACAGAAAACCTTGAGTCTGCTTGAATAAGGATACACGTGAACACTTTTGTGGCAAGCCTTCCAGCATTTTCTGAAAAGGAATCCAAATCTGTCTCTGCACCGCTACGGATTCTATGGATGTTACGACCAAGAACTATTTTATCTTACATCCAATTTTTGTGTTGGTCAAGATGTTTTCAATCCTTCTTTTTAAGAGTTACCCAGTTTGTATTAACGTTTCAGACTGACTCATTACTTTTGTTTCCAACCCATTTTTTTTTAGCAGTCGTCAGAATCTGTTGAGTAATTATTTCTGCAGTTTCATCAGGAACTTCAGTGATACTCAGCAATTTCTTCTATAGAGTTTTGAAAGTATTCTGTTCAGAAAGAACTGTAACATGCAAAAGATTCTTTGGGCCATGGCAAGCACATTTTTACTAATGTGTTTGCACTTTGTGCCTGAACAAGAAAATGTCTTGTCAGCAAGCTTTTTTCTATAGGTTTTCTTTTCTGACCTACAGACCAAATACTCTGGCTGTGATACAGCATGTGGTATTCTAATGTTTTTTCTTGCGTATTTAAATCATTCTGTGTCTTTAAAGATTTTTATTTTAGAGAAATAATCATCCAAATTTCGGGACGCAAAAGTAATCGATCTGATTTGTGCTTATAAGTGTTCCCCAGCTGTTTCATCACCCCAGGTAACAGAAAATAGAAATGTTACACAGCCTGCAGAATTCAGAAATTTCCTTCTTAGTAGTCCTCAAATACTGGAAATACTTTTGAAATTGTTTCCTGAAATGACACTTCTTTTTCTTGGACCATGTGGGAATGCTTTGTATGCTAAATTAACCCAGCAATCTCAAGAAATTTTTCACCTTTTTTTTTTTTTTTTTTTTTTTTTTTTCTGGAAATCCTGCCTCAGGCAGTCCAGTGGGGTGAAGCCCAGGAAGACATTTTTAAATCTCTTTTAAACGCCCTAATTCTGTTTAGATATGAACCTCTTTCCAAGCTCTACTGAAATACAGTATTTTAAAGTCCTCATGTTGACTGTACTTATGTTGTTTCAGTATCAAGTCAATGGCAAAATATTCATTAACTTTGGGGTGATGAGCAGTCCCTAACAGTGGAAGTAGACTGTAGCATGTGACTTACGTCCGCTTGCAACTAAGCACTGTAATTGACGTTCTGAATAACGAGGATTGTAACTGATTCGTCGTCAAAGTGAATGCAAGTAAAAATACAAACACAGCATAATCACTGAATATTTCACCACCAGAAAAAAATTTAGATCTTCGCAAAGAATTAATTCTTCAGTCTTTGACTTCCACTTTTTTGCAATTATTTCAGTCACTGCTGAAATGCACCCATGCAGCACAGTAGTTTTAGGGAGGAAGTGAAGAAGAAAACTTTTTCCAATTGAAGCTGCAGGACCAATTTTGATAGTAATTATCTGAGGTTGGGTCAGCTCACTGGATGTTATTATCTCCTGCCAAACTAAAAATGAAATTTATGAAAAATGAAACCTGTAATGATCCTAAGTGGTTAGACCCTAGTAATGGAAGTCATCCAGAAATACAGATCTTCCTGCTGCAGAAGCTGTCATTTGGTGGCATTTCTTCTGAGTTGCTCTGAAGGGAAGAATTCCAGTTAAAGATATATTAATACCATGTGAATATCATTTTCCAGCACCGTTGACTCTCATCCTATTAGGAATCCTGAATGTAGCCCATCACCATGTAGGCTGCAGGTGTCAGACGGGATGGGGGAAAGGAGAAGCATGGCAGACCATTGGTCACTGAGCGATGCAATCGCAGGCATAGGTCTCTCGGTTCTTTGAAAGCTCATGTTTGTTTGTGGCAGTATACCTACAACTGAGTATATTGCTTGTTTTAAGTATCCTTTTAAATTACTTACAGGCTTAATGGATTAGACTTGAAAATGCTTTCCGCTATCATGCCTATTGAAAAGTCATGTTCACACTCTTCATTCTTGCTTTAGTCTCTTCAGGAATCCCATCAATTTTCTTGATGTGTGGTGTTCTATCTGAGGTATTCCTGCATACGTGTAAAGCTCTGCATTTGTCCTTTTTGGTCTCAGAGATATTTTAGATACTTAGACTCTAGCTGAGTCTCTTTTAAACTTTCCTTGTTGAGATAAACAGTCCGAGCATTTAAATCTTTCATTCAGGTGGGTTTCCCAGTTCTTTAATCATTGTTATGGCTCTCTACTAATCCTTGCTGGTCCCCGTGGTCCTGAGGTGAAAGCCATTGTGATTTCCTGCACCTCTCAGTTCAAGAACTTGTGACCAGTGAAAAGAGATTGTATTTCAACATCCCTGCGATCTCAGTCTCATGGAATAGCCCGGGGCCAGGAGTAGACAGCTGTAAATAGAGAAGCCTTTGGACCACTTTTATTTGTGATGGAAATTGGCCCATCTTCCAATAGACGTGGATCTAGTCTTTCGAGCAACTCTTGATTTTTGTGGCATGCATAATTCGACTAAACCATATAGTATCCTCAAATTATTCTAAACGAAGTTCTCGTAAATTTTATTCAGAAAAGTTTCAGGATTTAGCTCTGTGTAATATAGCTATCGAGTGATACAGTGTGTGTTTCAACATAAAGCAGAAATGTCTCACAAATACTAATACCTAAGAATCAGAGGAAGTCTTTGTTCATTGAATTCTCAGAGGTCTTGGCACATCTGGACTTATGTCTCGTGTCGAGCTGTCTTTCACATATCTGATTTAGAAACTGCAGTAGATCAGAACTGGGGAAAGTATATCCGGCTTTCATCACTGCCTTGTCAATATAAGGAGAAGCGACATGACAATAACACGTCCCAGCATGTTTGTTAGGGATTCTTCACCCATGAAATTTATAATCCTTTCAAACACAGAAACTGTACCATTTTAAAGGAGCTTTGTAGGGCTCATGAAAATTAAATGCAGAAAATATGGAGCAAGTGGAAAATAACGTAGCTTCCGTATCGCTTCGTGATTTGCTTTAATTGCAGGAGAATGTTTTAGCTGAAGAAGTAAACCCTTTTCTGTTCTTACTAAATAAAACAATACCTGGCTTCTATATGTTTTCAGCTATTTTGAGCAATTGTGTGCAAAGTTTTGGTGTAAACACGTTTACTTGAATGAGTGTCTCCGTCTATTTACTTATAGAGGATTCCCAATAGTATTTACTTTAATAGCTGTACTTCTGGTTAAATTGGTGATTTACATGAAAACACATTTTTGAAAACAAATTACTGTGTTGGATACTACAGTTCACCAACAGAAACAATACAGTTCATTTAATGTCACTGTCGATTTCTGCTGTCAGCAGTATGAAAGAACATAGGACATCTTAGTAGATATTTATATGTAGTTGTAGTAATGTCATTTTGGTTTTGTATATAGTAATAGGTCCAAAATATGTATTAAGTATTTACACTTTCATAATATTTATAAAAGCAATGAATTTGGCATATCCATGTCAAAATACATCTACATTTATTTAATTTAAATATATATGTTTCGTTTGGCACAGACAACTTTAGTGAGGCAAAATGGTGACCAGAGCTTTCAGATGAATTCTCGCTATCACAGTTACAGTCCTCCCATTGGTCCTTGGATCTCATTTCTCAGTGCAGCCCTGGGAAGATGCTCCACCAGGTCCCTCCATGACCCACAGCTGCAATAATGAATGCAGTGACTCTTTCACGTGGCCTCTAGAAGGGGCAGAGTTAAGGTTGCTTCAGATTTTATCCTGACAGTACACCTTCTACTTTTTCAGACATATCAATCTGAAGTGCTCTAATTCTTCACTCTCTGTTTTTCAGATGCTTGAGTGACAGTGAACTTTACTTCCTAGAAGCACAGAACACTGTCAATAACCTGACTATGTGCATGATAGGTTTTGTCATTCGAATGATAAGAAAACCTTTTCCTGCGCTAGTTCTCTTATCACTGTTCCACTGTTACAATAAACTCATTTTCAATGACTGCCTTTAAGGTGCTGGTTTTGACTTTGTTGGTCATTGCCATAGGAGCGTGGCCAACAAATATCCAGGCATGGCAGCAGCTTAAGGTACGGCTTTCCAAGAGCAACAGTGAATCATTTAGGTCATTTATCATTTGCCACCAATCACCTTTTTCTATAGTATTTTATAGTATTCAGATTAGTTCTTTAGCCCAGTTCCGTTCTCTCAAGACAAGACAGATTTATTTATTTAAAATGTATGTATGCGAGTTTCTTAAATTATGTGATGGGCTGGAGCTGCACCAACATAATCTTATCAGCATTCGGTATCACTGGCTTTAGAAAGAAAATAAGCAAATGCATGATAATGAGATGAGATAAAAATTCAATCAGAAGAATAAAATATTTTTGTGATTGTTTTATTCATTTTCTTTCTCACACAATTCCCTCTCCTAAAACACCCTGTCTTAAGCAGCTACTTTTTGGCATATGTTCCAAACCATATAAAACCTGGCACACATGAGTGGACGATTTTTATATTACTAGTGAGGACTGGATATACTTTCACTTTAATCTGAATTGGAAATCGCTCAAGTAAAGAATGACAACGTTGTCTCCAGAGATACTGATGTAAATAGAAAGGTATTTCAGAGCATAGTCTTTTATTTTTACTTTTTATTCATAACTGGTAAGGAACTGTAAATAACTTCACAAGGGATGTTGCTGATTAGAATTAAAAGGGGAAAAATACAGAAGTTACAGAAAATTGGAAAAGTTCTGAAGAAGTTCCCCGTTTAGCCATTTCTTGCACCTTTTCTTCTTTTTAAGGAAAGAATTAGAGTTAAAATTTCAGTAAAAGATGTTTTTTCTAAGTTGACACTTTTTTCCTTATTTTTTCTCTCATTTTATTACTCCTCTTTTTATGGAAGTAAAAGAGGGAGACATCCAGTGAGCTTTGCTCTCAGTGCGTAGTTCAACTCCTTCGGTAGGTCATTTTCTATATATCCTTTTTTCTTTATTCTTACATGTTGCTACATGCTTTCTCACCAGATTTGTTGGGAGGAGAGCTAACAACAGATGTCAGAATCAATGAGCCCGTGTGCTTGACAAATAGATAGATATTGAACAGTTTGCTCACTGGCTCTTGTAGCTGCAGCTTTGTAAATATGCAGACTTGCAGCTTTGGGAGGCGGGGGGTGTGTGTCATAGGTAGTTTCATAAACCTGTGGAAGAACTTTTCAAGGAAGAGCGTCTTAATTATACTACATCCATTATGTTTTTATTAAATATTAACTAGAGACCACTACAAAGGACAACCTGATATTTTTCAGTTATATATATATATATATATCAGATATATATCAACTATATACTAGTTTTGGAATTCTTTATACTTCCTCTTGTAGTCTGTTTTCCATCAGCAGACTATGAAAAACTTTTATGTGCTGTTTAAGCTTCACGAGATTCCTCTGAGGTAGATAAAACGTGGAACATTATCTTTCTTGAATACAAATGTATTAGAAGGTATGTATCCCGTATTTTCTGAATCATAGCTTTTACTTTTTACAAAAAGTTCATGTATGGTTTTAGTCAGAGTCAGGATTCCTGCTTAGGTAATAAAGTCGCAGCATGTATCCATATATTGGGTGCTTAAACTCCTTTCAAAACTTAACGTGCTTATGTCATTTAGATATCTTGATATTATTTTTATGTGTATGCACATGCATGTATACACATGTACACATACTGTTTTGGCGTTACTCACACTGCTTGTTTTGGCTTATTTAGGCATTAGCAAAGGTAAGTACAGAGCACCTAGTTTTTAATTTAAGCTTAAACTCTTTGCAGTAAACAGAGAGGGATGGGTGCATAGGGCATGATTCAGGCTACAACTGAATTCTGAAGCAGTTGAATTGCTTGCTGTGCTCTTGGATCCTTGTGCTGATTGCTGAGATTCAGCGTTTGGCCAGGCCACACCATGGTTCCCTTCCAGCTCATGTGCAGAGAATACGTTCCATGTAAAATGACAAGTAAATAGGGTTTTCATCTATGTTTGGCATTAGCATGCAGAGGAATGGTCACTTCGAAGTAAGTCCCGCATCCTACAATTTAGACATAGTCTCCAAAATAAAACACCTTATTCGATACTATGCATACCTCTTCCTTATGACTTAGAAATAGCCACAGCTGCCTTCTCCAGAGCAGTTGTTTCCTTGTGTAGTAGAAACTTCAGCTGTAGAAAGCTTGACCTCTTTGTCATTTCTATCCAGAGAAACCAAAATGTCCATGCTTTTGTACTAAAGAACATTCCTTTACACCTGCAACTTCAAAAATTGTAGCAAATGTTGATGTAGGATCCAAAAATGTTTCCGTATGTTTTGTATTTCATTGCATTTCTTAAAGCTATATAACTGCAGGGTATGGACAAACAATATTAGCCGCTCCTTGGCCAGAAGTGTCTATACAGTGCTTTTATAGTTGGGGTCTTTTGCTCATCATCTTCTATAGCTTCAACCATGAACCAGTTACTGTCATAGAACACTCCTTGCTGTATAAATAACAAAACACATATGGAATCATATAGCTCAGGTAACTGATACTAGGCAAAAGTAAAGCATCAAAGGAGCATTTTTGATGTGTAAATACCTACTTTGAATTTCCCTGGTTGTATTCCTGATCGTTTTGATGAAACTAATCTGAAAAAAACTCTGAAAGAATACAGAATAATTGGAAATAATGTATTAGTTCTCAATCGTTAGCATATTAGTAAGACATACATATGTAAATATCCTCATAGAAGAGCCAGGGAACATTTTTAGTTAGTCTTTTTAAAATTCCACTTTCTGAACTTGTTGCAAGTACAAAGCTAGTTCTTTTGTAGTTTGAGCCATAAGTATTAGATTTTATATGCAACCATAATGTTTAGGAATATACACTGTTGTGATCTATCAGGATTTCTGTAGTTACCGAAACAGAGATTTGAGCATCCTTAGGTTTGGGTATATTTTCTGCTGTGTACTGTATTTATGATAACTCTTGTACCTTTCTTGATAATGATCTGAAACTTTGAAGCCTTCTCAGATCCTGTACTTCTCTTATAATTCAGGTTGATGTTTTTATAGTACTTATATTCTGCATGTCCGTTGTAGAGATAGCAAACAGAACACCAATGGTCTACAAACATCCAAAATGTGTGCAAAGTGATCAAATTGTGTCCAGAAATTAATCAATGGCTGAATTAACCTTTTGGACATGAGTTAAAATTGTCCTCAAACTACTTAGAAGTGTGTGGGGTTTTATTATTTTTGAAGTGATGCTTAACTTGGTTATCTTGCTACAAATAGGAAAAAAAAAAGTTTAAACTTCAAGAGTCCCGATATGGAGAAGAATTCCAAATGGAGACAAATTCATCTTCTGCAGTAGAGAGTGATCATGTTTGTTCTCTGAAAGATCTGCATTTTGTATCCTCAACTCTTTTCAACTGTAGTATGCATAGCTCTTCTCTCTAGTTCAGTTGAGCTTAGTATAGAATACAAAAGACTCAGGTGAATTTAGCAAAGACAAAAAGTGATGGTTTGCTGATCTTAAAGAAGGGCAGCATTTCTAGAAGGGCATAAGAAGCTCCCAGCATAACAGAGAAGTGATCTTAAGTCCTTTAGTTTTTAATATATTGGTTTTATATGTACTCACTAAAAAAGAAAGATCCAAAAAGCTGTAACTAGGACTGTAATCACAAATGTAATAGAATTTACAGTTAAATATATAATGGCCATATCTCATTTTGCATTAGTACAGTGGCTTTCATCTAAAAAGAAAATACCAAATGTGCTAGGCAAAGGATACACCGTGCCAATACAGTGAGTCATGCTTTATGCACTCAATGTGTGCATCACCTTGAGTATTATAAAAATCTATAAAACTGTCAACAAGTTATGCTTTAGCATCATTCCTGAAAGTGGCATCCTTATTTCTGAACTGTGTTCCCAGCGATTCCAGTCAGTACCCCAGTGACGTGACATCCCTGGAAATATCATGTCCTGAGGACTGGCAGAGAACAACTGCAGGCACCAGAGATATTCGATGAATATATTACAGTTCCAAAATACTGGCATATTACTTGCGCTTGCATGTGCAATGTAAAGTTACTCTAGCTGAAAGTTCCTTAGAAATTCAGGATTCATAAGCATTTTAAAACAAAGCATAAATTAGCCTTAAACAATATGGAAAATGTATTGTGGGCTAGTAAGTAGTACCCATTATTTTCTCTTTCACTAATTAAAACCAAAGCCTGACCCAAGCATAACACAATATTAATTCTCCAGGAATCTTCCAATTTCAGAGAGTTAAAATTTTTCAGGGTTCAATGGTAACTCCTGCAAATTAACGGAAAATTATTTTATTTTCTGTTCATAGATGGTCTCCATTAAATTCATGCTCATAAAACGTCCACTTCATATGTGGTGTTTTCTTGCCCTTTCCCAGTCCTGTGGTGTAGAGACTGCTCATGAATTTCAAACAGTCGTGTTAGAATAATCTTTTAATATCAGTTGTAAATGCCATTAGATTGAACTAGGTGTCTTAATAACAACTCCCTCCCATGAGTGCTGTAAGTTTTAAAGAGGAAATTAATCTCTTTTTAGCTTTACACAAACAGTTTAGCAAAAACAATGCAACTGCAAATAGACTTTAAGAGATAACCACTGACTTTTGTGGGACCTAAGGTCTCAGCACCTGGGCTCTCAATGTTGTCCATGTCAGAAATCCTGGTAATAATTTAATCTTTAGAAGTCAGAATAGGAAGTAAGGTATTTCTGAAGATATTCTAGCCACTTTGAGACTCCTCAAAAACTGTGCTGATTTACAGAAATATCTCTATGAAGCTTTCAAAACATCCAAATAATATGCCTTTTATTACAGGCAAAGACATGTAAGAGCATAATTGATGGTTTGTCCTTATTACTGTTTATCAGGTTAAACAGGCCCAGCTGATCAGCGTCACTGCAGTTACAGCAGGGATGCAGTTGGTCTGGAGCGTCTCATAGTTGAGCCATCAATCATTATCTGCTTTATGAGGGGGTAAAAAATGAACAGTTACAGATGAAACCAGGTTTTGAGCTTTACTCTTTCTGGGGCTGCAACTTTGTCTAACAAGATGCCTTCTCTAATAAGAACAGCTAAGAAGTACTTAGGTACATAAGCCAGTAAAGAGGAGAGGTAGCTGTGTTAAATAAGCATGTCTGCTGGATGCTTTTATATGTGTGTATATATATATATCTGTATATATATATCTGTATCTGTATGTGAAAAATAAGCAGGCTTCCTGAAGCCTTGTAGTATAGAATTATAATTTATGGAACTAGATTTGTGATGTTTTTGTAATACTTCATCTGTGGTACTTTCCTCTGAAGCTAATTAATTTCTAGACTTTTATTCATAAGCAAATCTAGCTAATAAAATACCATGTCAAAATAGTCAGTTTTTCAAGTAATCTGTTTTTAAACATCCAAGCAGACAGAAAAACCTAAAAGGTGCGCTGTTAAAGTAAATGTATTAAGTCTTCAGTCTGAGTAGCATAGTATTACAATAATAGATAGAGGTAGAGTATCTATTCAATGCAGTGTTGTGTCCCAGAAGGTAATATAAGAAAGAGGAGTGTCATTCATGTCATTCAAAATGATTTGAAGATTCCCCACATTTTTTATGATTTCAAATGAGTCAATGCGTCTCGCAGTGCTGTTAGAATGTAAGCGTTCTCTAGATCATTGAACTCACTGTATGTTTCCATTGTTTAGTCTAGAATATTTGAATATATTTTTTTCTTCACTGTCTTTGTGAATATCTAAGTTATTTAATTATTATAAGTAACCGGGACTCCACCAATGTTGATAGGACTACAGGTTTGGGACCTGTCTCTTCATATATTGATGTACTTTTAAGAATAACATTACATTTGCAACATACATACCAGACCAGAAAATTAGGCCACTACCTCTAGACTGCTATGCTATTTTTTATTCTTTTCTAGTATTTCTTGCTCTAGCTATTGCAGAGTATAGCTTTGGGGGATGTGGAGTTTCTATATACCTTTTGAAGAAATGAGCACAAATTTGAGATGCAACCTGTTACTACCTGTTCAACATGATTTCTGAGAGGCAAAAAGCCTGACTGTGCTTTACAACTTTGATTTGTGAATCAATTATTTTTATCTAGCTTGAAGTACTTTCACCAGCTTCAAATTCGTATAATATATTATGATACTATGAAAAACTACAAGCCTTGGTTATTAGCACCTCGTAAATGTTGACGAAGTTCCATATTTATGTTATTCAAAGTATTCAAATTTTTATATTTTTAACGTATTATAAAAGGGCAAGAAAACACATGATGGAAATTTTCTGGCTCATTAGTCCATCTTTGGCATGATTCAGAAGACTTAAAGTCCAATTTAGTCAGTCTCTGGGGTAAAAAAGTATAACTCGTGAAATGCAAAGGAGTACATTAGTTTTAATTTGTCTGTAATGGTAATGGGGTTGGTATGTTCAGAGTTCTCTGTCCATTCATCAATAGACAACCTCCACAAACCAGCATCTCCTCTCATTTTTCTTCCACAAAGGTGCTACAGCTTCATTTTGGACAAAGTATAATTGATTGCATTTGGGCAAGACTTTTTGTAAGATTAGTTACATTTTTAATCAAAATGACATGGGGGTACCAGTGTAACATGCAAAGAAGTTCTTTGTGTTGGAAGGATTCGTTGCTCAAGAACAGCCGCGAATGCACAGCCTTCTGCTGTACTTTCTTACCCCACAATTATTGAGATACTTCCGTAGAAACATAAGGCCTGTTTATGAAGGTGATGGCTGGATCAGTTAAAAGATTTGGAAACCTGAAAATGTAGTTCGATGCCTAACCTCTTAAGTGCTTGGCCTTAGAGTGAAAGCCTAATATCCTGTATATTAAGGCTTAAGATATCTGTGTGGTACATGGGGAGTGTTAGGTTATGTCTAAGCAAATTAAGTTCAATACTTTTTATTCCAGTCACTGGACACTTTATCCCCAAAAGGAGAGATTAGAATTCAGGGTATCTTATATTCTATTCCTCTGTGTAGGAATCAGAGTTTGAATCAAGAATGTACACAAAGCTTTTAAAACTTCAAAGGAACAGGATGAAAATGTGGCTAATACTACATCTTAAGTATGTAGGCTCCCTTGTGTAAGGTTAATTCCACTAACTCCTCTGTGAAGAGGATAATGTATGTTCAAGAGCTGGAACTGGCACAGGGTTGGAAGTGGTACCCAACGCTAGATAGAGTTTCTTATATTCCCTGTGCCAATGTGCCCCTGCTTCAAAACACGTTCAGATGAGCATAGTTTAGTGGCTGATCAACAGCTATTAAATGGATAAAAGATTGGCAATCACAGTCGAAGTTTTGAACAAATATTTTATTGTTTCACCTTTAAAGATCTCAGATTTTGAGACTTCCATGCCTGCATGTGAATTTATCTTTGTCACAGAGTGGGAATTCCAGGATCTCCTGTGTGCTGGGAAGTGTGCTGTTCTTCCACTGATTAGTTAATTATTCACTTGGGCCTTCTCCAGCTGAGTACCCTGATATGCATGAATATAAACAAAATAGTTTCCACCAGGTGTCAGCCCCTTAGAATAATGAATAGCAAAATAAATTAAGGTGTTGTTACTGGTGTAGTTTTTTTCAAAGACGACGAAGAGAAATATCTCTAGCAATTAGATTGTTAAAATGGTATTTAAATAGGCTGGATGTGTGGAGGGCTTTGCAATTTAGAATGATTATATAAAAATAATGAAACTTGCTTTTTTTCAGTCCTCTGTGAAATGGAATAATCAGCACTCTCCTGAACAAACCGTATTATTTTCCCATGTCTTTTCATTACTGCATTTGAAGTTATGATTCATATATCATGGTGATTCATAGCTTAGCCTTATGAAGTAGAGGTTTATTTTTAGAGTGTTACCTTAAATTAGTATGACTAATAAGTGATTTTGAGGTACAGTGATTTCAGTGGTTCTGCATCTACTTGTTAGAATTTAATGTGTTTATGTATGACTTACTCTGACACTTTGCAGTAGGTTTTCCAGGGAGTAGGTGACTGCTGGGTGTTAACCATGATATATTAGAATCTTTAAACTCATGAATTATTAGGCCTAAAACAAAATGTGCTTTACTGCTCAGTTGAGAAACATCTTTGCATCTGACATCTGTTATGCAGCAACAGGGGTCACATTCATACCTTCACCATGTGCTATATCATCTCAGAGGCCTTGGGTAATGGTTTAGCATGTGGTAGAGCTCCTCACTTGCTGTTGGGACATCAGATGGCACCAAAACAGTTTGTCACATAATTTGCAGAAGGGAGGAAGCTCTTTGGAGCTATCTGCAATGTGAATGTAAATAGAATTAACTCTCAAAGACTGGAAGATTGTACTAAACTGGAATTCTTCAAGATGTGTGATATGAAAGTGTATTCATTTCCTCCTCTTTCCTACACAGTTTTTCCAGATTTGAGATTCAATATCTGTGGCCAAAGGAAAATTTAAATGGTCTTGGATATTTTACTCCTTATGTACCTTTGGGACAAGCATGATGGAGCAAGGGCGTGTGTATACTCTGTCGGATTTTTGCGAAGAGATGTTTCCCAGACCAGACTGATAGGTCATAAAAAAACATCCATATGAAGAACTCCAATTACTGGTAAGAAAGCTTTTTCTTCCCCCCCCCCCCCCCCCCCATATTTTATACTTTCTGGATCCAATTCTGTTCATACCCCCCTGCCAAAAAAAATGAAAAAAGAAAAAAAAAAAAAAGATATCAGTAAGGAAACCCAGGAGGGATCTCTGAAAATTACCTTAATGCTTGAAATCTTGTTTGAAGACCATTTGACTTCTGAGTATTTGTATTAAAGAGCAGTTGAAGAGAATTTGTCAGCGCCATCAAGATGAAATATATTTTTTGGATTTTAACAATTTTTTATATAGGTTGTTATATATTGTGAAATATTGAATAGTTAGTGAAACTGATATTTAACTTATAAGTCCCTTAAAAATTTCAGACTAAAAAATTCACCTAAGTCTATTCTTAAATTAATTTCAGGCATTGTTCCTTGTAGAGCTTTTCTGTTTCTCTTTGTGGACAGATAATTGCTGCTGTCGCCCCTCTCCTCTTGGTAAAGTGGATATTATGAGCTTCAGTGCAATCAATATCTAGAAATAGAGAAAAATTGCAAGGTTAGGGGATTTTTCTTCTTCTTAGACTAATTCTTCTCCTTAAACTGTTAAAATGTGTGTATGGCTGACATTTTGCTCTAGACTTAGTACCTGTGTCTTAAAAAATATAACAGACACAAAAAGCTCCTGGAACATGAGGTCATGGGCTGTCATTTCCTTTAAAGGGCAAGAGTGTGTTTGTTTTATGAGGATAGTTTCTATCAGGGGACTTAACAGCCTTTCATACTCCTCCTTCAAGGTTATGCTTTCCCTACAGAGTGTTTGTAAGGGCCTGCAGGTGATAGGTAGTGCCAAGGGAAGTAGTTTCATTTCTAGTTTTGACAGCCGTCTGCTGCATTACTTAAAATAAAGACCATAAAGAGCAGGTCACATTTGTTTTCCAAAAGCATCCTAGTTTCTTTGCTGTATTTGGTTTGGTGTTGAAGGACCCTGCATCCATGATCAGTGGAGTTGGGGGTAATGTTGGGAAGTTGTAGGAGAGATTTGCTTCAAATCTGCCTGGCCCATCTGCAGGATGGCTCAGTACACTTGCTTCTTTCTGCACAGTGGAGGACATGTTGAAGCACGAACTTCATAGATTAATACAGCATTTTTTATGACTGCATGTAAGCCCACTCAAGCTTTGTCTTGAGTTGAGGTTTTCAATCACTTTCTTCTAATCGAAAGCCTTGATGGTATTTCAGTAATAAATCTTTCCTATGTTTAAAATACCTCGTGACTGCACCCCCAGGGCACTGCATTGCTCTGCTCTGGACCAGGGACACCCAAGGGCCCCTGCCTGCTTTGCCAGACATCCTTGCTCTGCTCTCTAAAGCCTGCCTGATGCTGCCTGCATGGCGTGGCTGCAGGCATGGCTGCCATGGAGGCAGTAGGCATCAGAAGAGTCGCAGGTTCTGTGCAGAGAAGCTACATGGAATTCTGCGCTGCCAGGGGAGATGCTGAATTGCAGAGGGAAGAACGCGATGGCCTGGAGCCATCCAGGTGTGGGCTTTGCACCAACAGGAGGTGGGTGCTTTTTCCATCGCCATGCTCCAATGTCCTTTTACTTACCTCCTCTCACTGGGCACACTCATAAGCTTATAATCTTAAGGGTGGACAAGTTAAAAACACTCCACAATGCAGCTGAGTGAGCCATATCTGAAAGACATGTAAACTCATTAATTTGACACTGGTTCCGGAAAATAAGCCTCTGTTAGTAATACTGGTCTTTATTAATCTGAGCACAGTAGTGTTCTAATGAAGCAGTGTCGTTTCTAGATGCACACTGGTTCACTTGGCAAGTTATTGGAGCATCAGCAGAGCAAGCAAAAGGTAGTATATATGCTGATGGAACAACTGTAGTGCGAATATGCACTTTGTATATGTATCTGAAAATCCTACTCAGTCATCAGCAAGGAAATTGTTCCCCATGCTTGATTTAATGTGGCCATTTCCCATAATATAGGCAGAATAGTTTGGTAAAGAGGAAAGACCCTTTTATGAGTATTCTGCGTATTCTGCATTGCATGCACCTCATGCCACTTTTACAACTGAGACTGGGATTTTGGGGGGATTGTAAAATCATAAATGAAGTCAAACCGCGTATCTAGAATGAACAGTTAACCTGAGCACCGCTGGTGCTTGTAGTCCCATTGCTTACCCAGGAGTAAGGTAAACAGTGTTTTCCTCTAACAGTGGAATTGCTTCAAGAATGCTTTTTCAAGCTTTTATTTATTGTATTCACCTCAGGATCATGAATAAAACAAACAGTAAAAGATGCAACGCTGTTCTCACAATAAGGTCAAATAATATAGAGTGAAATCCAATGCTCTGCAGGAGGCCAACACAAGTCATACACCCCAATTAAGCCATCAAAGTAGATTTAAGTGGAATTTATTTGGTGTATAAGATTTGAACTATGAGTTTCACCTTTAGAGAGGCAGTCTACAAAGAACAAATGCTGGGCTTGAACTTGTCCCCAAATAAATCAATGTTATCCTGCTGATACCACAGGAAAAAATGACTTCTAGAGTCAAGTCGCTTGACTCTTGTTTGTAAATACCTATTTCTAAACCTTTGGAAAAGTATTTCAGCACAGAAAATAAGGAGAACACATTCCTGTCTTGGTCTTATGGCTTTTGTGAATTATTTATTCCGGGTTCTGGGTGGCTTGTTTCTTGCCCTTGCCATCTGTAGATTTAATGATTTATATTTCCACTGCAGAATGTTACCCAGGATTGAATACTGAGTACAACAGCAAAAGGCATAAGGAGATGGGTAGACACCAGAAACAAAGATCTTCGTGTCAGCCATCTTCAAAGGGTGAATGACTATAGAACTAAGTTTTTGCACTATCATTTGATTATCTTTCTCTTTTAGTCCATGTTTGGACATTTCTAGTACACAGTAGAGACTACAATATCATTAAATTTTTATCTTCTGTTACATACAGAATTTGTAGGCTGTATGTAAACAAATATTCCCAATACACTGTCTGCATTAAAAGTCTCTATGATATTTCTTTAAGAACCTGCTTAGGGAACGTTTATGGTTTTGTATATGCTGACTTTATATATTGGCTTAACTTGACACTGAGATTTTGAATTTGTGATCACTTGGCCTTTGGGTTTTTTGGGGTTTTTTTAGTAATATAATTATTAGTTGAGCCTAATGCCTTAGATGAAACTTTCTTTCTCTCCTTCAGATGAACAAAATAAATTACTACTCCACTCCCTGTTGTTTAAGATGTTCAGCTTAATAGAAAATGGGGAAGACACCTACATGAGCTCAGCTTCTTGGCTAAGCTGGTTTAGTTAACGTTTAGTGGAACGTATCTGAAAGGAAGTAACAAGCAAATTAATCTAATTTGCAAGTTCTGAGTTTTCTCTATGTGCTGTGCATAGAATTTGGACAGTGGTATAAAATCCTGATATGCATTGGCTAATTTATGATTGTGGGAGCCTTGTCTTTTAGTGGAGCTGGGAATGAGGATACTTCTCTCTTCACCCCATATTGAAACAAAAGCTAGAGGTTTTTTTCTGATGGAACTTGCTTACTTGAAATAAGTACATGTGATTCAGTATAACATTTAAAGATCTCATTATGTTCTTCCGTATTTATAGATTTATAGATTTTTTTTTTTTTTTTAGAGCTGCAATAAATTTGGCCCTTAAAATATGTGGGTTTGCTCAAATGTATTTTCAAAACATCAGCCTTTTGTGGACAGAGCTCATCATGAAAGGAACTGTCAGAGATGAACATGCAGTTTGTTACTGCAGGGAACCAATAAATAAGAATTCAAGCTTGTCAACATTTAGCTGTAGGAAATTTGAAGACATTCAAGCTTTAATGTCACAAACATTCACAGAGTGCCGAGAGAGCTGTCGAAATGTCTTTAATGACACCACTTAATGGGAGCAGATAAATGTAGAATGGGACCCAAGGCCTATACCTGAGGAGTGCCATAAACAACTCTGTCAATACACGGAAAAATATAGATCACTGAAATCATATTGTGAGTGGAATGAATGTGCTATCAGAATTAAAATGTTGCAAGTGCAGCCCAATGGTCTGGGAAGCTGCAAGTAGTTTCATTAGCTGTAGGGAATTCTACCAGTTCCGATTGGTTCTATGTATCAAATAAACAGGTTAAATAAGAACTTCAGAAAACAAGAACTTAAGATCACTATTGATGGGCCTCATCCAGGTCTCAGATGAAATCTTTGGAAATGGCCTTTTCACAATAAGTATTGCTGCATTTCATAGTTTCTGTAAGGTGGCACAAGGTGACCGTGGTTGCGGAACAAGTCACACATATCATCTTCTGTCTTGGGAAAGTTATGGTCTTCTTTTTTCCATTGAAATACAAAGCTTTCATCCTGTGAGGTGTGTTTTTTTTTTTGCCTATGTAAGGACACAACACATCTCACTGAATGGAGACCACAGGGGTGTCCCATAGGAGTACATGGCTTTGTGAGACAAAGTGCTCATCTTCCAGGATTGAGACCTGGGCTTTCATCAGAAGCTTGACAGTATGAAATTACAGCAGTTTCTCTATTGTTTCTTTTGCATTGTATATTGTTTGGTTTCGCTTCTCTCTTTCTGTCTTTTTTTTTTTTTTCCCAGAAGGTGGTGGGAAGGGTTAGGAAAACTAGGCTTATCTTAAGTTGCATTACAAATAATTTGGAATTGTTCATTTAAACTCTGTGATTATTATGTGCAAATGCTTATGTAGGTTAAGTTTTAGAATATTTAACTACTCTTCTCAAGGAGATGCTTCTAATAATCCATTTTAAATAATCCTCAGTGGAACAGGTACCATTTAAAAATGTACATTAATCATAAGTAAACCTATAATTACAAGCCGAAGTAAGTATACTTGCACTAATGAGCCAGTGACATTTAAGGACATTTGTGCTAAAAGGAATAGAGCATTATGAAACATTACGTCACAAAGGTGAAACACAACAGAGCTCCTAAAATGCTTTTCTTTAATGAAAAATATTGTATTCGACACTGTGATTTTTCTGCCAGTCTTGTTTGTTGCAAGACGAATTGTTGGGTGTAATCTAGGTTACAGTAAGAGCAAACTGCGTGTTTCTGGCTGTGAAATGAAATTAAAAATTGGGTGCACGCAAGCAGTCTCCCTCTTTGGTCTGTCCTTTCATTCTGGGAAAGTATTTGATCAAAACTGAAGCGCAGGCTGCTCAGCTAACCATTTAAGGTACAATTAATGTTAAGGTTGTGATTAAGTCATTGATACAAGTGACCCTTTAGCAGTATGCTTAGAAACTATACTGATTAGAAATGGACTGCTGAATGCAACTCCAAATACTAACCATTGGAGCATTTGTGTGGCTTTAGTTTCAGTGGACTTCCACCAACTTTGAGTTTCATTTAGTTTCAATGGACGTCCTCCAATGTGAATTGAGAGTAACTCTGCAGAGAATTAGGTTTGAGAAACATATTTAATTTTATCCGCTTAGGAAACTGATGCCTACAAATGCATTACAGTACCTATACAAGAAAACAAATGTCTGTAATATATATCACAGTGAAGTGTCAAAAGTATTTTCAGTGAGAATTTATATATTTCTTTCTCTAATTTAAATATAAAACTAAGAATTTGAAATGAAATTTGAAAAATAAATTGATGGTTGTTACATAAATGAAACAAAGTTAATTTAAAAAGTATTTTCTGTTAATTGAAAACCGGATTTATCATTAAAATTGTGAAAGGGAAACCAACAGATAGATATCACTGAAGGTGCATGTATTACAACCACAGGTGAGTAATATTATGTACGTGCAATCATGAATTTCATATGAAACATCTGTCAGTAGGATCTGAATGCCTTTTTGCTTGTCACCCTAACAAAGGCATACAGGGAAAGGTCCGGAGAAGAGGCGAGAGGTTGTTGTAGAACATTTGGCCACAGGGTTTGCAGGCCAGTTAACTACATTAGATTTATGTCTCAGGATCCTGAAGAAGCTGTGCACTTCTTGAGTGTGAGTGTGTTCTATCCAACTGTATCTGTTTGCCAGTATTATTTTCCTATTTATTTCGTATTTTATGAATGGTCGTACCTGGTAGATAATTAACATGTATCTCATTCAGATTTTCCTAGGTATCTTACCTTAACACTGCAGCAGTCCTTTTACCTGTCTGTATTGCACACATTTTGTGTCCCATTAACGTCATTGGGAACTAGGTGTGAGTTTGGAAGGAAAACAGCTAGGGAAAGAGCACCTGAAACTAATATTTACCACCAAATAGACAAATTGGCCTGCTTCTAAGACAGGATTTCACAGATGCACATATTTTAAAGGGCAGAATCGTCACTGTATAGAAAACAATAAACATACAGAGCCTTTATTATGTAGTGCCTGATACTGAAGTGCGCTTAGCATTATTAGTAAATCATAGTATTTTATGATAAGCGCGTGGCTTATTCATTTGCCTTTTTTATAGTGCAGCTTTTGCAAAGCTGCCCAAGTTAATTCTGATGTAGAAAGCCTGTGTGAAAATAGAAGCATTTCATTAAGAATACATTAAAAGGAAACTAAAGTGATGAAAATATGCCAGTAATGAATCTCCACAATTAATGGCCCAAATTAATGAAGGTTTCTCAATTCAGGAATGAAATAAGAGCTTCTAGAATACTTGCTCACAGATATCTAGCTTTCAGTCCCAGAAAAGAGAGGATTAATTTATGTCCTTTTCTATGGATTAATGTTATTTGGCACAATTTGTAAAGTTCTTTCTTCTCTCTCATTCTTACGTATAGTATCAGACCTGTATGCTGAGAGCTATGAGAGGAAGTAGCGAGTAAAAGGAATAATGCATACATTATCCCTGCTTCGAGTTAAGTATCCTGTGCATCTGCAGATTCAGTTAGTTTTGGAAATAGGAGAAAGTGCTTGGATAGCAATATTTTTTCAGATGTGTTTACACGGAGGTTTAATATGCATAGCTTGTCTTCGGTACACCTGTATGCAGTAGAGTGAAATGGATCTTCTATGAAAATGCATTTATTTTGCATTATCCCTGAATAAGCTTTATCATGTGAATACATTTTAGGTTCTTTTAAAGCAGGAAGACAAATACAGGACGGTTATATTTAAAGGAATTCCACATCTGACTTACGTTGCTGGAAAATAATGATAATCTTGCTGATAAGTTAACTTTTTTTTTCTTTTAATCATAATGCTTATGAATTAGAGATTTAAATATACTTTGTTTAAATCTTGGACAGAAATTTTAATAACCTATATGTATTTCACATTATCCCATATACTGCATGTAGTTTATGCACAGTTGGCAAACGTGATATTTGGTCATCCAAATTTGTTTGTCTCTTCCTATCTAATTTACCTTCAGGTGATGAGCTTGGATGTTTATGTTTCTTAGAAGTGATCCACAGGTGGAGATGCCTAACACTGTAGGTGTGGGGCACCAACACCTGCCAAGGCAATCAGTGTTGTTATTACGTGAATCATCCGTAAGTACAGATAGTCACAAAGTTGAGATTTCTGCAGCAGAGAGATGCTAACACCAAATTCAAACTTCCAAAATATTGTGGGGAAAGAAAAATCTTCCACAGCTTCCTATTTACTTGTAGTTGTCAGCAATGCCAAAGATTGACAAGAACCAGGAATTCCAGAGGAACGATTGTTCTTTCCTTTCAATTTCAGTCGGTGAGTAGGTATTCTCATTATCAAATTTGCCTAGCGCTGCTGAATATACGACTCTGGTGACTGGATATCAGGAACCTGTCTCTGAACTAATTTTTAGAGAAAAAAGTTGGTACTGTGTGAGTAAAGCTGCACATTACAGCTGAGCCCGCTGAAAGGGGAAATCCATCTCCTCTCACCCCTTCCCTGGCGCTGTGGCTCTGTGGCTTGTTGGACCATTTTTAGCCAATTCTGTTTGCTATACCCAGCAGAAAGGTAGTAATTTTTTATTTGCTGGGTTACTTCTACTGGTGTAGAAGGCTTTAAGGTATGCAGAACTGGATCAAAACACCAGGCCATATTATCCAAATGCTTATCAGGGTACACCTGGGTAGAAACTGCTGCGATATTGGCTCTGCTAGAATTAGTAACTTCTGTCTGTACCTTTTTAGTTTTCCTGTAGGCCTTTTTTTTTTTTTTTTAAATCAGGTCTTTCCTACTCCATTTCCATTTTCTTTGTGCCAGGGTCACATCTCTCAAATGTTGCTGTCCTCCTTTTTAAGGAAACTTGGGCCAATATTATATCTGTGTTTTTCCTTACTGTTTCTCGTACCGTATATGTACTTATATATACTTTCTTTCCTCTGGGCCCACTTCTAGCTCCTGGGCACATAACTAGCTTCTCAGTACTTCTGTCACTTCCAGCGTGTGAGCTTCAGGCATAGCCCAGCTCCTGGAAGGGATTAATCTGGCGAGTCTCCCTGACAGACAGCGTGACTGTCATAGCAGAACGGGGACACAAGTTCCCCACCCTCAGCTTCTGACGCCCTTTAGCCTTTCTCAAAGGAGAACAGTAGTAGTACAGCAAAAAAACATTAATAGTGTACTTTTCCCAGGCTAATATATCCTGTTCCTCAGGAGGGATAATTACAGCAAGCTCAGCTAGGGCATCATGGCATGTGGTACACCCACAGAGCTGTATATACAAGGCTCTGTGGCTGGAGAAGGGCATGCTCGCCTGCTGGGTGAGTCCTGCTTGACTGTGGTATCAGGTAAAGCTCAATGTAGCTGCCTTGGAGCAAGGTACTACCACGTTCTCTTTGTTAGTGTATTTCTAGATACTGAGTAATTCTGCATTTGTCTCTGCTTAGAAATACCTGATTTGGCCCCAGAAATGTGTGTGTGTGTATGTATGTGTATATCTATAAACATATACATTAAAATATGATGGATATATTTTTATAAGATTACACTGTAAAGATTTAAATGAGATGAATTAAATATCTGAAGTGCAAATATTTAACAACATTTTTTATAATTAAGGAATTCAAAATAGCTATTTTTCTCTCCTTTGCCATTTGTTAGAATGAACTGATCCTGTGCCATTTTCTTTCCATTTAGTACAGTCTCTACTGTGAAAATGTATTTTGAGACATTTTCATTATTTCAGAGGCGCAAGGAAAGACTAATCAGCTAATGTTAGAAGACTAACAACATTCAAATGCAACAACAGATGGCATTAGGAATATTGCTTGAATAGGGAGTTTAGGATGAGGCTCAGAACTCCACGTATATTTCTGCCTAGGTTGCAGCACACGCCTCGTGATGTACAGCTGCTTTTGTCTGCAGGTCCCAGTTATATTTAGGCACTTGCAAAGCTAAAAATGATGAACTGAAAACCAAAGTGAGTATTGATTTAAATATCAAAACATGATCTTGCTTAGCAGTTATTGGAGTATGGAATGTTTACATTGAACTATATTAACTGTGTTACTATAAGGAGAACTGGCAATTGCCAGTTCATTATTAATGTCAACTTACACGTATCCTAACTTTGCAAAACCCTAACAACTTGGATTACAATTCTCTGTACCAAGTACCAAGGTCAAGAAAATATTTCCTTTTTATTTTGCTTTCAGAGTATCATCTAAAATGCTCTGCACGTGTACAAGAACAAGGGAAGGAAAGAACATATTCTTTGCTGCAGTTAAAACAGACAGAACCCACTGGGTACTTACCTTTGAGAAGGCTTGGCACTGCTGGTTTATGCAATAGGGAGTTGATATTTGGCAGAGACAGCCATTTGTCTCTCTTTGTTGTTTCCGTCAACTCTTGACATTTTTAGACTTTTGAAAATGTTCATTTATTCAATGTTCTCTACAGACTTCTTAGTATGTGGCCACTAAATTCTTGAATTATGTCCTCCAGCCTGAACCTGCTCCAAACCCTTGAAACATACTTGGAGTTATGGAAATGTACAATATCTGGGCACGTTGCACCATTCTCAAAGACTGATCAAGCAAGCTATCCACACCCTAGAACTGCATGAGCTATGTAGATGCCTTGTAATTCATACTTCATTGCATGGGAATTAAAATGGATATATAGAAATATCTCAGCTTTAGATAGTGACTGTCTTGTTTGACCAATGCAGCTTGAATTGAAATTAATTATGAAGGAACAGAAGTGTCTCGCAGAGTGTGTCATACATTGGGATGAGTTAAGGTTAAATGGACCTGTAATGGATGATTGGATTTGGGAGCTGGGAAGAAAGAGGTTGAACATTGAAGCTTAGGACTGAAAATACATTTTTTTTCTAGACTCCATGAAAGATAACACTGGAATTTAGTTTTATGAAAAATGTCAGCAGAGCTCAGAATTGTTACTCCAATTTGGACTAAAGTGAAAAATTGGATTTGAGAATTCTAAGTTTTTACCTCCTCCAATAGAGAGTCCTTAATTACAGATTTCCTTACTGTTTCTTAGCCAAATCAATAAGACCGGCACCACCTGGAAACACAGAGTAGTCTTCTTGGAGAAGGTGTCATTAGCTAGAGTTAACGGCAAGTTTAATGTCTAGTCCTAAGACAAAGGTTAACAATATGTTTGGTAAAGAGTAGAGGCAGAGCATCTGAAATGATGTGTTGTGCAAGTCCCTCAATGAGACAACTTGAGGTCTTTGATATTATATTGCAATGTCAATCAGTGCCAGATTCAGGTCAACTTTGACATGGAGTTAGAGGTAGCATATGATATCTTATAATGGAGTATTAAAGTTTGTATACCTGATACAGGCAAGTAACTCATCTTTATAAATGCAGTATGAGTTGCTTCAGTATTCAGTGTCTTTGAAAGTTTACCTGCTGATTTTTAATACAAGCATACATGCTGAAATTTTAGACTCATCTATAAGGACAGGTTGGTGTGAGGTTATTTGCAGATTTCCATGAAGCTGAAAGAATTTTGCGTGCCTGAGGATATGGTCTAAATTGCTACAAATACAATATGGAATCAAAATTACTAATACTTAAATAACTGTAAGTGCTTTAAGCATTAAACCCTTTATTACGATTTTTGTCAGTAATTAAGTTATACACTTTTGTTCTTAAAGCATTAACTAACATCAACTCAACTGTTAAATGAGTCTCTTGCTGAAAGTACACATTTTCTTTTACAGTGGTGCTGAAACACTGGATGTCGTTTGTCTGGTTCTTCTCTTACATTGACATCATCACTCCAGTCTCTGAATGTTTTCCAAGCATATATTATATATTCCTACAAATCAGAAGCTTTATGACGGTGGAATAATTAAGAGATGAAAGCTAACATTTTAGACAGATTTAGCATTTGAATTGGTTACAAAGGTATGTCCATTTTTTAATGAAGAAAAATTGTCGAAATTAAAAATGTTTAAAAAAGCTTGAAGTTCAAATTCCTGTGAACAATATCTGGAAATTTTTAAATATTTCAAAACGTCATTTTCTGAATGTCATTGTTTTCCTACTATGTTCTGATAAGTTTCAATATATTGATTTATATATGCTTTAAAAACATATTTTAAAAAATTTTCTCAGCTATTTCAGGAGTTCTTATGTATATATGCATCAGATGAAATATATGCATAATAGGCCGTAGCATAAAAGTATGCGTATTGTAGTATTTAATTTTATATTTAACTTTTATCTTAGAAGTCATTACGACACTTCCTCACATTCATTTGGAATTAAATATGGTCTGTTAATGCTTTTATTTTCATTAGGTTTATTTCTACCCTATCACTCTGAAAATACTAGAAATAACAGTTTTATTTCAGGAAGAACTCCAACATCAATTTATGATTTTTTACTCATATAAACATATATTTGCTCATGTATATCCATGAGTATACCAACCTGCTACTTTGCATTAACCTGGCTTTGTCAGAAGGACACCTGTCGATATGATTCCTGAGGAAAGTAGTTCCAGAAATCATCCCCCTAAGTATGCTTTCGTCCATTATTCACTTTATATATTTGTCTTCTAAGTCTTTGCTATTTATCTTTGTTAATGTCTTGAAAACATTAATATTCTTAATTCTAAGTGCATATAATTAATATACATAATACATATACATCAAATTTACATTGGGACTTTATATTGTATCACTATGTATATGTTTTACTAATTTTACTTGCGTAAGTAATGGCTTATTGACCAAAACAAAGTTTAACTGGCAAATGCCAGAATTTAACAAATAATATCGGTTTGTAATTTTTCTCTAACCAATAAATAATATACCCCAGCTTTTCTAAGTAATAAATTTCTGTAGATCTACATACCAATAAGAAACTTCATTTATGTCAGGCAAACTCCAAAAATTGCCTTCTACTTCTATAAGCCTAGCAAAACCTGAGCAAGTTCAACAGAGGGCAGCTGCAATACAGAACAGCTTGAAAGATATTTTGAAAGATGTTTGAAAGATATTCCCTTCTTGCTGCTCTGAATGGGTGGCTGTAATGAAATAGCTTGACCTTTAATTCAGAGTGTTCCTATTTGTGTTGGTATGAAATGACTTGATACCTTAAAAAAAAAAAAAAGGCTGAAATTAAGGCATGAAATTTAAAAATAAAAGTTTTCTGCAGCCATTTTATGTAACTGAAGTACAGCTGAAAATATTAAACATACTTTTCCTCAGTTTTCAAAGTAAATATGAATATGTCAATGTTTCCCATAATCCATAAGTTCTAAATTTCATACAGATCTACTCAGAACCCAAAATGGAGCCAAAAGTGGTTTTCATTCTAGCTTTTCAGCATATGATCTGTGATCATTAAGCCTGTTAACTGACCTCTAAGTGTCCTAGTTGGAGCTCACTATGATTTTTAGAGCAATGTTGGAAAATTAATTTCTGAATTTGAAAAATTTGTTCTTGACCTCATTTCCCAAAGTTACGAATGAAGAAATTTTGGAGCTGACTATTAATTGCCTTAAGCGCTGGATTCTCAGTCCTACCTCGGTGTGTTTCGATAGAAGGGTGGAAGGGCTGGGCTGTGAGAAGATTTGCAGTCATATTTCATGGAGCGGATTTGTCTTCCCATTAAACAGGTGCAGCTCCTTTCGGTGGAGTATTTCCTTTTTTTCCCCAGTGTAAAGTTAGGCCCTGAACAGTGATGGATTATGCTGGCAGCTATTATGTCCTGTTGTGGTCTTGGCTAGAGCCTTTATTTTGCTTCTCTGATATCAGTGATTTTCATGATATCTTCTGATTTCTGGAGAGAGCATATGGACAGAAACATATGGATTTGTCTAATGTCATCTTTTTTTTTTTTTTTTTTTCTTTTAACACCTTCGCTGAATAAAATAGTGGAAAGGATAGGAAAGAAAAGAACAGAATAGATGCAAGGAAAACCTGGAAAGAGCTGTGCAGGGTAAAGATAAGAACTTCTGTTTTCCTCCTTTATTAACATTCTAAATTCAGGTCCCACTATCTCAGCAAGATGTATCTTGGTAAAAACTTGTAGATCCAGCTAGGAATGGTAGCATCATAGAAAACAGGCCTCTTTAAAATGTTCTTTCCAAAGAAAGAATCATGAAATTCTCTCCCTCCTCTGTTCTTCTGCCATAGGAATTCTGCTTTATTGTCATGACTCACTGTGGAATTATTCAGATGACAGCAGCTCTGGTATACATAGGCATAGTTTAACTGGTGACGGGTATTTTTCAAAAGAGCTTACATCTTAGCTGAATTTTGCCATCTCATTCTCTGAGGCTTATTATCTCATATAAGCACATAATATGTCTGCCTGAATGCAGGTACTCTATGAGAGCTTTATTGTAATTGTCGTCTCATTCTCAGTTGGCTAAACACAGCACTGCATAATAAAATCACTGCTGCACAAGTGCGGTTGTACTGACCAAAGATGTCATTCTTGAAAGCAGTGTTCACTTCAATAGGGAGTTTCTGCTCAAGAGCAAAAATCCTGGGGCAGCAAAAAAACAAGAGGAAAAATCTTTACTTTTAATTACCTTGAAAACAGCCTTCTCAAAGCTTCAGTTTTCCCAACAGCTTGCCCACTAAGCAGTTGACAAGTATAGCACAGACAAAAAAAAGGTTCTCTGACTGAAACAATTACTGGCCAGACCAGAGAAAAGCCCTAATGCAAACACAGATAGTGTGTCCCAGTAGCATTTCCTTGAGTCTACACCAAAGCCACTTTCAACTGCAATAGTAATATATAGATTTTTGACAAGGAAGTGATTTTTGATGGAGGTGGCAGTATCATATAGCTTTCCTGTTCTTTTATCAGCATAACAATGGAGCTGTCTTCTATCAAGAAAAAGGGAAAAATGCCAAGGGAAATAAAATCAACCAGGCAAACTTTTTACATTTGGACTGATGAGCTGTATGCCCTTGTTTGGAAAATTTAAGGCACTACAAGCTCAGAAGCCTTTTTGCCAATGCAGAGTTTTAAATGATAATGCAAAGGCTTTTGTGAGATTGCTCACAATTTAATAAAACCAGTTCCGTTGTGAGTTTTAACAAGTGCTTGTACTGTGTGTTATGTAGCAATACTGTAGAGACATCTTCTTAGATTTTGATGGCAGGAATCTCATAGCTATAGCTCTGTGGTTTTGCTTTGCTTTTGGAGGTTTTGAACAGAGATTTGACAGAGAGTGTGAGGGAAGGGATACTCAAGAAGTTAATCCTGGGGGAATCTCTGGTTACAGGCACTTCAGGAAAAGAGATTTGGGAAAAGTTCAGATGTAGATTCATGTCTAATCTTTCAAATTTGTCTCTCTTGTTAACTGAATTTTAAATGTAATTAAATCTCAATATCTGAGCATCAGATACTTTCCCTGGATATTTAAGAAGTATACTACAAATACGAATTTTATGCAGGCGTTTTCTTACTTCACTGATATGCTGGGGATGGAAGAATTTTAGTTGAAATAAACAGAACTAGGTTGAACTTGCCCTATCCTTGTTCCCAGCCATCTGGATTAATTCTCTCCTCTGAGAATGAGCCTTCATCATCATTTATTCCTCTAGCAGATTTTTGGACCTGTTCTCAACCCTGCAATCTCTAATATTGCCTGAAGAGTTTACAAAGATAGCCTGGAAGGTAGCTGCAAAGGCATTCTCATTACTTTAATGAGTTTCTGACCACTGGTCCAGGCTATCAGCCCTATATTTAATTAAAGTAGCACAAGCTGTGTATCCACCAAATGTCTAGGCAAAAGTCAACAATCTGTTCCAGGCTCCAGCACTCTTGTAATTGTTGTTCGGACTGGAGGGAGGCTCTAAAAAAGACAGAAACCCAGCTCAACTCAGGGCTTTTTAGGGATGCTGTGGTCCTGTTCCTTTTCCTCTGCTAACCATGAAATGGCTCAGAGAGCTAAATGCCTCCTCCCATCACTTTTTGGGGGAGATATTTAGCTCTTCAGCTCTCTGAACCAGTTAATGGCCCATTCATGTACATATCGGTGTCAGGACTGGGACAGGGATGGGGCTTCATGGATAAAGGTGAGGGAAAAAGAAAAGGCCATCTCTGACTTGGATTATTTTAAGCTTCTGTAGAGCAGCACCTTTCAACCCTCTGCTCTAGGATGTGCACGTGTAATTTAGAGGTTTTGGAAGAATCTTGATGTGAGTGTTTTGCTATCTTCTACTTCTCCAGCTTTTCCCCCTGTTGTGTCCTGAGGCAAATTCAGCAGAGGGGAAACAGATACCCCCCCGCCAGTCTGCTGCCAAGTAAAAGGAGTGCTTTTGATGCTGAAGTAAGTAGGGTTTCTTCTTCAATACTCAGATTATTTTCTTCCTCATAAACAAACCAGAACCACTTCAGCAGTAGGAAGATGGGGAAGCAGTGTTTACCTAGACCATAGAAGCTATCTGGGGAACTGAATTCCTTTTAAAGCATTATTTTCAATATTTAAAATTAATTGGGTGTTGAATGATCAAGACCATTTTACAGAAAGCTATGGTTCTGTTCTGATATCTGAGCTTGTAGAAGAGAGGTAATTAACATCTGCCAGCATAAAGGCAGGCATGGATTTTATTACAAGCATTACTTTCTGAGGACTTGAATGACTTTGACCTCGAAATGTTAATCTTAGCGAACTCCAGAGCAAATACCAAATGTCAGGAAAATCCAAATAGATGTGTGGACTTTGAGTACTTAAATTAGTCTACCTTTAAACAGAAAGGGGTTTACAACTTATTAGTAGAGCTGTCCCTCAACTCTAATACGAACAGAAATGGTTATTTAAGATTCTGTGGTTGGCTGATAGAGACATAAGAGCAGAGGCGGGTGATAACCTTCCATATAAATGTGTGAACCACTGTTCAGAGTCTAGCTGCCTAGGGCAGAATAGTTATCTTTCTTTGAATTGATGCATCTTTTCAGAGCCAGAAGACGACACTTAGACACCTGAAGTCTGTGCCACCTGTCCCCCTATTTATCCCTTTCTTTTATCATGCGAGATGTAATGCTGCTTTTCCTGAGCTGTGTCCACAGCTGCCAATAGGTTTTACATGTAGCTGAGCCGGTGGCTCTGCCTCTATACCTGACTGGCTAGCAACAGGTTGTCGTATACCATAACCAACTGTACTGTAAACCAGTCAGCCTTGGCAACAGCTTGAGGAAAGCATAGCAAAAAGATTTAAGATTTAATAGGAGGCAACTAGCCCTCTTTTGAGACAAATGGTTTTTTTGAAAAAATCAAGTTGTTTGAATTGAGCACCAGTACAAATCACTTTGTAATCTTCTCTGGTAGGTGGATTTCAGTGGCTTTGTATACTTTTATAATGCCTGGTGGGATTCAGCTGGCTAGTAAGTTTTGTTTTTCTTAAAGGAAATACATACTATTTGCAGTATTTAGTTTAATATACATGGAACAAATGTAAAACTACATATGAATAAAAACATTTGGTTTTGAATTACATCTTCAAAAATTATATGAATTTCTTCTTTCTTACATTTTTTGTGGGTACAAATTGAAAACATCTTCCCTAAAGAATGAAATCTGCTTCACAAAAGTACAAAGACAGAACTGGAATTTTACCTGCTTATGGTAATTGATATTAACTGCTTGGGGATGCACTTTAAAAAGGCAACATAACTAGATATTTCCCTAATGCTGAAATACTATTACACAAATCTGTTTCTAATGTGTTTGGGATCTTTTCATGCTATTCACTCTAAAGCGCTTCCTGTTTCTTTGCTTCTTTGCTGCTGCTTGCCCCCTGCTGTTTTTGCTATTGTTCTCTGAAAGAAAACTTTAACAACCACATTTCTTTGATTTGAGAGAGAGAGAGAGAGAGAGAGAGATGGAAGTACGCATGTGCCTGTGTATACATATATGAAATCAAAGTGTATACATAAATAATTTCATATGTAAGCTTCTTTTCATTCGACGGAGGGTACTGTAAAAAATGAATGGAACTTCATTGATGCTTGGTTTGAAATGAAATAAGATTTTCCTGTACTTGATATAACAAGGAACCATAAACCAACTAGATTAACCTGAATGCATTAGTACAGAAGTGCTATGTGGTAATCTTTTGAAGGTTCACATTAGAAAAGAAGGAAATTGGTTACAACAAAGTGGGAATGCTTTTCCCTATGGTATCATTTTTTAAGAGAGAACTGAAGACTTTGCCATGCTCAAAAAGCTGCTCAGATATAGTTCTGTGACTAGTGGCCTTCCCACTAGGAAAGTTTGCTATTAGTAAAGAAAAAGATATTTTTGCTGTTGTTTTGTATTGATTTGGCAGCTAAGTAAACTTTTTTAGTAAACCTGTTAGCAATGCCAGAGTGATCTTTCACTTCGGACTACTTGCAAAAATTTGCAGTCAGTTTTGCAGTTCTAGTTTGTGATCCCAGCCTACATTACAGAGAGGACTGTGTAGGATTTCCTTAGCCTTTTCCTTTCTATAAGGAGTTTTTATGCCCTACTATGAGGACATTTTCTCTTGAATAATACTAGTCAGTTCACTAATAGCACATTATGCATCTTTGTTCTGAAGAAACCAATACAATATGTATCTGTTTCAAAAGCAGCTTTTCGAGATGGGTGTTTGTAAAAGCAATCTTGCTCTGTGCAGTTGCATTCAGCCTCAGTGCAGGATTCCCAATGCTCTTCTTCTGTGCTGGTGCTTGAATTCAGAGACAGTGCCCTGAGAGCAACGTTGACCTTGACAAGAGTCCACTGCTGTTCTCATGCATGCACGTGGAAAAGGTCTGTGAAGTTCTTTGCAAATAACTTCATGACTTATGAAATTCTATTATTGTATACCTAGAATAGGAATTTATGTATAATTATTTGTAAGATATTATGTCGGATACGATCGATGACGTACTCTTGTTTTTGTGGATGTAAGACCTTTCTGCTGATTTGGTCTTAAGTTTCTATGTGATAGAAATGTGCAACTTTCTTTTAAGAACACAGGTACTAGATGACGTGTATTGTTCTCAGAGAAGTGGCCAAAGCTCGTAACTATGTTTACAGGGTGACAAGGTACTTTTTCATGTAAGTCTGTGGATAAGGAAGTGGTGCCATGTGGGAATGTGGGGTGGAATGAGCAAGAAGGGAATCATGCCACTCAGTGGCATGAAATCTAAAATTTATTTGCCAAGTGGGATGTGTTGAGTGGGTAGATAGCAATTTCTACTCTTCCTGTTCTAAGGTTTCTGTTCTATTATACTCACACACGTTACGCTCTGGTCCCGGTTAGACAGGCTTCATAGGCACAGGGGAACAGGACACTCCCTCTGACAGTTCAGCATACCTCAGTGCTAGCTGGTGGTCTGACCTCTACATCATGGTTCCACTGCAGGCTCATGGTTCTGCATGGTGTGAGGTGTCTGTATGTGGAGATGGCTAATTCCATCTTCTTTGGAAATATTTAAGAAATATTTTGTTGGAAAATTTGGAACTGGCATAATTCGAGATGAACATTGGCTCTGGATCCTGAAGCTCGCTTTAAACATAGTAATAGCAGACATGTTCCTTACAATTCTTTTCCACTACTTAAAAAAAAAAAAAAAAAAAAAAAAGGGCTTGTCAGGTAATATATTCTGATTTTCATATTTTTGATTTTTTTTTTTTACGTTATATCTAGCCTGGGAGATGAGCATTCTAAGTAAAGCCTTTCCATCAAATCCCTTGAGAATTTCTATTTTATTACTCTTAGCCTGATTTTGTCTTTCATGGAAGATGAAATTTCTGTGAACAATCACATGTGTTAAAGGAGTGAGAACTAGAAGACAGTTACTGGTATGATACACAAAAAATGCATTAAGGTTGGACATAAACCTGCAGGAAGGAGGTGACTCATCCTTTAGTCACCTTGTTTTGAACTTAGGCCAGGATTCAATATTGCAAAGTATAGCACACAAGTTCGGCTAATGTCTGGAGACACTCAGTGGGAGTAGCAACTTTTAATTCTGGATTTCCTGTCTTTGGTAGGTTTTAGTCTGACCACTTATGTTATTTTAATGGAGACATTTCTATCTAATTTCCTTTGTTTCTTTTCAAACCATTAAAAAAAAAAACAGAAAGGGGTCATATTAATAATGTATTATGCCTGAGACTTCTTCAAACGTGATCAATGTTAATGGGATCATTGAGGCTCCTCTCTAGAGATCAGAATTACTCTTTAGAGCTGCTACAGATCATGTTTTCCCTGAATGCTAAGTATGAAGCATAGTACACTATGGTTCGCTTGTGTTATCAGTGTCAATGGTACTTTAACAGCCAGATCACTGACATTGGAGACTATCCATTTCAACGTAAAACTTCTTTTCCTATTAAATAATAACAAAAAAATATGCTCAATTGCTCCACTTTTTTTTTTTTTTTTTTTTTAACAAATATCATCTTATATGGTCGACACCTCTGGAATATTTAACTGGCTTTGAAAGGAAAAGATTGAAAAGTTCAAAATAGTTCTACTTGCAGATTTTGCAATATTATACAGTGTTAATTAACATATCTTCATAAAACGTCAGAAAACTGTATACCAGCCATACAAGGTGTGATGCATTTCTGATGTAGCTCAGCAAGCCACACTGTATCATAACCTCTTCAAGACAGAAATTTGTCTCTCCTGAATGGTTACAATACTATTAGATTTTGAAAATTCACATTGGAAGTCGACAGGAACGACAAAAGATGTTTTGAACGTTCAGTTTAAAACATGAAGATCAGAACAGATGCCTTTTCCATGGTTTTGGTGCAATATCTATGTGTCTCTTCCTTGGCATTGTTAAAGAGGTTTTCAATCTCGTTACCTTCATTTTTCAAATTGGGACATATAACATGAGTAACTGCACACGTAATAATCAGTTTTGAATTAAGAATGAAGTAGAAATATCATTTAATCATCCAAGGTGTCTTTCTTAGGAATAGCCATCAATTTTACTTACGCAGTTCATATATCACTTGGCCAATGAAATTTGCCCTGGTTTATGGAGGATTACCTTTAAGTACGCCTGAGCCTAGACTGAACTATCAGGGCATTTGTAATGGTGTCCAAAACCCAACTTGTAACGAATGTAAGAGGAAGAAGGTGAAAGTGCCCACATCACAGGGGTAAAGAGCTTGGAAATACTTTCTGCCAGTCTGTAAAATAGGCCATTGTGTTGCGATTTGTTGAATTTTGAGAAGCATTTCCTTCTGGTGACAGAAATCTGCAAGGAGAAGCCTTCGGAAAGGCTCCCTGCAGGTCTTAGCAAGCCCCAAAGCGTGTGCGTGGGGCGCGCGTGTGTGTGTATAGCAGCACTGCAAAGGACTAGAAGAAAGCAGTGATACAAGCCTCATACATATCCACCAGATCAGTGTTTTCCTCCTGTTTACCATCCACGGTGTATATAAAATATTTTTATGGCCAAATGTCTTCATGATATAGAAAAGCCCCAAAAGTTTATGTTCATCTTTCAGTGTTGCAGTAGTTTAGAGGTTTTTGAAGCTGAGTCTTATTTCATGCCCGTCTCTTTTAATGAGGGCATTTTTTTCAGGGCTGGGCTAGCTTAGAAGCTGAGACAGCGCAGCTGAGCAGCACTGTGCAGTTTCCATTTGAAATGAGGCTGTTGACAAAAGTTTAAGGGAATTGAAATGAAGTCTGAAATATCCTTCCTGCCTTCACCAGGATGTTTGGAAGCCCTAGGGTGCTACAGACTGTGAAAAATTAGTAATTAGAGGCTCACCTTCTGTATACTAATGAAAGGCTCAGAACTAAAGCTTTTAACATTGAAGGGATTGCTACATCCTGCATTTTTTTCTTTGAGGTTTTTAGAAAAACTGACTGTGTCAGAGGGCATATCTAGCAAGTTATACTGAAAAAGTGACAGTATTGTTTAAGCACTTAGTCAGGGTTTAAATGTGTGCTGGGCAAATCACTTCCAATGTACTTCATACCTGCTCTGTGCCAGTACCGCTCCGCCAGTACTGGGCAGCTTCCTGTGGTCCTGCCCGCCATGTAGGGATGATGGGGTGGGGTTCCTCTGGACGGCTATTACTGTCTTTTCTGTCTATAAAGATCATGACCCGTCTCTCAGAAGACAGAGTTAGGAGAGGACCGAACAACATTTCTTTAAACATGAACTGATACAATCCCTCTCTGTTCCCATGAAATGACTGGATAGTCTTTCTTCGCTGAATTTTTGGCTTTTTCTGCAGGATTTGATAACAAAGAAAGTCTCTCATAGCACCTGTCTGTCATATATAGCAATGTTTTGAATTTGAAAAAAAAAAACAACCCTTCTGTTTTGCTTTGGCTGTTTTCATATAAAGAAAAAAATAGATGAGTCAGTTAAAAATAATTCAACCAGGTGTCAGTCAACTTCATCTATTTATAAACTTTGCATATTTGTTATGGACTGCTGTGAAATTTCTAGCCTTATTTCATTTTGACTTATACTGAAATACAATATTTCACCTCTAAAAAATAAGACTAGATACATGCAATATCCAGTCTACCCCTAATATCAGAAAGGTTTTCCCTCATCAAATACAGGTAGTAACAGATGTCAGAGAATAAATTGATAACTCGGCATAATATTCTAGGTTCTGTTCTCAAACATTTATGCAAGAACTGTCATTTCAAGAGCTGCAGTTTCTGAAATGAAGGTTAAAATAAAATTACCATGAAAGTGACTATTTTGATTGGAACATACGTTTCTCCTTCTACAGGGGAATGTCGTGGTCTCAGATGTTATCATGTCTTTTTGCTTCGGACTTCCCACCAACACAAAAATCAAATTTGTTATAAAGGTAGTAAGTTTGCTGCCCTATAGGAAAACATATCTCAGGGACAGCTGCATTCTAGTACATTCTTGTGTATCTCTGTGTGGAGACTGAATCCAGCTAAATATGGGAAGAAAAGAGGGATTAAGTATTTTCCCTTAAGAGCCAGTAAGTTGTGACCTCACCTTTCATTTTTTGCTGGCCACAATAAATGGCTGGGCATATGGTAGGAAATATTTTTTTCTAACTAAAGAGGTGAAATAACTTGCCTCTTCCCAATAGTGAGAAAAACAATATCCTCAGTCTTTCTGGTCTGCTGCTGGGTGCAGCAGAGAGGCATGCCACCCCTGACTCAGGATAAATTACACAACTTTACCATATCCCAGATCTAACAGCTACTTGAAAGATACATCAAACAATTCACACTATGCATGGGAGGAGCAGCAATTCATCTAAAGGTGGCAAATCTGAGACGTGACAGGTATTAAAAAGGAAAGGCTAAGTGCAGAACCACATTTTTATTCTACTGCCTTTCCAGACAGGTCATGAGAGGCAGTCCGTTCATTCCCTCAGTACATCACCAAGTTAAATGTATGCACAACCATTTTCAAAGCCACTCTTTCTCCCTTTTAATTTTATGTCAGTCAGCAGTCACTGAGATAATCTAAATCATTCCAAAACCAAGTGTTCATCTAAATTAAAATGCACTGTGTATTGTCTAATGTGAGAGTGTCTCAAACTCTTGCGGCATGGGTAACGTCATAAATAGCAGGCCATATTTCTAGAGTAGCTGGCTTCCCTAGCCTCTTTCTCTGCAGCACTGACTTTAAAGCAGAGGGCCAAATCTTTCTTCATTTGTATTGATTAAAAAAAAAAAAAGGGAGTAGTGGTGGAATATGACTGTGAAAGTGAATGGAGATAATTACATTCATATCAGTTAGATTCAGAGGAATGAAAAGGACAATTTGTGTAAGCAAAGAATTAGCTCTGGTATTTTCTGGGTAACATCAGCAGTTTGAAGATGAAGGGCCAAATAGACTATACTACTGAACTCTCACTTTTCAGAAATAGCACACAAAACGTGGCAGGCTGGTGAGTACTGCAAAGATCCAGGAAGAGGACTAAAATTTAAGCAAGCTGTAGGGCATCTACCAGTGTCAAGGGAGGAAAGGTCTTTGGTGATCTTAAGAATGTGATCTTCGTACCAAGGACTCCTAGGTATTTCCTTAAGGCTCAAGCATGAAACATTCTTGTTCTCCCCTTCTTAGAATCACAATCCAACTATTGGTTTTAGCAATTGAAGGCTTGGGAGAACAATCAAATTGTGAAAAGTTCTTTCTCCTGAATCATGTCCAGGAAATTCTAAAAGCTGACTTGGAAATGGCTTTCTTCCCTGCGAGACTGCAAGGTTGCTTCAGTAGGGTTAAAGGAGCATTTCCCTAGTGTCCAAGACGGACAGAACCATCTTAGCCCTGGCTTTAGCCTTTTAGCCTTCATTTGAAATGAGACCTGTAGATCAAAATTTAAGAAGGGAATAATTACTATCACTGAAAGCAGTCATATGAGAGTTTTAATAGAATTTCCCTAACACTATAAATTATATCAGATATTATTACCTCAGAACACAGTCCATGAAGAACTTTTCAGGAAGAATCAAAATTAATTTATAAAATCTGTAATTAAAATGTTGAGGATTAAATCAGTGCTTGAGGTCCTCTATGATTGCATTATCCTTCTCTTACGTTTTTGCATAATATTCAAATTACTCTTTTCTTTCCTTAAATATGGCTGTCGAAAAGAGAGAAAAAAATCTAATAGATTAATTCTTCTTTCTGTCTGCCCTGATACTTTCCTCTTGATATTCCTGTAAAATTAGGGGCCTTGGAAATTGTCTTCTCTCTGTTTGAAAAGTTTAAAGAGTGATTATAAAGGGGAGAATTAGTAAGCTGCAAATGAGCAAAATAATATGAGTTTATATATCAACTATTTAATATTTTAAAAGGTCTGTTTTGTGTAGAGAGTCTGCTAGTTAGAAACCTGACTGGAAGAAACTGGAGCAAGAGGTAGGAAGTGGGATGATGGCTAACTTTGAGCATACTGCTCTACCTGTCCTTCAGTTCTACCGTTGCAATGAACCAGTTTTTGATGAAAGTCTTAAAGAATATATATGGTAAGGATCATTATAAGGTAGTGTGCAAAATCTCTGTATCATCCTTTAAGATTTTCTGTTGAGTTTGAAGTCCCATCTTAGGCCTGTTTTCAAGCGTACAAGTGTGTATTGGCCAGCATACTTCAGCAGGCTTCTGTAACTGTGGGCTCCCAGGATTAGCTTATGATATGCTAATTAAATAAGAATAGTATATGCCATGTCAAAATGAATGGGCTGCATACCAGTCTTAGGAGACTACTGGGAAGTAATTTACTACGGAGAGCCCCAAACTGGATGTTCTGCTGTCCTCATTGTTAAGCGATGTCATGATAGCCCTTTGCTAATCATAGGCAACACGAACCCTCCTCACTCCCTGAGTTTGAGTTAAACAGAATCTGAATCCAAGCTGGTTCTGATCTGAGCAACTTTCTGAATTGCCGGCTCCAAAGTCATTAATCAGGATAAACAATACTGAAATTTTATGGTTAGGGAATGTTATTAATTTCAGGCGTACCACTCCATACTTAGTCCACACTACCTGATGCCCAGGCACCAAATGATACTTGGAAACTCTGTTTTAACTGGGTGTTTAAGACCTTTCAGGCATGTCAGTGACTTTGATTCCCAGGGCTCTATGATCAGCACCTTTTGCGAACAGTGCACAATGCCTTCTATTTCTGATGTAAAAAGTGTTAGAACGGGAGTAAATTGCTCTTGCTGTTTTTGCATATGGCTCATTATTTCTGTGCTTCCCTCCCTTTTATTTCTTATTGCAGCCTTTCCAAAGGGATGAAACGAATGGTGAGTGGCATCTTGTGGCTCTCAGCTTTACCACATGAATGACTCAAGCATTAGGAATGTTAGTGCCCTAACAGTTGGCAGTCTCCCACCTCAAAGACTGAGCAATTCAGTATAATAGGCTGAGCAGCCTCAGCTACCATTGTGTCTGGGGTTTTGCCTGAGCTGTTAAATCTAGGGCTTTCAGTTGGCACTTCGTGCTGCTGCTGCCTCTGGGCCAGCCATGCGCATGAGTAATTTGTATAAACCACACTTTACAAGCTTGAAATGAGTTGTGGTCCTGCAAGATTAGAACAGATGAGTGCAGCTCTGTCTAGATGGCGCTGTCAACTATTTTTAAAAATACCCAGCGTATATGAACAAGTAAAATAGGACAGGAGAAGTCGTGCCAAATAAAATGAGTTTGTATTGCTACTTCAGTTTCCATTTTAATTTTACATAAAATAGAATACAATAGAGTTGTCTCAATGAACTTCGCAAATGTGTTGTCAGCGGTAAATTTCCATAATTCCGCAAAACACTTCACTAAGTACAGACTATTTCTGGCAGTGCCATTTAGACAGAAAGGTAGTACTTTAATCTTACTCATACAATATAGATATTTGTAATTCTGATCATGAGTATTAATGGCTGTAGGCTTCTCAGAGGCAGAATGACAATGCTGGGAAGATGGTCTTTGCAAAACTACATCAGCCTCAGTCCCCTACCTACTCCAGCATCGTGTCAGTACCAAATAATTTAGAGAAAGGGAGAATACATCGTGGGTTATACAAACGTGTAATGTAGGATCTAATCCTAGAGTCCTGAACTGAAATATTTCTGATATATTTTTCTTTGGATTTTGGCACATCTACTTTTCTATGAACAGGTTCATGAAGTTAGATTGCTGCCATGAGTCTGTGCTCTTTTCATAATCTTTTACATTCTATCTTTCCGTGTTTTACAGTGGGTTTTACTCTAACTTTGGTAAAGAACATAGCCATTTGCTTATCTTTAAAAGAATGCTTACATTCAGAACTAAAACTGATCAAAAATACTGCATTGGAAGTGCAAAGGTCTTGCTTTGTGTTTGTTTTGTGTTTTGGTTTGGTTTTTTGTATGAAATGTTTTCCACAGAGTTGTTTTTGTAAACCAAGCAGCAAACCCAAGTGTTGTTTCTAATATAACTAAGCCATCATCTAGCCTCCATGTAAACTGTAAGGAGATGAATAGAGTCTTGAAAATGCTATATTCTCCATCCAGTGCATCTAAAGGAGTACTTATATTTAAATTTTGTTTCATCCTCTTAGTATGAATTCATGTCATTACCAAATGGTAAACAAAAACAGATGTCAGGCTCACTTTAGAAAAAGTGGTGAGCTTGCAGTTAGATATTGAAGTGAACTACTTCTGAGAGCAGGATTTTGATATACTTCTGTCCATCTCTTTCAAATGAATATTTTTATGTTGGAAATGCCTTTAGTGCCCTTAACTGTTCGTAGAAGAAAGTAGCCAAAAAGGAAAAAAAAAATATGGTGGAAATCTCAAAGCCATTAGGATGAAGAACTTTGAGAATATCTGGTTAGTTAAGAGTATGTGTTTATTAAGAAGTAAAGAGAGAAGAACATCTGGCCATTAAAATAAGATGAGCAGGCTATGGAATAAATTTATATAAATAAGCCTAGCTTAAAAAGCAGAACAGTTGTGTGCTTTGCTACTAAACAGATTTTGTGTCAGTACTGCGAACTTGCCAAGATATTAAATAAATGAAAGCCAACAATCAAGTCTTTAAGTACATACCTTAATGCCCTAAGAGTATTACGGGCTTACAGAGGAAGAAAGCTTATAAAAGTACTGACCTTCATCTATACTGTGAAAGACATTCAGGTGAGGTAAAAAAAGACTTTTTACAATATCAAAAGACAATGCCTCAGAACAAAAGAATTGTGTGAATGCAAATATTGTTGCAAAAATTTATAATATAGGCTTTCATTATTCATGAAATCATAATAGCTGGCATTTTGTAGTCTTCTACCAGGAGATATGAGGCATTCTCAGATACAAAAAGCATTCTATAAGAGCGCAGTCAATGGAACAGTTTGTATTTGCAATGGAAATAGTGTTTTTCCCATTAATACAGAGGCAAAGTGTTTACCAGTTTAATGGTATTTAGCAAAAAAGTCCCATTTTCCTGGATAACGCTTCTCAGTTGCTAACTAAAGAGAACTGTCAATATTGAGTTCATGTCTGCCTTAACTGTCTGGTTTGTTCCCTGTCCCCTTCTGCTGGTTAGCTACACTGCCTGTTTATTAGTGTATTGCTGAGCTCCTCTCGGAATGAGATGACTACTTCCCTCAGATGCAAATCTTAGGTGAATTTGGGAGAATAGTTTCTCTGAGCCTGATTTGGCTGCCTCTGTCCTCCAGGATCCTTCAATGCTAGTCCAGCAAGCTTTGCACCTGCAAAAACTCCCTCATCTGTCATGAGGCTATCCTCTCAGCATCATACAATAAGACACTCTGCATCTGATAGCCCAGGTATCCCTCCATAAAGTGAAAATACATAGCCTGAAGCATGGAAATGTAGTGGCATCATCATGGCCCTTAACACAACCATGGTAACTGCTGAGGAAAAAGTCACAAAGGCTGATTTACCTTGTTATCTGATGGGGTTATCTTCTCTGAGGGGGTAGAGGGAGCTTCTCAACCGCAGCAAGATATATCTCTTTATAATGAACGAAGCAAGTTGTGCTTCCAGTGAGGAGTCTGCAGAGATCTGGATATGTAATGTACTTGGCAGCCTTAATGACTCAACTTCTCAATGGCATTGCACTTCCTGCACGTGTGCTTTTCCTTCAGACTAAAGAAATCCTGTTATATGAAAAACAGCAAGGTATTTGAAACAATCACAGTTTGAAGAAAATAACATTCTTTTCATTAAAGAAATATTTGCCTTAAGGCAACTGACTCAGTGATGAAAACCTTAAACTTTGAATATTCCATACTTACCACCTAGAATCACTGTTGATTTTAGGGGTTTGGTAAATGACTCACAATTAAAGAGAAAAATCTGGAATAATCCAAAGCTAGCAAATATTGAAATTAATATCTGTTTGATGCTCTGGTAGAGTACACACAAAAGTATGTACTGCAATTTTCTTATTAATTGAGAGCAATGAAGGATGCTTTCTATTATGTCAAACTGTTTAAATAGTAAAATGAATAAACATGTATTTTAGTGCAAGGTCTGAATCCTGTTCATCTTACTTACCTCACTGGGTCTGTGTCTACAAGTAGGGTGAGTAAGCAGCAGCTGACTACAGTTTTTGGGAAACCGAGCGGTTGAGTGGAATTAGAAGTAAAGTATGTTAATTCCTAGAAAACTAATAACATTCAAGGTTCTTGTTCCACTGTGTTCCATAATGCAAATTTATCTATCAAAGAGAGGAATGCAGTGCAATTAAAAAGCGATTAAGAAAGCAAACAAAAACTTCTGCTATCAAATTACATCACCATCCCACCAAACATTTAAATCAGTCTTCAAAGGCTCCTCTCAGCTGAAGCCATTCTCAAATTCTAAGTATATGTGCTAAGAATAGAGAACTGAAAATCAGTGGGTTGTTTCAAACTATCAGGTGTTGTCTCAACATATAATTCAGTCTTTCAGAATTAAATGTATCTCCTATTATGTTGAATTTTGTAGTAGATTTTTCTATACAGTGCCATTTCCTGAAAAATTGTAACTTACCAGAAGAATGTTAAAGGGAGAGTCATTCTAGTCGTTCTTCATATTATCTGTAAACCGAAAATACTTCAGGGCAGCTTTCAGGGAAGAAGCTTCAGAGCTGGAGACTGAGCGCCAGGAATATAGATATCCATTATGGAGCCCGATTCAAAATTTATGGAATATCAGAATATATGGCAAAAGACAGCACTGGATATTCTAGTTGCTTTGTTGAGGATCTGAGGGTCGCTGTCTCAGCTATGGTAGCCACACAGAATCACTGATTGTCTCATCTTGGACAACTGCTTAATTCTTCATCATTTCTCTTCCATCATAAAGGAGTGAGATTTTCATGTTTAGATTCAATTTTCAAACAGGTTAGGTAGCCAACGATAAAGATTTAAATAATAAACTGGAGCACAGCTAAATTACTCTAAAAATCTGTACTTGGTTGTGATTTCCCAGGCTATACTTGGAGCAAATCAGCTGTTAGGGTTTGAGGCCTGATCAAAAGGGCACTGAAATCAATGAAAATATTGCTCATGAGTACAGTGTAGCTTTGATCAGGTTCTGTGGATTCGTAATCCTCTAATTTACACATTCTAGAAATTATTTCTTCAGATTATATAGTAGACAATTCTTTAGTGTCACTGTACCCCAGAGAGACGAATAAATGGAAGGCAGAGATCACAAGTATCTCTTCTGTGTAGATGAATAGATAAGCTGTGTTAAGCTTTTGCAGCTACTGACTGTAGCAGAAGAATACAGCAGGTTAATTATGAGGATTATATAGAATGAAAGTATTGGATTAGGTTAAAACAAGTTGCTTTTCCAAAACTGAAAAAGTAAAATAAAAACAAGACAAGCACTTATCATAGAGTCCTTTGTCATGAAAGAATGAAAGGGGTTTGTTCAAGAAACTTCCGAACTCTTGAGACATCAACCAAATGAAAGACAAATGCTCAGAAGCTATGAGTTAATGAATACAAATATGACCACTTCAGTTCTGACATTAAATGATCAGTTTATCGTATTAGGATTTATTAGTCATATCAGATCTGGTGCTTATATGATATATTGCCAATTTGACACAAGTAACACATAACAGAGCTTGTAAAACACTGCCTAGTTTTGTTTCTAATCATTTTCTAACTTTATAAAATGTTAAGAGAAGTATAGGAAATACTACAAGAATACATTACCATTAAGTGTGTATTTGACCTTGTATCCAAGTCCTTTTCTTGAGGTTTATTAAGGGGTAAAACTCTGAAACAGAATTCATGTAAGTGATGAATAAGTAGAGTTACTTGCTGTTCAAGCGTCTTTTCTCCTTGATGTCTTCTCTACAATTAGCTGAGTGGCAAACCAAAGTTCAGTGCAACAATTGCTTTTTCAGGTTTTAATATTACTCAGAAAACACATGAGGTAAGAAAAATAAAAACCAAAACCAAACATTGAACACTGATGGGATACTTTCTTTATTTTTTTAACAGATACAGGTAAAGTGATGGTTACAAACGATAAGCTGTCCTAGTTTCAGTAAGGTAGTGATTTTGGGATTGTCTACTACTGCTTGGCAATATTGCCCATTGCTGCTCTAGGCTACGACAAAGTGACATCAGTTAATGGGTGCTTGCATCCAGATGTATTGAAGAAAAACTGGTTGCTCCTGTTTGTAGTACTAAGAAGATTGTGTAAGTGTTAACACAGGATGGGAGCAAAACATTATCCTGTTTACTCATAGAGAAGGACTAGCAAAATGCTGATTTAAAATGCTTCTGAAGGTGTGCTTCATTTGTCCTGGAAATACTAAGACAAGTCTTGATCATCTCTTGAAGATTCATTTTTCTTTTTATTCAGACCTTACCATCTTACTTAAGAGAGTCAATAAAACCATATAAAAGAATGTTATTATATAAAAGAAGGTTATTGAGTGAAAAGAAACAAATTGACAAAAGAATTATGCTGCTGGAATATACTTGAGAGATTGAAGCTTTAAGTTAATTCCAGAGAATTTTAAGAATCAGGCTAACAATAACAGAAACCCAGAAAGGACAAAAAGGGGTAAATTTGAAAAAGTAGAAGTATGTAATGAAAAAAAATTACATGTGAAGAGATTTCAATTATGTATAGAGAGCAAACTTAATCTGATCAAAGTGAATTAGTTTTATATGAAAGAAAAAAAAAACCCTCCACCTTGACATAAATCTCTTATGAAAAAATGTGTATTTGAATGTTAAGATACTGTGGGAAATGTCACGAGTAAAACAGGCACAAACAGGAGGAAATTGCTGTGCTAGGAATTCCTCCTCCCCATACCCACAACCTTCAGTCCTTCCTGGAACAGTAACAGCTCTCCTGGCTGCAGTCAGTTCTCCACGGGAGAAAAACCAGGTTTGCTACTGGGAATATTTTAATTCATTTCATGGTAAAAACTTCAGCATGTCCGCATAGATTAATCCAGCAATTAAAGACCAAAATGAAAAAAGTACGTATTTGCAAGCTTGAAAGGGCACTTCAGAAACTGAGCATTTAACATTCTGATGGAGAATTTATAGTATTCTCATGGCATTTAAAGAAAATGCAACAATAGAAAACAAATCACTATAGAAGGCAAGAGACAGTAAATGAAAACCTACGGATAAGCAGAAAAAAACCTCCTACTAGGTCAATTTAGGAAACTAAAATATGCAATAAGATTTAAGGCATTTTTAAGGCAGGGTTGTTTTTTGGTTTTCGTTTTTTTTCCTCTGTGTGACACCTGAGTGGTTGATTTGTCAAGAGAACTTTGAAGGAATAAAGGGTGCAGTAATTATTTTAGGTGTTTCACTCTACCTTTTTGCTACTTTTGCTATCTATCATATAACAATTTAAGTCTTGGTCTTTCATCTGAATGCATGAATAACATTAATACAAATATTAATAGCCCTCACTCATGCACCTGTGAACCGTTGTGTTTGCATGGCCTTCCATATCTAAATATCTGATGTGCCCGCACCCACTCTCACAGTAGTACTGAGCTCCTTAAAAGGGCTAGTGCGATCATGAGCACAGCATGCCTGCGAGGCAGGGAAATGCTGTCACTGTTATTCAGCAACTAGGGAGAGGCTGAGAGAAAAAAAGGTTTGCCCAGACTTGTGATGAGGAGCAAAAAGGAAACCTTGATTTCCCGTGAGCCGAGGTAGCCCAGGCTTCTTCCTACATAGCTAATATTCAACAGAAAATTTCTCTCTTTACCTCTGAAAGCTGTCTTTTTAGAGATCAATTTGGCTTTATTTTAATGAATTCTAATTTAGTTTGGAGTATGAAGTTACTTCATGAAAAATGCTTTTTCTGCATAGTTTGAAATCCAGCAAAGTTTTAGGAATCAAAGCTATAGGGTAATAGTAAACCTGAAAATAGAATTGCCAGGCTGTTTTAACAGTGGTCTCACCAGGTTTCATCTGATTTTTGAACATGATTTACCTTGTGCTCTTTTGTTCTTTGATGACATACATGTGAAGGAGAGCTAAAGGATTCATCTGCTCATTGGGGGAAAAAAGTTTCACATTAACAACATTGTGGCCCAGAATATTATCATACATTAAGGAAAGAACAAGATAACATATCTTTTTGGCACAAACTGAGAAAGACAGTAACTCTTGGGAGGTGCTCTTTCTTTGTAAATCAGAACTTTGTTGCCTTTGAGGAAAAAACAGTGTCTGGTGTTCCTAGACATGTTTTATTAAATGCATTACAGAATCTCTAGCCAAGTGCTGTCATGGCTTATTTGTGGCTTCCATGTGGTGTGCCTTTTTGATCCTTTTACTTTTTACTGTTTTCCTACTTTTCTTGTTCCCTTCTTGCTGCTTAGTTACAACCCTGTTATTGCTCAGACAGAAGGGACCTGGCTTTCTGAAGAGCTGAGCCCTTGCAGATCCACTTGCAGTGCATGGGACACTTCAATGGGGTGGATACGTCCAGCTGAAAATCAGGCTCTGAATACTGGTCACACGGGACTGTAAAATTTAAGCTTGCATTTCAAAGAATTTGTAAGACTTCGATTAAGTCAATTAATTCGCTCAATGCAGGAATCAGAGTACTAGAAATTATGAACTGGTTTAATTTGGTGCTGCTTGATCTAAAAGTCCTATGACAGGAGCACAGTGAAACAATTTTTTTTCCAGAGCATTTGGCTTTACAATTCATTTTCTTAGGAGAGCTATTCTGAAAATTACCATTTCCAACAAAAGAATTTGTTTACGATATAACATTAATGATGAATCTCAAAGGTACACTAAATTTTTAAGCGTCGATGTTCCAAAATATGCCATACATGTGGTATATTAGTAGAAAATGGTGAGCTTGACTTCCTAGTTTTATCTCATGCTAGAGATAGACAAAAGTCAGGAATTGTATGTTGAGGGAATTTCTTCATCTTTCTAAATGAGTTTTCATCCAAATAAGAACAAAAACATTTTCACCTAAGCTTCTGTAAATGGTAATTTGCAGAAAGTGATAGTTTAGAAGACACCAGCGTATGGTGCTTTGAAATGGTTTCCACATTTACTAGGTGTATTGGAGGCCAGAAAGCTTTCAGAGAAAGAAACTAAGCTTAAGAAGTGAGCTGCATTTAATCAGCCAGGTGGTGTTGTGGTTACCGAAGCTGTGGTTACTGAAGCATAAGAAAAAAACTCTCTTACCGTGAGTGTGACTGGACGCTAGAATAAGTTGCCCAGAGAGTCTGTGGAATCTGCATCCTTTGGACATACTCGAAACCTGCCCAGACGTGGTCCTGGGCGATCTGCCGTAGCTGACCCTGTTTTGAGCAGGGAGCACGCTTGCTTCCTAGAAGTCAAGACACACATACTACTTTTCATTTTCTCTTTGTCTTGTGAACATGGGTGGTTTCGTACATGAAAAGGTTTCCCCCTATACTTGTGAAAATGTCCCGCAGGTGTCCAGGAAGAGGTAAATGCAGAAGATCAATGCACTATACATTGTATATATTCTATAACACAAATCCCTATATAATCAAAGCAGTTTTATTTGGCTAGATAGGAGATTTATGGAAATGCTCTTTATCAAGTTGCATTTTCAATTATCTGGATTCCAGTATTTGTGGAATTTGGGGAATGTTTGGGTTGGCGCCATTCTCGGCATGGCATGTTGCCCAAGATTCATTACATAGTTCTTCTCTGTTGCCAGGTTAAGGTATTTTCATCTTGCATGCATGCCTCATACTGCATATGCCATTTTCTCTGATTTTACCCTGATTTTTAATTTCATTCATTCTGACATTATTCTGATGCAGCCCAAACAACTGGCTCCTGTGAAGGTATTCCTAATTTACACTGCTCTGCTTTACAGAGCAGATTGCTCTCTAGTTGGTATGATCCTTCCGTTAGTGGCTCTTCTGCTATTCATTCTACAGCTTCTTTAAAAAAATCCTCTTTTTAGCTTCTCTATAGTGACTATGTTTTCTGTGCTAATTTGAACAAATCCTGTTCCGTTTCTCATTCTTTTTTTTTTACATTTTCATTAAGTATCTTATATCACTCTGTTATCCTAAATTAAATTAAGTATATAACATCAGATGTTAATTGTTTATTCTTCAAACTGTGCTTGTTATTTGAAATAAAAGCCGGCGATGCTGTGTTGAGGATCCTAGCTATCCTCTCTCTGTATATCCCTAGCAATTTTCACATCAGTGATTAAGGGATTAGCTTGAAACCACAAACACATGCCTCAAGCCAAAACATATCAGGGTGGATTCTGTGATCCTTACGAGTAATACTGGGCCATTCCTTTGTTTATACGAGGTATGATTATAGAGCAGCCAGTAATAAATGAGTCTTCTGCTGTTTTTTCCACAATCAGAGCCGCCTTTGCAGACCTACTCAAAATTCTTTCACAGTACACTACGTATTTTTTGGATTCAAAGTACCTGGTACTCAGCAATTCAGAATTTCTACACCTCTTTCAGTATTCAGTACTCCTTGGAGTAGTACTGTCTCAGGCTCCACTCCCACCCAGCTCCAGGGTGGTACGGCCCGGATTGCTACTAATTCTCAGCATGTCTCCGTCATGAAACAGAACAAGAGTAGTTCAGTTTGTATTGGTCTGGATATCAACGTGGTGAGCTTCCTCTAATGATTTAATTGTATTTACATTGCAACACAACTTTGCACTTAGTAAAGCTCCTCTCTTGCTATGAATTGCAGCTTTCTCGGTTATACCAGTGACAATTGTGTGAGTCTCCTCATGGGCTCTGCTCCACTGTGAAGTCAAACATGCTGCCCCGGCTCCTGAAGGGAAGCTCCACCAGGTAGAAATAGCAGCTGCCAGGTCCTCTTTTGAGATACTTCCAGGAGACAATTTTGTTATCAGATCGTTCTCTCTCCTCCAGTGATACCTGCACATCTTCTCTTCAGTATGTACACTGAGTGCTTAGCCTTCCTGTTCTTTTGCTAGTGAGCGAGCTGGGATGTGCTTCTCCGTGCAATGGCTACGGCATGCTCCAAATAGCTTGCTTAAACTATTTTACTCAAACCAAGAGCGTAAAGAGGTAAAAGAGGGAGCTATTAAAAGGGGAGAAAAATCAGTACAGACACAATTCATGCCTTCTAACAGGATGGGGTAAATAGGTTACAGACTCCTGCATCCATATTGTATCAGGTAGTGCATGGCTATGAATGGACTTGTAAGTTTGAAGTCTTGAGGTATGCTTAAAGGTATAGGTAATAACTAATAGAACACTTTGATCAGAAGGAGGTTTTTTTTAACACCTGACCTAAGAATCATTTAATCTGTTTATACTTCATGTTAAGTTCAGATGATTACATTTTGACCTACAAAATAAATCTCAGCAGAGTCTCTCAAGTCTGCATAGGCAAAGAATGGCAACTCATCAGTGTTGGCATACAGTTTATTTTGAGCTTCAGCTGGTCAAAGAAAAAATTGGACAAGCTTTTATTTCCTTGGCATCTCAAGCACCTTTGAAAATCCCCAGGTCACAAACAGGGAGAAGAATGGGATTTAGCCACACATAAGGAGAAGAATAGAACTTACAATGTAAATTTTGATCAAAATGCTTAGTGAAGACAAGGAATGGAATTACAACCTGTAAGGATTACATAGCAGGAGCAATTTGGGTAATAGTTGTAAAACTGAACAACTAGCCCTCTCTCTCTCTTGTATTTTCAGACTTTTTTTTCAGTCTGTACTGCTCCTTTAAAATTTTCCAACCTTTTATTTAGAAGCACTGACTGGACCAGTTCAGTAGCAAAGAAAAATATTAGAGATGACCATAATTTTCAATTACATCCCAGCATAACTGATCCTGCTGAAGACAAGACACAACCTGTTGGACAGCGAAGATTAGCATAGTCGATTTGAAAAATGTTGTGAATCTTTGAACACAAGAGTGTTTAGGGATTTCTGGAAACATCTGTGTTTGTCTACTTGCACTAAATACTCCCCAGTGAGGAGGGTAGTTTCTGAACCTAATATGCACAAAATTGATGAACCCCTGCTTGAACAGTGGTTGCAAAACAAACCCTTCACAATGATTAACAGTCATGCTGGGTTTATGCCTCAGATGAGCCCCGAATCTCCTTACGAAAAGACGCAACTTTTCACTAGCACGTGAGTTCCTATTGCCAGTCAGTATTTCAGCTACTAGAGATGATAATGTTTCCTTGAATGAATGATACTAATGTTTCCAGATACTAACTGGAAAGGGCCTTTTGGTGGATGTGGGCAAGAAGTCTTGTCGTGTGGACTCCTTGAGAGTACGGCAGTCCTCACGTGAAGGCCCCCCCCCCCCGCCATGTTTGCAGATGAAGACTGTACAACAGGAGCCGTGTTGATGATGCTCCTTGGTAAAAATTCTCTCTCCTGTTATCTACCTGCATGTTTCTGCTGTGGAACTGATTGCGGGGGATTGTGGCTAAAAGGTCAAATTGAATCAAAGTGCAATATGTAATGGAATCCTAACTTATTGTAACTTTTCTGAACTATCAGCATGTAAGCTATTGTATTATTGATCATTGGTCAGTAACATCACTACTTTTGGAAAATTTAAATAAGTCCCTGTGGTATATAGTATCATAGGATTTGCAATAAGCACATTTAATCGTAAACATAATTTTTCACTTGAAGTAGAAAAAAGTCCTTTTGGACATCAGTTTCAAGCAAATATATAATGTCTTTCCAACTGCTGAGATTTTTATTATTTTTCTTAAATTACTACCATACACTTTGTGAAAACAGTCCTTTCTGTTCCCCCACTGGAGACGACTTCTCTGTTACTGTGTTTGTGTGCTTGAGACAAGGATACAAGGATAAAATATCAATAGGATGTGCTAATGGTAGCTTTGAGTCATCTCTGCCCCGTTGAATCCCCAGAGAAGGTTGGAGAGGCCTCTGGGTGTCTGAATTATATTCAGTTTTCTTTTATCTCCCATCAACTATTACGATTAGAGTTTTCTCATCTAATTCTGAAGATGACTCGATGATCTTAAAGGTCTTTTCCAACCTAAATGATTCTATGATTTTTTTGGGTAAGGCTCCAAATAGCTGATGACATATTGTGTTGTCATCTTTTCTATTTGTGTGCTCCTAACTGTTGTATTACAGTTCTAGTTTATTCTCTTAGCAGACCAAATTTAAGAATCCTGTATTCTATTTTTGTGATTTTTAGGCTTTTTGGGGAAATCAAGAAGGTGATGTATCCCCTAGTGCAGTTGCTGAACATTTACCTAATGATTATAGTTCCTGTGGGTTTTCTCCAAGGAAAATCTAAATCTGTCTATATATGTGTATCTCTTACATGCAATATTAAATAATGATAAAATGTATGTATAATGTTTCTGGTAGAAATTGTCCCTTGCCCTTGTGCCTGGAGTGTGTCCAAACTTTGTTGTTAAGATTGTTACTGCTAGACTAAATTATGAATTGTTATAACAATGAGAGAATAGCGATGCCAAAAAGTCCATATAAGATTATTAGGTTATAATTATGTAAAAATTGAATTAGTAAAGAATGTTTTTTCTCTTGTTTTGAAGGATGGTATGTTTTCCAGAAGCAACCACTTGCAGCTCCTAGAATCACTTTATTTAATTGCTCAGTGGTCAGACAGGCAGGCCCACAGCACACAAGCTACACTAATTAATTATTTGTATAGCAATAGACCTTGGAGACAAAAGGCTCTGTATTTTCGTTTACTTAACTCTTCTTTACACTAGGATAATTTCAGAAACATGAGTGGAATTATTCCAGATTCTCACTGGCATGAGATGTGAATTGTTCTTACAGATCTATTTCTAGAAATACATTCTTGGGATGCATTTCTATATTGTAAAAACAGTGTAGGAAATATCCATTCTCACTATAAAATGTGCTTGCATGAAAATGTGAGTGGAAAAGCCTCAGATCCATTTAGGAGAAGCATTCTAGAAAAAGTATTCTAGTTCTAGTGTAGTGTAGTGTTCTGTTGAATGACCACATTCAGGAAACGTTTCTACTGAATCATTTTAATAAACAGTTTGATAAAGAAAAAGAGCCTTTACTGGCTGAAAGTAAAAATCTGTACACAAGGTAACAAGAGATTAGTTTCACTCTTGACTATTTCTGGATGTTGTGGAAAAAATACAAAGATATAATAAAAATGGATTTATTTGTATAGAAGACTTCAAGTCTTGAAAATGCAATACCCATGTTATGGGGCAGCTTAGGATGATTTTTCCACACTGAGAAGAATCTTACTCATTAGGGAAGTATTCACTAAAGTGTATACTTTGCTTCGTTGGGACACCAAGGTTAATATACGAGAAACTAGTCCTGTTAAATATACTGAAAAACAATACGTCAGTCTAAACCTGCAAATGAGTAAGGTACCACATAAGGAACTTGTGTCTTGCCTATTGCTACAGATTTAGTAAAACTAGATAGACCCTTCGTCTTTGAGACGCTACATCTGTCTTCCTGTTGAAAGAAAAGGAAATTGGAGAAAAATAGTGGCACGCAGAGCATGTAGCTTAGGTCTGCAGAGTGGTCCCACACCATCCTTCTGTTTGCTGGATTTACAGTTGTCTACAGCCCAGACTTATTAAGTTCACCAAGTCACTGCATATGGTCTCCTTATTTTTTTAATAATTTTCATCATTCTGCAAACTGAAAGTAAATGCTGGTTTAACTCCTCTCATTTTAAGAAGAAAGGAAGTCTTGAAACAAAATTTGAAAGCAAATATTATAGGCTTTTAACACATATGCTGCAACATGTCAGTAGATAAAGGATCTTCTTACCTCTTATTCTTAGATCCAGTATGTTATACAGTCCTTTAAGAGCCTCTGCACCCGTTTTCCAGCCCAGTTGATTGTGCTTGGCTTTCTACCATGTCACAGTGAGTACAAATGATGGCAAATCTTTACTGTATTGCTGGCATTTATAAAGATAGATTGAAATTTGGTCGTGTATTCCCTAGATTATTCACCTTTTTAGTGAAATGGGATAATCCCTAGCGCTTCAGGAAAACAAGGGTATATGTATGTATGGGAACACAGTATTAGAACTGAAAAGCGTTGGATTTGGAGAGGAAAAAGAAACTACTTAATATCTGCATCTGAACTTCATCATTGGCCAAAAAAAACTTTGCAGTTGATAAATGAAAGCAGAGTAAGCCAGGCAACCTCCCAGCCCTGCAGTACCGAGGGTGAGTTTCTCAGGTAACAGAACTCAACAGGAATTTGCCGGTGTTTCCACTGAGGTTAAAGTTTTCACTTTCTGTACAGAACTAAATGAGGACATCAGGTAAAATACAGAAGGGTACTCGTCAGGCTAACATGTCAAATATTGTATACCCCAGGATACCAACTTCAGCTGTCTTCAGAGAACTTTTTTCTTGGCTTTACAATTTAGGAGAATACCCTATCCCAGACTTTTTATTCTGGACCAGCATGAATCCTATTAGGCCTGTTCCAAAGTTTTAGAAGGGAGTCCATTCTTCAAACACATTGCTTAGCTCAGCGTTTTAATTGCATCTGCAATGGTGTGACCTGTAAGTCCTGAAATGAAATGGCATTGCAGAGTGATTGCAGTTTATCTGCACACAGACAGCAACAAAGGGCTCACAGAAAACCTGAAATCTGCTTTGAGTTGTGGGACGGGGAAGGTGAACAGGCTTCACTGTGACACGGATTTCCTGTCATAGCAAGCAACGCTGCCAGGGTAATGGCATTCCTCTAAGTGTTGAACTGTAATTTTCCTCATTGTTCTGTTTTTTTGTGATGAATAACCATACTAGAGATGATGTTCTCTTGAAACGGAGGACTGAAATGGGGAGAAAATGGAAAAGATTTAAGTGAGAGGCAAGGAGGCGAGAGAGATAAAGGGTGGGGAGGACCTGGGAAAGACGAGCAGGTGGCTGGATGTAAGAAAATAGCAAAATGCCAACAAAAGATGAAGGAAGGCAAAGAATGTGTCCATTCTTTTTTTCCCCTCTCTCTTTTCTTTTCCTTTTTTTCCCTGTTTATGCTCTTAAACTGCTCCAGTCTAGTGAGAGGGGCAGAAAAGTAAAATGCAGATAAGGTTTTAAAAAGTGGGGTATTTCAGAGTTTCTTCCTCCAGGGGACACACTCATCAGAAGTAGATTTCTTTCTAGTTTAAATCCAGTTAGCTTATCTGTCTGTTCTTGCTTGGGGTTCTTTTGGTTTGGTTTGGGGATTTTATTTCTGTTTGAAGGAAACTCCTTAGTTTTCTTTGTCCTCTGTATGCTATGTATAATGCAATAGTCACCGCAGTGCTTTGGAAGTCTAAATTCATTGTTCATTTATGATGATCTTCCATTAATATAGGATATGGGATTATTTACATAAGATAAAAAAAGGGTTTTGTAAAACAATCTTTGGACAAAGGCATGGTGTGTTTTGAATGCATACGATTTTATCAATGCATGACTATACATTCTATATGAACAAGACCTTTCATACTATGAAGATTTTCTGCTTGCCTGGCAAAGCTTGGAGCAAAGCTGAAATCAAAGCAGCCTTACTTAGTGAAGCAATTTCATTTTACCTGAAACACTGAGGCTTAAATTATAAGCTTCAGGATGACTCAGTAGAAATAATGCATGCATATAAACTACATAATTTTCCTAGTGTATTTTCACAATCAATATAACTGTGTGTTTAAAGTAGGGACCTTAGGTCAATCTTCTAAGCAGTGAACGAATAACATATTTTTTATCAGAGAAAAGCTGCTCTATGCAAATAATATCTGACATGAATATTTAATAGATTGTACAGTAGGAAGTAATTGCCAACTAGTGGGGCATGCTAAAACGAAAAAGAGAAATACTGAAATAACAAATCCGATCAGATTTCACTTATAGCATTTTCTTAACACTAGGTGGTCTGACAGGTCTTGATGGAATATGTGAAATAAATAATAACCTCTGCCCAGGCTCTAGATAGTGAATATTCCTGTTAAATAACTGAACAGGAGGTTAGCTGATATGTATACGTTGATCTATCGTGGATTTAATGTTTACTGAACATAATGTGAGTTGTTGTTCTTTCTCATCTCGAAATATTCTCCATACTGCCATTACTGTCGCTATTCACTATGGTAACTGAATCCATACAACTTGCAGTGTCTTTATGAGAAAAGACCGCACGTCTAGGGACCATGTTTATTCTTTTCTTTTAAATTTCTCACAGCTGAAAAGGAATAATAATTATTCTCTCTTCCCCCCCACCTTGAATACTCTTTCCATTCTCACATTACTCTTTTGTCTTGGGAACCCTAGGACAAATGGAGACCCGCAAAGCTGAGGAAGGTTTCACCTTGTTTTCTTGTGGCAAAAGACTGCTTGATACTTTTGGTCCTTCTGGTTGTCTATGAGTATCTCTTATAAAGTTTACAGAGGGAGGTGGTGTCCAGGAGCTGTTACATAGTGACTAAGCAGTTGGATGACTTGATGTGAGACTGTTCTTTAATGTGGCCATAAACCTTTCTGGGCTTTATGGCAACTTGGCCATGAAAATAGCACATAAACCAGCCTTGAATGTGTGCAGCATCTGGACCATGAGCTATATGTAGCACTGAGAAACAGGAACGCAGGTGACATACACTCACATACCTACCCACAAAGTTTCATCCACACATTTGTAAAGCGAGTGGAAAACAAAGAATTTATTTTACTTTGTACCCTCTTCCAGTGCAATAAGCTCGCACTAATTTAGAGGTCAGTGGATGTAAAAATTTATGCCATCCTCGTTACACCCTTAGTGCCCATGAGAGCCCCAAATTATGAATGTTATAATGAAGATAATTAGAGTAAGCTCTATTTCAGCTGAAGGCAAAAGGCCTTAAATCAAAAGGAGTATGTTCTAGTAACCTTGAAATTGGGGTGAAGATTACAGACTGCCTACTGGCATAACAAATATCTAAACTCACTGTTTAAAAAAAGTAAGAGAAGAAAATCTCCGTGGGGGTCAGGCCTCGGCTTGCTTTTGATGAGCAAGATGTGTGTTCCTTGACTCCTGGCTATGCAAGTAGCATTTCTGATGATTGTAGCGTGGGCTGGGGTTCATACTCCTGCGTGATTCCTTGAAATCATATCTCAGTCTCTTTCTTGATGGATGGGTGGAAGAGGAACTGACGTGACTATGACTCTATATACCTGAAGAGATTTCCAGTAAAGATTTTTCTTACCCTTTGACCCCACATGTTCTTGTACAGCAAGCCTTTGCATTCCAAAGGCTGTTGTTATGCAAACCCTTTCTGAATGTCTCTTTCTCTTCCAAAAGTTTAAAAAAAAAATTACTGAAGCAAATGAGCTACGAGCACATATGACTGTATGTATTAGGGACTGTATCTTGTTTAACTCTTGAAGAATATGAGAAGACTGTATGTGCATTCGCTGCCTCAGCCTTTTACCTTCAGGAGTAGTTTTTCTCATGTGAGATGTTAAGTACTTACCGTCCATTCTTTCTTCTTGCATATTGTATTTTGTAGGTATGCCCAAAACGTAGTTATCTTCATTTTTGATGAGATGAAGCCCATGTTTTCACTGAGTTGACTTAAATGATGTGGTCATTTCCTTACCGGGAACAAGACTTCAAACAGACCTCCTTTCTCTCCGATGCCCAACTCTAGTCATGCAGCAATGGCTTTTGATTATTCCTGAACTGAGCTAGATGCTGATGGCTGAAATCATTTGTGGCATATTATCAACCACTTCAATTCACTTCTGCTAAATAATGAAATCCTGTAATAAATTGAACAGACAAGCAAAATCTCTTAAACGTGCTCTAGGGGGCTCTACCTATTTTCTTTCTACTCTCATGATATTTCTTTTCTTTATGTGTGAGCTGCTGCCAGTGCCAGCATTTGAAATCAACCAACCAAAGAAACTCAAAAATACTGCAGAGCGTCTGATAAAGAAAATGTGTGAAGCTGATCGCAGTGTTCTTGACTCCATTTTTTCTGACTTATCAACTTAGAGCTGGGGCTGGAATTCCCTTGAGATTGATGCATAGTGAATTCTGGGTCTATACTGGCAAAAGACAAGTAATTCCCAAAGTCTGAAGACTCATTGGGCTTTTCCTGCCTCTTTTTTTCCCCTTTTTTTTAAGCAGAATTTGCTTCTCCAGCTTGTTGGAGGTACTGTTTTATTTTGGATAGTTTAAAATCTTAAAGGAGGCAAGGTTTATCCCTCACACATGAAGGAGAAAATGGGCCTCACATGGGAAAGCATAATCAGTAATGCACCCTGTCACGGCGTGAACTCTTTGGCACAACATATGGCAACAGAATTACCTTTGTACTACCCAACTGTGGGATATAATTTATCCAGTCCGAGGGACTATGGTGACAGGCAATAGATCTGATAGCGCACATGTTCAGCATGCTAAAATGCACGACTGTCCCCTTTTCTCTGAAACGCAGAGCTGTGTAGCACTGCAGAGCAATTCCGACTATTCCTGGCAAATCCTTGTTTTCCCCTTATGATGTCACTTGTATAGTGACATCCTGCGATAGTAATAAAAAAGGATGTGGTAATGTAACTGCTGGAGAAGAATGAAAGAAAAGTGATAAACTGCAACTTTTACAGTGTGCACTGTCAGCTAAAGAATGAGACAATTTTAGGCTTGAACATTAAGGACACGCAAATTGCTTGGAGATTTATGCGACAACAATACTTCAGATCATTTTATGGTATCATTGTTTCAAATACCTGAAATTAAACCAGTGTAGTACAGTGTTACTTCAATAAGTCTGTTCATTGGAGAACTGGGATTTTTATTTGGAAAGTAAAATACCATCACTGCAAAAGATAAACAATACATTTTTATGGCTGGGCTCTTGTATTTTTAAAATGATTTACTTGCCTTTTCACTTTTTGCCTACTCTAGAGGTCTAAATACGCAGACCATTTTGACCTTCAATATGTCTATTGAAACTAAACAGAGAGTTGAAATCTTATTTCTTGACATAGAAACAAAATTCTGAGGTGCAATTTCTTTGAAAAGTCATATACTATCCATAAATGTGTCGCAGAAGTATTAGATCTTTAAAATTTCTCAAAGGGAAGGTTTGATGTTACAGATCTAGTACAAAATGTCTAATAATAATCAGTCATTTGTCAGCTGAAAAACAAATCTGCTTTTTGCTTTAGTACTAGTCTTTTATATGAGCTTGGAAGATTTCATTTGAAAGAATTGCGCTTGGTGTTCTTCATTCAGTCTAAAGAATATTGTAATGCCACAATAACGGTGGCTGACTTTGTTAATAGTGAACTTGATAGGTTTTCTGACATTGACTGTAGTTTTCATGCTTGGGAAGAGTGTTGGTCAGCCTTTTGATGAGAAGGATGCCAGTAAATTTTACTGACATTGGGTCTAACTTAAAGTCCTGTTGGTGGCCAGCTGAGCCCTCTCTGCTAGATATCGATTTTAGTGTTAATATGACCCATAACTACCGTTTAGTTGAGAATGGGAATAATACGGGGTAACTAACAAAGTGTGTTGGGGTGGGAAGGATGGGTGATGACAGAGGCGCTGATAAAGAGTTCAAAACCATCCGTGTGAGCAGGAGGTCCTGGCTGGCCGCAGGCTGTCCCCTGTCCGGGATTGGGAGCGGGAGATGCGTGTTGCTGGGGCTGCTTTGAGGCAGGATCTCAGAGACAGCAAGTTCAGGCAAGGGCGCAGGAGGTTTTCTTCTGCACACTGGGCTTCTTGCAAAATACCCAGCTTAATACTGATCTTCACCCTTAGGTCAGTGTACTTTTTGGTTTTTTTAAGACAACAATAACAACAAAAAAAGGTTGGTGGTTTTTTTTTCTTCTTCTTGAAGATCTGCTTGCAAGGAGGAATTGGATTAGTTCAGAGGAAGAGCCCTTTGACATACTTTAATGGAAAACAAGGAATGAAAATTGAAGTCTATCTTGTTTGAAATAATATATGCACAAAAAATCTTGTTTTGGAAATGAGATTAATTTTTTTTTTTTTTTAAGAAGGGAAGCTTTTCCTTCCTATTTGAGATGAACATTCTGTAACAATATTTCTGATTTACTACACAGTGATTTTCTTTTTATAGCAGTCATCATGTGGAGCATTTTAAGCTTTTTTTGAGCAGCACATACTGTGGATTTTCTTAATTCTTGATTTTGAGAAACTTAACAATATAGAAATGTTGTTGACTTGTCAGTCAATACCAAGCTTGATTGTCTAATTGTCGTGATTATCTGAGGCTCAGCTTCAGGGCAGATTTTTTTTTTTTTTTTTCCAGGGGAAAACGTTGTTAACAGTTGAAGATGGATATTTCCATTTCTTAGGTCAGTAGTGATCCGGTGCTAAATAGAGGTTGGCAAATAGATGTTCAGAGGGGTTTAAAATGTTTTTTTTTCTGCAGTGATGTGAGTGATAGTAGTTCAGTCATGATTCCTTAACTTGAGTTTGAAGCATAAGAGATTTCCAAGTGATCCTCTGTACCCACTCTGTTTTTTTTTATTTTCTAACTTCTGTTAGTACTAGATCCATTCAATCCTGTGTGGCCACAGTTAATAGTGAATTATGGTGAAGCAATTATCCTAGAGAACAAGTACTTATGGTTGGTAGGTTATAAGTGGGAATAACGAGGGATGGAGGAGAGCAATTTTGGCAGTGCTCATGGGTGTCAACTTGTTAGCAGAATGTAATGGTTTCAGGACTCTTGGGAAACATTTAAGATGCCATACAGCTGCTTCAAATGGGAAGATAAGAAAAAAGTCTATACTTCCCAGCAATCGCTCATTCCGAGTCAGTTTGCATTCCTCCTAACCCACTAATGGCTAGAATCTGTGTGTTAATAAATCATTTTTCTAAATTAATGTAACCTAGTGTTAAAAGCTTGGCTTCAGGACAGTCTTAACAGTATCTCTGCTCTGACAGTGCTAAGTTGCTTAGCATATCTCACACTTAAGTGTTAATGGGATTCATGAAGTAAATGTTCATTATTTTTTCTGAACTGGATTTGGTAAGCGTATGTAAAATATGTCCCCTGGTGTTTACAGTTACCCTTGCACTTCAGTTGCAACGCCTTTGTAATTTAGAAGTTTCACCAGGATATGAATCCTGCTATAGGTGAAAGGTAAAGGTGTTTCAAATTTACTGTCCCTGTGGGGTACCTGCTACCCACCAGACGGGGGTTTTCACCTGATGCCTTCCTCTTGTAGGGACAGTTGGTCACTGGACCCAAGAGAAGTGGGAACAACAGTGACGCTGCTTAGGCGACAGGATCTCCTCATTTCCCCAGACATCCTTTTTGGCCAACAAAAGCAGCCGTAGGCCATCCCATAGTAGTAAAGGATTATCTGGTAGCCATGTGCCCAAAGAGGTTACCGGGTACGAAAGCTGTATTTTTATAGTGTTGTGATGAGAGCACTTCCTTGGTAGGGGTCGTCCTGGTCTCCGGTCCTGGATACCGCTTTGGTGGTACTTTTTATCCATGTCCTGCTGTGCTAAACACACAGACCCGTAACTCCCTCCCTACGTGAATATCTGTATAATCATCCTCTGTCTGGTCTTCCTCCTTCTCTTCTTTTTTCAGTAAAAGAAAGTTTCAATGGGAGGGATAGAGAAAGAAGTGGTAACACAGTGGTTCCTGTGTTTTTTCCTGTAATGTATGTGGAGTCTTCTTATCAGCCTGTCAGGTGTGAGTGTGATCAGAAGAACGTGAGCAATTTCAGAAAATTCCCGGATGATTTAACTGTGTTCAAAGGTTTGTGGCTTTCACAGTGTTCGGGTTAAGAGCTCAAAATTTCCGTCAAATTATACTTCAGACACCTGAATCTGACACGTGTGTGGGGTAGAATGCATTTTGTCTTTTTAAAAAAAAAATTCAACTTAAAATATTCAGAGTTATTAAATAGCCATCACTTCACATTAGGTTGCATTTAAGGACAACAATTTTCCATTGTAGTTTTCTGAATTTTTTCATCTAAATCCATTATTTAAATGAAATGCTACAATCTCATCTTTAATCAGCGAGGCACATGAGCAATGTACGGGAGTATATAGGGCACCATTCTGAATTTTATGACTTAGCTGATCTGCAAGAGACAATTCAGTTCTCCGTGCAGTTAGCACAACACTGAGTCCCGTTCAGTGTTTCGGGTGTAGCAGCCGTTGTTTAGCCAGCGGCCTGCCTGCAGCTGCCTCACATCTGGCTGGGTTGGACATTGCAGACAACAAACTTGCATGAGCTTGCAATATGCAATACAGAGATACCTTAAAAGCCAGCATGATATAAAAAATAAGAGAGACCAGAAGAATTGAAAGTGTTTGGTATATTTGGAAACCAGGCCACTCTTGTTTCAATTTCTGTCTGTAGATTGAATTTAGATATTCATATATGAAAATTGGGAAGCATTTTTATCTTCTAAGCCTGCACTGTGAGATGAAAGGTTCTTCTTTAAAGAACTATTTTTCCCTGTCCTGCTGCTTTTTAAATAAAAGCAACGCTTTTCAGTGTATTGGTTTTTTTCCCTTTCATTCCCTCTAACAGAAGATACCTCTTTCACACTAACTACCTGTATAATACCTGTTCATGGTGAAAGATAGCAATCTCAAGGGTTGCACATCAATCACGTCAGACAGAGCTGGGATCCTGTTATGACACACAGCTGTCAGAACATACACTCTATACATACTAAAATGAAGTCAGCTGCAAAGCGGTGTATGTACATGCGTTACCCCAGAATTAACAGTGGT